>NC_081414.1:167424305-167747032 GCF_030272615.1 Cryptomeria japonica
TCCCGCTTCATGCAGGAACCACATGAGCTTCATTGGAAAACCGCCAAACTCATTCTACATTACATCTAGGGTACACCTCACTATGGGATTCACTATGCAGCAGGCAAAGGACTTTACTTGGTTGGTTACATAGACTCCGATTGGGCTGGCGATCTAGTTGATCGTAAGTCTACTTCTGGTTACAGTTTTCACCTTGGTTCGGGCCCCATTTGTTGGCAGAGTAAGAAGCAACATGCTATTGCTCTCTCTTCGACTGAGGCTGAGTATCGAGGTGCTATTAACGCAGCAACTGAGACCATTTGACTCCAGCAGATTCTCACAGAGTTTGGATTCACTACTCCACGACCGACAGTCCTACATTGCGACAATCAGAGTGCTATTGCCATCTCGAAGAACCCGGTCCAGCACCAGCGGACCAAACACATTGAGATTCATATGCACTATATCTGAGAGCTCATCCAGCAACAGGTCATTGATTTGCAGTATTGTCCTACAGCAGAGCAGGTTGCTGACATATTCACCAAACCTTTCACTGAGAGTAAGTTCCAGCAGTTGCGAGCTCTCTTGGGGGTGCGGGATGTGTCATTAGCGGGGGTCAGCTGACTTCTCCTTTCTCTCTTATGGGGGGGACTTTTTCCTCTTTGAGGTTTTGTCCTTCTTCTTTGAGAGTCTTTTGTACATTCAACTCTCTTTTGGGGGGGAGTTTTTTTTCCCATTGGGTTTTCTCCCTTTCTCCGTTTGTGAGAGATTGCATTGCATAGTTTTGCTTGCATTTGCATATTGTACATGGGTACCTATCATGGCCTAGTAGCTGGGACCCATCTTGCATTGTTGACTTGGGTCTTCATTCCCCTAAGTTGCACTTAAGGGGGGGTGTTGGTGTAAATAAATATTCATTATGGATATTATTACACTTACTTAAGTTAACTTAGGATAATGCATTTCATAGTAGTTTGGATATGAGACACTTGGGTGTTTGTGTCACATTGGGATAGTGTGTGTAGGAGAAATTCCACCTTTTATGGTGTTGATCTTGTTATTACACTATCATATCCACTTATTGTGGAGTGATAATTCCACCTTCGGTGGGTGATCCACCTCATGTGGAATATTATATTATTTCTCCTACCTACCCACACCTATTTCCTACCTACCCTTGTTTCTCATTGTGCCACATGTCATATTTGTGTGCCCATGCATCCATATGGCCTTGCCTATATAAGTAGGCCTCTATTCATTGTATTGGTTAATCTAGTTGATCATTTTTATATTGATGAGAATACAGTTTGTTCTTGTCATTCTATTGTCTCTTTTATGCTTTTCATTGTGCCCTTGATCTTGGCAAAATCCAACACTTTTGAGATGCTGATATTCTTTATCCTCGACCTCTAGCTCAGATGCTAGATGATTACATCGACACTCCTTGGTGTCTTCTTGTCGAGTCTTCAACTTTGAGATACATTTCTTATATTGTTCAAGGCATTTGATTAACTGGTTCTTCTTCACAACTGTAACATTATTGAATAACTTGTATTCATTTCTCACTCTCCTATGTTATTTGAGTGCACTTATGTAAGTTCTCCTTCAAGATCAAATTTGGCTTCTTCTTCTTCTTCTTCACCTTCACTATCACTTCCAAACACATCTTGCCCAAAGGGAATGATCTGCATGATCATTTATAATTTTATGTCTCTCATCTTCATCACTGTTGTGGCTGGTAACAGGTCTGCTTTCATCATCCATAGATACATGAGATGTATTTCTCATCTTGTCTTTACAAACCGGATTTGTAGTGGTAGGCTCATTGCCATAGAGCTTCTTCAATCTATCCCACAAACTCTTTGTCGATCTCCATTTTACCACCTATGATGAGATATCATCTGTGAGCCCACAGAATATAGCATTCATTGCTACATCATTACGTTGATTTCCTCTTTTTGCATCTGAATCGATGGGATGATTGACTTTATTATGGTATCCATTAACAACCAACATTCATACATCAAATCCTAAAGAGGATAGGTAGACTTCCATCCTATAACTCCAAATAGAAAAAAATGAACAATCAAATAAAGAGTAGGGATTGACACTAAACAAACCATTGTGTTCAAATACCATAATCTACCCAAACTAGAGAAATATTACAAACTGGGAACCTCACTCTAATACCAATTGTTGAATAGAAGATGTCACTGAGAGGGGGGGTGAATCAGTGATTTCCAAACTTAACCCTCTTTTATCCTATGTGTTTATAATAGTTAACAGATCTAATATAAAGAAGATATATTGTCTAAATAGGAGACTAAAACAAATGCAACCATAAATAAAAAGGACATCACATAACACTAGATGTACGAGGAAAACTCAAGATGGGAAAAACCTCAGTGAGAAGTGTTGCTGGAGATTACAGCTCCAATCCAGCTTCACAATGAAACATTTGGTTAGAAAATTTAGGGCACCAACCCAAGGAGTACCACTCCTGCTTTAGGGCACCACCCTAAGGAGTACCAAACCCTGATTTTAGGGCACCAACCCAAGGAAGACCAACCCTTGCATCGAGCTCCAACTTAGTGATTACAATTTAATCATATTTTAAATACAAAATTTATCTTCTTGGTATAAAATAACTTTATAAATCTCATGTATGTCTCTCCACCAGTTAGCCTCTCTATAGATCTCTACCAGTTCTTTATCCACCCTCTCACTACAACAACCTTATCTCCTCCTGCAATTCGCTCACTGTTGCACCTTTGTTGGTTTAGCCTCTTCTTCTTCTCTATTAGTTCTGCTCTCTATTGGTTCTGCACTCTGCAAGTTCTCTTTACTTTCTGCCATATTGCTAGTATCCACCATCGGTCTTGGTAAATTAGTCAGATGTCTACTATTTAATTACTGTCAGTTCTAAACTTGCCTTCTCTGCAATCTTCTATAACTCTTCTCTGACAGTTTGGTCACCACTGGTTTACTCCTCTGCTAGACTCAATGGCTAGCTACAAGTTGCCTCACTATTGTCGGTTGAATTCTTCAACTTGTTTCTCACTCACACACTCAGTCTCTTCTCTGATTCTTGTTGAGAACTTCATTGATTTTCTCTCTCATGCAACAACAACACACTATCATTCAATAGTATTAACAACTTATTTTGTTCACACTCTTATAGCTAGATTTTCTCGCCAATAAGTGAGTTTGAACATTGGCACGCTAGGGTTTCCACCATGCACTGAATCTACATCCAATCTGATCCCTGATCATCATGAAATATCAAATCCAATCTGATATCATGTCCTTGATCAATGTTCAATACTTAATCAATGAGCATTGCCCATCTATCTACCTTGTGAATCACGTCTTCTCTCTTTTGTCATTTGTAGCATGTTTTTTGGCCTTTTATCTAATTGATTACGTGAGTGATGTTTTTTTCTTTATCTTCTTTGATCCACAAGATAATTCTTTACTGGGTCTTTGTTGCTTCCTTCATCTCGAACTGTAATCCTCTGCTTTTCTTTCTTAAGCTTTGCAGTCACCGTTAAATGTTAGACCAGTCACCAACGACCTAACCAATGCATCACACCGACCTATGCATGCATGCCACTTCGCCTCCACCTGGCCCTTTATTGACATCCACCTCAACTTAGACTGCTATGTCAATTTGGATAGGATCACCAACCAACCACACAACTGGGTTCATAGACCCTATCAGTGATACCCTAATCAGTCTGTCTTCACCCTTACACTCTTCTTTTCTTCTAGTGCAGCACCTAAACTAGCAAGCACACATGCCAACCTACCTCGTGCACATCTTCATTAGTTGGGAGCCTTCTGCATTTTCAGTTTGACAACTTTACCAGTGAACATACTTACTAGTAACCACCTTGATGACATCATGTCATCAGCCTTCAACACACTCCATTTGTCAGCAACTGCTCAACCTTACCTTATTTATCTATAGGCCAGTTCTCCTATCAATTTGTTTGTCAAAGTGAGAAACATATGCTTCAGTCTCTCCATTGGCAACTAAACATTGTCTACCTGGCTGATCTGGTGCATATCTCTAATCTCATGCACCTAAGGAAACTCAGAGTTTCACCGATTGATCTGGTGTTAGCCTTCAATCACCTGCCTTCTACTCTTTTGTCTTATCTCAAAAAAATATGATGAATTCAATGCATAATATGACATAAGCTCCACTTACTGGTGGGAGTGGATCTTTGTCATTTTCATTGCACCAATGTGGCTTCCCTATTTGAGCAGCATATCTTCAATCAGGCACATATGAATCAGTTGGGTACATTTACTGTCACTCATCTCTGCAAGTTGTAACTACATCTTTATCTGGTGGGAGTCCTTCTATTTCACATCCATACAGTATATCGGTGGCCTGCACATACTTCAGCTTCGGTGTTTATGTGATTTATGTAACATTGTCCCTCTTCATCACAATCAACCGCCCAACATCTTGCTCTCTTGTAGGTGACAACCATGCACTAGCAACATGTCTCTATCAGTCTATAGTCCATATGTCTTCAACACAAGTCAACACTAACTTGTGTACCTATGACTCCAATGGCCAATATGCTAGTTGACCTTCTCTCCCTTACCTATGACCTGCTATGCTAGAGGACATTAATGACACTATTTTTGGTATTCATTAGTGACAATAGTGCTCAGTTTCCATCATATACCTGTTGACATCAATTACAACACAATGCCAACACTTCCATACTTCTAGTTAAATTGTATTATCTACTGAGAATTGAAACCACATTGAATATGATCTCAAACAATGTTGATTTTGTATTTTGAGCAAGAAATCTAAGTACACAATAGTTCACATTCAATTGGACTAATATTTGAAGTCCTAGAAACCAATTCTTATTAAATCTTGACACATTATCATTCTTTGTCTTTCTTATAATAAGTTTTTATTCCAAGTTTGCGATCCTTAATAATTATCATTCTTCTTGTGGTTCCTATGTAGTAGATTTGTAATGTCATATGTTGATTTACTATGATGGTTTTAGGACCATTTCTTTCTACTAGATTATTGAAATGATATCAAATTTAGGTATATTATATTGACCTTGTTTTGATTATCAACATTATTATATGATGCCATGATGAAAATTGAGTGGGGTATTCATTAGGGGTTTACTAGTATTGGTTAACAATCATGTTTTATAGATATGAGCATAATCATGTACTTTACATAACTTGAAATTTTTTATGATTTAAGAGTCGTTCTTATCATGAGAGTTGTAAGAATCAAAATTATGTTTAGAACTCTTGGGAGATCACATAAGTGTGGTAGAGATAATCCATTGATGAAGCATAGAGATAATCCATTGATGAAGCATATAGACTGGTTTTTACTTTTATCAATATTTTACAATGGATATTGGTTTATGGGTTATGGATGGACCTTTTTTTATCTAGGTCATCATCTTTGTTTCACCTAAGTGGGTGGGATTCGATGAAAAAATTGTCTGGGGTAAAGGGACCCTAGAAAGGGTTGCATACCCACTCCTTTATATACCATCTTGTTAGATGTGTTTTAAATAGTTTCAATAACTACAAAGCCTCTATGTTTTCACATAGGCAAGGCCATCTGTGATGATCCCCCAAGACACTAGGTTTGGCCCTTAGGTTTTATAATTCTTAGTTTGGTTTAGTCTCACCACTCCTTCATAATCTTATGTATTCTTTATTTATCTATGCAAATTAGTAGGTGATTATTGTAAAATGATCTAGTTAAATTTATGATTTGTGATAATTATGTATTTAAATTTCCTCTGATCTTGTGTTAGAGCATCTAGAAAATTAGGCATCTTGCAAGTGTAGGTATAGGAGGCAAGGAAATCACATCATGAAGGAATGAAAGAGAAACATGGGTAAGAAGGAGGTATATTGTGTTGGGAACCAAAGAAAGAATTAATTTAATGTTTGAGTTAATCGTATTTGGAATGGTAACTTATTATTTATCACTATTGCTTGAAGTGTACATTGTAATATGTTGTGGGTAAAATGATATTTGCAAAAATGGTAAACAATGGTGTATCTCAATTTTTTTTGTTATGTCTCTTAAGTGTGTGCATAACGAGACATACATTTCCATTGATATATCATGTTATTTATGATAGAAAAAAAATCTAAGCATTGTGTCATGCTCACTTGGTAAAACTTTGGGCATGACACTCCCTCTCCCTCCATATATACATGCACACATATAGATATCCCCCTCTCTTTCTATATGTTTCTCCTGATTTCTCCCCCTCCCTCTCTTTATCTCTCCATCTATCTCTCACTTCAATATTTGTCTCTTTATCCATCTATCTTTTCTCATTCTCTTTCTCTCCAAATATATTTCTATATCTCTTTATCTTTCTACTTTTATTTCTATTTTTCCTATCGCCCCCGCTATATATTTATCTCCCCTCTCTCTTCCATTGCAATCTTTCCTATCCCTCCATCTCTATCTCTCACTCTCACTCTTTCTCTCTCCCTCTCTCTTTTTCTCTCATATATACATGATCACTTCATCATTTATCTCTTTATCTCTTTCACTTCATCCATCTATATCTCTCTATCATTAGTCACCCCCTTCTACTAACTCTCACATAATTTATTTTGATTTAATTCCCTATCAATATTTATCTCTATCTCTCTCCCTTATCCCTTTTTATCTTTGTATATCTTCTATTTATGCCATGCCCAGAATTTTCATGGCATGAAAATTCAAATATATATATTTTTTAGCACAACCTTACGAGGTCAGGTAAGTACACAATAGTTTAATAACTGATAAAGCTCCCCTCTCACCATTAACATTACTACTATACTATTAATCCTAAAATTACACATTATGAAATTCTTATTAATATTATTATTGTTATTATATTTTATTTTATTACCATCCTCATAGCTATTACACTAGTATGAAATCCCTTATTATCTCATGAATCAATTGAATGACCAAAATTTTGCCCCTTCTTAAATTGGGTTGATAAAGGCATTAGAAGGATAGTCAAACTTCCTTAACGGTATCACAACATTATTATTTCTAGGAGATATTTCACCCCTAATTTTTAGATCTATTATTCCATTACTTGCATTGAGTTTTTCATTTGGAATACAGTCATTGTTCCATTACACTTTAATGGTAACATTATTATGTCTTGAACCCACTTTAGCATTACCTGCAACAAGATATTATAATTCTTAATTTTTTAATTACATTACGCGTACTTTTATTGTTGTTATTCTAAAGTCCATACTTCAATAAGATTGATATTAACACAATTGCCAATAATATGTTTACATAGAATAGTAGCATTACTAATAATGACGATAATTAGCACTCCAACAATATTATCACTCTATACCCATAATAATATTCCCTTAATATTGATGAAAGAACTACTAGTATCTACATTATTTAGTATAATTAAACCCCATACCAAACCAGATAATAAACTTGTTAACATCATTATTAATTCTAATATGACTACTTTATCATTACTACTTTATCATTAACATTAGAAATAATGGGAACCCATAAACATAGTAATCTACCCATCTACACAATAAAAATAATCCAACTCCACACTTAGTTTTCTATTTAAATACATACTTTATTCTATTCCATAACTACACAATTTATATAATCTTTCTTTTTTTTTGTTTAAAATAAATAATTAAATTCCTTTATTCTCCAGGAATATTCAAATAATACAAATTTTTTTATTAACATAAATAATTTTATTTATGCTTGTATCACATGATTTAGATTTCTTATTTTAAATCAATAATTAAAGAATATCACCAAAGCAAATTCTCTACACTTCTAAATAAGATATCAAGTTTTGAAGTCTTAATTTCCAACTTAGAAACATCATTATGTTTAAACTTAGAAACATCTAAATTAACAATTAGAAACACCTAAATTAATAACCCAAATACATCCACTAATTTTCATAAATTTTATTCATATGTCCTATCTTTTAATTAGTAAAGAATAGAAAGTTAGAAATTAAAAAAAAAAAATAGAAACATCTAAATTAAAATTTAGATACATCAAAGAATATTAATGATTTATAATATATCTTAATATGAAGAAAAGGCATAGAAGTCCATACTTAGAATGGAAGAAAAGAAAAGAAATATGTATTATTGAATATTGTGAGTACAGATTGGTGAATAATCTTTATCATCTCCAGTAGGTCAATGTATGAGAGGCATAATTCCATTCAATTCTACCACATTAAATGAGGTGGAAGGAAAAAGGTTATTAAGTAGCTAGTGTGAATATTAACACCCATGCTAGTCCATACATGGCCAATAACTCCTATTATGACACAAAGTAGACAAATGTGGGATTTGAAGCAGATGGCAAACCTCTAGGTTAAGGCAGAACCCCTTCTCTACACTGCAATCCTTATTGTGTTAAATCTCATAATGAGGATAGCTACACGTCAATTCATGCTACGTTCAACATACCTTATTAAGTTTATCTGATATCAACATCAAGAGGTGTTAAATCGAGAGTATGGGAGGGAGTTGTCATCACTGCTACTAGTTGAGTTATCCCTAGCGAGCTAATTCCTCTCTTTTGTACTTAAATTTATATATGCACCCATTAAATCGGCGAGGCAATTAATAAACCAATAAAGAGGTATGGAGTGTATGGAGTTTAAGCATAGCATTTCTTATCATCATTTAAGCAGCATCACCTACTCGCTAGCGTGCAATGAACAATTCAGCAATTCCCTTTCTCCTCTCCAAACATTTATTAATTGTATGAACTTGTACAAACTAGTGTTAGACTATACAGGCAAGAGGAGTACGGATGAAATTTCCAGCCATAATAAGTCAAGGATGATAACTGAAATGGAATAGGGGGTAATGTCGATGTAAATATTTTGGCTTATATTATCTTTTTCTTTTGGATGAAACCAAAAGTTAATGCATTGCCCAAGGACTCTATTTTCCAGCCATGAAGAAGCTTTGACTGGGATTCACATTAAGGTGATAAAAATAAGGCTCTATTTTGACAATTGCAGGCAAGCAGCTATGAATAAATTTGTTGCTTAGTCTCCCCGTTGTCAAGGGAGATCGTATCTTTATTTGTGCTTAATACCATAAAACTTTAGTGCATAGCTCCATAATTTTCAAGAGATCAAGCTCTAGCATAGCAACCAAAGAATTGTCTCGCAAAAAGCTGCAATTGTAAGCCACTCAAAACTGCAATTGTAAGCCACTCAAAAGAACTATATGATTATGTTAGTAAAGAGATTTGTCACTTCAAAATATTCTACTATGTGCTCAGTGGGGAAGTGACAAAAAGTTCCCAACAGTTGGATAGACCATTCTTTGAAACACGATCTTCCTCTGCGTTTGAGAGGGGCAGCTCCCTCATATGATAGGGATATTTGTATTTTTACATATAATTAACTTAAATAGGAAAAGGGGAAAATAAGTACAAATGAAATTTAATGAAATCTACACTACAAACGTATGATTGCCACTCAAATTTCATTGACTTCTAACCTTATCACTATCAGCTCTAGACAACACATAAGAAGATAGTGAAACAAAACATTAAGTTTGCATAGCACCAATATATATTTTTGAGATACCAAAGAAAACTATAACGCTATATGACCATTGTCTTCATGAAACTAGGAAAGTAATTTCCAAGCTTGTTATTTCAATATCACACGATAGTTACATAATATTGAGCAAATGAATATTTAACAACCATGGAAACACTTCCAATTTGCTTTGTATTCAAAAGATGGAGTTATACAATCCAAAATTTTAGCTATCCCAAAACTCACAAAGTCCAAATATTCCTTCTATCACATATCTTTCTAATATTTATAGCCTCTCAAAATAACTACCTCACAACCAACTTTGATTATGAGTTAAAAACTAACTCATTTCTCCCTAAATTACAATGAGTTAATAACTAGCATATTTATGTGCAGAAAAAAGTCAACCTACTAACCTTGACTCTATGAGGTAGAAGATCAAAACTTATACAATGAAACCAAAAATAAACTCGAGACTAATTAAGAAAAACATGACAAAAGAGAATATACAAAGATATAAATGTGGTGTTAATTTTTGATATCATAGAAGAGCAGGCTAGCTGATTATTTATTTCTGTTGAATTGGTGTTTTAGCCTTGAATAACTTGTATGCTTTAAGCACATCTACCATGAAATTGTACCTAGGAATGATCACATTATTCATTTTTAACTTGGCGGTGGCTTGGCCATCCTGAATTTTAATCAAATCATGATAGTATGAAGGCTTGTCACAAGCATCTAAGGCAACTGAAATGACAGTGAGTCTCTTCATTCTATTTGCATCTAACACCTATACATCTGCTAATTCAGTGTTGACTCTATCACAAAACTTTCTTAAGAGCACTTCACTATCCATTTGATGAAATTGCTCTTTTACTAATATATGACCAATGATATTCATTGTATCTTCTAATACCTTCATTTTTGTTCGTTCACCAGTTATCAAGAGTTCTTTTTACTCATCCAAGCATTGCTTGATATTCTCCAATTTCCAACTTATACTTTTGCACCATGTACTGTATTGATTTTCTTCTTTATGAGAGAAGACCTTTTCAGTAAAGAGTAGGTTCATATCTGTTTTTGCTATCCTTTGAAATTATTTTAAAGTATCTCGCCAAGACATCTATTGTTCTTTGGCATTCTTTAATTCTATTGCAATTTCCTGTTCCTATGCATCATGTTTCATATGAACATCCTTGGCCTTCTTAATCAAGTCTAATGTTTCTAACTTCATTTGATTAATCCACTCCTCTAACATCCTACTCTATTTCTTGCATTTGTGTATATCTTCCATCACCTTCTTTTCAATAACTCCTTCGGTGTGTACCGATGCTGAAGTTGAGCTCCAATTGTGTATCTGAAAAATCTACAATAGATTTAATATAGGATGAAAGAACCTGTATTTGTTGCTTAAGTCGATCCTTTGTTTCCTTATCTTTATTTTATTTGTCAACAAGAATAGATGCTGAAATTTGAAAATTATGGATAGCTTCCTCATGTGTTGTAGGACCTAAATCTAGCCATGTCATGCTAAAATGTGCCTCATTATCTTGACTTACATCTTTTTCAAAAATTGGCTAGGCTACCTCAACACATAAATTTCCTGATTACGTATTACTTTGTTTCTTGCATTTGTGTATATCTTCCATCACCTTCTTTTCAATAACTCCTTCGGTGTGTACCAATGCCGAAGTTGAGCTCTAATTGTGTATCTGAAAAATCTACAATAGATTTAATATAGGATGAAAGAACCTGTATTTGTTGCTTAAGTCAATCCTTTGTTTCCTTATCTTTATTTTATTTGTCAACCAGAATAGATGCTGAAATTTAAAAATTATGGATAGCTTCCTCATGTGTTGTAGGACCTAAATCTAGTCGTGTCATGCTAAAATGTGCCTCATTATCTTGACTTACATCTTTTTCAACAATTGGCTAGGCTACCTCAACACATAAATTTCCTGATTACGTATTAATTCCCAATCTGAATGCAACTTTGGTTTTCTTGGGTTTGGTTGTCCTTTTGTCTTTGATCTCTTTTCCTTAATGATGAATGCAACTTTGGTTTTCTTTTTCAACAATTGGTTTGGTTGTCCTTTTGTCTTTGATCTCTTTTTCTTAATGACAGAGCTAACTCCACATGCCTTTGCAAGATGCTTCCCTTTTTCTGGATCTTCTCCATCAGCACCTCCTTTGGATATATTTTGGTGTAGACACATCATTGGGTTTGATCTTTATGATTTAGCTGGAATGGAGAACTTCCTTGTGCTCCACTTCTATCTTCTGAGGAATTAGCTTTATATGAAGGTCTAGTTGTTGTAGCCTCAATCATCTTACCTTTAACCCATTCAAGCATCCTTCAAACCACGTAAGTTGTTCTTTCTTGAATACTTCTTATTTATGAAATTGACCAATTGATGGGTGGAAGTGGAAGAAGTTGAATCCTCTCAAAGTAAAAACCATCAATCAAATCAGATTCATCATCCTCAATGCCATTCATATTTATTTCAATTCTATAGTCGATTATTTGTTTGATAGAAAACCTCATCCGATCCATTTTTCACACTTCAAAATTATCTTCACACTCTTGCCAAAAATCTTCTATATCAGTAAAGTGTTCAAATCCCACACCAAGTTCTAACTCCCATGTAGCATACCCTTTTCTATCAAAGGGAAACCTCATTTCATAAGGATACAGGTGAATCTTTTCTATAGACCTCTCGATACTTTGAGCATCTGAATAGCTCTCATAGCTGTAATGACCAAGTCTAATGGGAAAAGAAATAATAATTTTTTTTTATTCCAGTAAATTTTGTTGACTTGTGCAATCTTCCTGCATACCTCAATGAGGATCAACTTATCTTCAACAAACCTTGGAAACATGAGAGGGAAACCATTATAACCTCCTATTCAAATGTATGTGAACTTCAGAAACTGTATAAAGTAAGTACCATATTTTTGAATCAATGTTGTTGCTTCTAAGGATATTTTGAGTCCAATTTTACCCTGTAGTTCTCTTACTGTCAACATAGTAAAAGCATCATTAACCCACGTGAAGTGATGGTAGATTTCTTCCAACTGCAGTTGCAGATGATAATTATAAATCTGAGTCGCATCATCATAAATGACTTCAGCAGTCAATCCTGGTCATTTCTTCATCCCAACAATGGCATAAAAGAGGTATGATATCATATAGAAGTTATAATTGTTCTTTAGTTTGAGTCACTCATGACAAATATTATTGCTAATAATCTCAGCCCAATTAATAAATTGTATTCCCTCATAGATGATATTAATAAACAAGAACATCCACCCTTCCAAGTCATTCGAGTCCTCATTTCTTGTGACCCGGTTCAAGAAAATAACCATATTAGCGATATCCTCCATCAACATAGATGTGTGAATTATTTTAGGAAGCTGTGTTTTTCCTTTCCTTGGTTTTGCTAACCATTTTATGGCTATATTATTCAAACACAGGGCTTCATTATTGATAAATTAATTATCTACATATTCCCTATCTACCTTTGTGAATTAGTCTCTGGAAGGCAATTGGAATATTATGGTAATAGACACTGGATCAAGTTTAGCAACCACATTACCTTTTGTTGTCCTAATTTATTTTGTATCTGGATTAAATGCTTTAATCCATTCCAAAACTAATTCTAGACATTGGACTAATGTGGGGTACCCTCCTGCGTGTGCTAATCCACTGTGTAGTAACCTCTGAGCTATCAAAGTCTTGTCTTTCCTTTCCATCAATTTCCAAAAATCAGAAAGAGTCACATTTCCCAACTTAGTATCCCCAATATCTGGAAGTGTGCATTTGAGAATAGGTGCATAATAAGGACTATGAAACTTGTACTTCATTATGACAAATAAAAATAACACTCACTCAACCTTATTTCAATGAATGCTTGCAACTACTCAAAACAATTGACATGCTCTATCTATGCATTCATATTATGATTTGGATTATAGGCACATGTTGCTATGCATTAAACATTTCACATGTATGGTCTATGCCAACACTTCTGCAACTCAAAACTTCTTTGTTGCTTGGTGGGAGAGGTTGTAAAATTTGATTATACATCTGTGAATTGTATTAGCCTAAAAATTTCAAACATGTTGAATGCATTTCATGCCTTCCCCTTCAATCATCACCTTTAATGGGATGATATTGCTTTGAAACTTTGTTAAACACTGCTCATGACTTGTCTCAACTTTCACATTTATCATGCACCTTTGGTCAAACAATTCTCACCTTTTCTATGCTTCACAATTTGTAGCTTTACACACAAGTTTTTTTGTCAAGCAATTGGATTTGATACCTTGTTTTCCCTAGAGAAGCTAAAACTTCAACATCTACCCTCCATGATTATGGCTTGCACCATATCTTTTGGAGCAATTGTAACTACAAGATCTGGCGAAATCTCTTCATCTTTTATGTATTGATAAATGTCCATAACCTATTTGAAGTCCCCATTTAAATATTATGGAATTCGATCTTACATGAGATTTCAACTCTATCAATCCTTCATTCCCAGCTGTCAGTCTTAAGAACATCCAACTTTCCTTTTCTCTAGTGTTCTTGTTACTGTTTATAGAGTCTCCCAACAATAATCAACACCTTCCTTAATTCTGAGTTCCTGTTAAGGAAAGCTCTAGCTTCAATTGTCAAACTCTGACTGTTGCTTATGGGTTCGAATCACTCTATGGAGATGGGTACCCGGTTGCCTTCTCAAAAAATGACAAGCTTAGAAAGGATTCATTGGGTCGGATTTAGAGGGATGAATAAAGACACCTCAACTAATGTAAGGAGCATCCACATATATTAAAATGTATTACTACCAATGAGATCATAGTATAGTGAATAAGTGTAGCTACTAAATAGTTTCTGTAATGAGCAAAAACTATACTATACAATGTAATTTCTTTAGTGAATTTTGTTAAACAAGTGAGATGTATGCATTACATCGAACAGTTCACTTGCATGGTCTGTACTTTTAGCAATCATCTCCTTCCATTTTCTATGATTTGCCTGTGCTTTTTGTTCAATAACTATCAAATATCGATGCTTTTTATCAAACCTCCCATAGACACGGCATGCATATCAACCTGTCAAAGTATTAATAACATGGAGGTCGATGTTACACCTCTCAATTGCAGTGTATATACATTGTAAGAAAATCTTACGGTAGGCAAAAGTCTCAGATTTTAGTAATTACCTCTCCTAGAGCAAGTGCAACGACAACATCTAATGAAATCCCCGTGTCATTTAAATCTTTGATAAATTTCCATGACTAGTTTTAAATCTCTTGATTTTGTATGAATGAAAAGGAAGGTAGACAAACTTGCATTACAGATTTGCATTGTTACACATTTTGTCTTTGCTTACAAAAATCCATGAGACTGCATTTTATTTGTACATTTTCTTTTCAACTCTTGTGGAGAAGGTTAAGAATGCTCCAAAACAAAGCATTTCTAACCTTTCTAGACAAAGCAAGTCCATACAAGGTTAGTAAATAAGGTTAGAGATGCTCTATTTTGGAGCATTCTTAATCTTTTTCTTTTTTTTCCCTTTTTTGAGGTTATGAATATGGGTTAAAAATGCTAAAAAATGGAGCATCTTTAACCATTTCTTACAAAGACTATGATATCTACCTCATAAACCATCGACCACACAGTAGAAAAAAGGAGAAATGAAAATGATGTTTTTAGACAACTCTTTTTTCTCCTCAAATGACCACAAATATTAAAATAATTTAAAATATTAAATTTTCTTTTGAAAAATAAAAAAATATGTTAAATTTAATGCCCAAACTAAGGAAAGACGACCATATCTTCCAAATGGTAGGGAGCTAGGCTCTAAAATTTGAAACACGCATTGATGGTAGGGAAATGAGTCAACATCATCATTTAAATCATTTTTGGGCAAGGGACTCCAAAATTTGAAAGGTTAATATATGATAAGCTATGAACTGGGTTCATGCAAAAATTAGCAACCTAACACAAAATGATGCTTAGAACTTGTCTATCAAATGATTTCCCTCATTTTTTTATAATTTTCAAAACTAATTTATTTTTCATATTCTAACTAAGAACGACCTTGAGTCACATGCTCACTGCTTACGCATAAACATCTATTGGATCTTCATTCACCATTGAGACCAATTTAAAATTCAAATATTAGGCATACCAAAAAATGGGGCAACAACTGGCTCTGACTGGGGACAAGGGCTACAAAGGACATAGGATGATCCCAAAATCTATGGTTTCAAAGGCTAGTACAGTATTCATTGGGTTAGAGTCATGTGAGATGAAAGACAAAACATGCAAAGTACTGGAAGGACAAAAACATGAAGGGAAGAAAATCTTCCACCACAAACCAAAATTGGGACAAAGATAAACACCTATTTATCTTATGTAGATGGATGAATGATAATTTTCTCTACTGATCATAAAGTTTAAAATGTTGCCCGCTATAAGGGAGGGGAAAGTGTGTTCCATCCATATAGGCCAAGTAGAATGGATTTTCACTGCAAACTTGTCTGATCTGAAAATGCCCTCTCCAAAGTGAAACAAACTTACCATGCATTCCCTTTGGCTCTCTCCATTTATCCCATAATAAAACTAAGTCACCAATGCAAAATAATCTTTCTCTTTCTCTTCTAGAAAACAATTTTTTGAGTCGCATTTGGTGTTCTCTAATTCTATTGACCACTGCTTCTCTTTGTTTCTCCATCTTGGTCAAATACAACACTCGATTTTGTAATGCATCTTTGAATTCATAATTCTCCAAAACTTCCTGTAATTTGAGAAAAGTTAACTCCAAAGGAATAGGCAACTTTGCCTCTATTCCAAAAACTATTTAAAAAGGAGATAACCTGATAGCTCTCTTCTTTGTGGTAAGATCAACCCATAGTGCCTCATACAAATTTTTATACCATGTTCTTTGATTTTAGTCAAATAACTTCTAGAGAATGGTAATGATATTCTTATTATTGGCCTTAACTTGACCATTTACCTATGGGGAATAGTTAGATGCATGAGAGAGAATGATTCCATAATTTTTAACAAAAATTTGATATTTTATGGGAAGAAAAATTGTTAGCATTATTGGTGACAACCTTATGTGGGACTCCATATGTCACTAAGATGTTTTGCTTGATAAAGTCACAAACTACCATTGATGTTATTTGCTTCACTAGAACAACCTTGACCCACTTAGTAAAATAATCCATAGCTACCAAGATGTGTGAGATTTACAGTGGAATGGGGATGAATAGGACCAATGAAGTCCAAACCCCATTGTTGGAAAGGCTCTTTGATGATCACTAGCTTTAAGGGTAGAGAAGCAAGTTGTACTTTCCCTTTGAATTGCTGACATGTGTCACATTTCATTACCCACTCATCAGCATCCTTGAACATCCTGGGCCAATAATAACAATTTCTCGATATCTTGAATGTCGTCACTGAAGAGGAGAGATGCAAACCACATGCTTCATTATAGAAGAACATAAGAAGATTCTCTCTCTTCTCTTTATCCACACACCTTAGGAGAGTACCATCAATTCCCTTTTTCTATAAGACATCACCCGAGATGATATATTTGGTCGTCTTGAACTTGATGGTCCTTTTCTCCTTAGGGTTGAGGTGAGTCGGACATTCTCCATATGTGAGAAAGTAAGCTATATTAGTGAACCAATCATCTATGATACTAACAAACAAAGTTAAATGCAATTTAGACTCTCAAATAACCTCTCCTTCTGAAGTATTTTCAGCCAACAACTTGCATAATCCTCACCCTTAGACAAGCTTAGTGGGTTTGATGTCAATATCATTCTCCTGACCCTTTGCAATCTAAGAAGATATCTTGCTCAATCCAATTTCTTGATGAGTGAGGATTCTCTTCACAACAGTATTTGGAACATATACATTAGAGTGTGAATTCAAAACATAGAAACGGAACTGCTTCATAGCCTTCACTACTGCAAAAGCTTTCTTTTTAGCTAGAGAATATTTCAGCTCGTGTTTCTTCAAAGGAATACTCATGATAGCAATCAACTCCTCGACATTATCATTATGTTGTTTAGTCAAGATTGTGGATAATGTGGAATCTGAAGCATAGCAATAAATATTAAAATTCTTGTTTAAGTTCAGATACATTAAAGTAGGCGCATCCGCTATAATTGACTTGATTTGATTGAATTCTCTCTTTCCTTCCTTTGACTATTTGAAAATCACATCACCTTTCAACATCTCAATAATTGATTTTGTGATCTCAGAGAAATCAGGGATGAACTTCCTTATGAAATCAATTTGGCCAAAGAACGAGCAAACTCCAGGCTTACTAGAAGGTAATTGTAACTGTTTAATAGCTTTGACTTGCTCAGGGTCGATGTGGATACCTTCCTTTCCAACAATGTGACCCAACAACTTTTCTTCGGTTACTCAAAAAATTGATTTCTTTGGATTCAAGGAGATTCCTTGTTGCCTACATCATTGCAACATGCATTCAAGATGATATGAGTGCTCTTCTCTTTTCTTGGAGAAGACAGTCAAGTCATCCAAATGAACAAAAACAATATTATTTCTTAAATCACCAAAGGAGAGATCCATCGCACGTTGAAAAGTGGCACCAACACTAATCAGATTGAAAGGCATTCAATTGTAAGAAAAAGTTCCCCTATGAAATGGAGAGCAACTGTACATCCTCAAGGAAAGAGGAAACATTCAACTCCATCAAGAAGGGAAAAGAAGTGGTTGTTTTTAAAGGAGCAAGTGAAGAATCTGATGCAGAGGTAGAAAAATTTGTCAGAAAGATTAAAAGAGGATCCAACAAGTATAAAGGAAAGCTACCACTCAAATGTTTTAACTGTGGAAAAGTTGGACATTTTGCTGCAAAATATCCTTATAATGAAATTGGTGCAAATGAGTCAAGAAGCTATAGCAGATATGTTAGTAAAGACAAAGAAAGAAATGTCTAGTGGCAAGGAAGAACAAACTATCGGAAGCAGAACAACCTATATACTATTGAGGATGATGCCATAGATGAAGAAAGTGCATCAGAAGATGACTACCATGAGAATGGCAGAGAAGTTAATCTCTTTATGGCAATTAATGAACTGGTTAGCAAAGATGAGGAAGAAGAAGACATTGAGGCTAAAGTGGATCTAGAAGGTGAGCTTATAAGTTCTCTTGAGGAGCTAAGTAAAATAAGAAGAAAACTCAAGAAGTTCAAGCTCACTATAGTAGATGAACAAGGTCTCTTGAAGCAATTTCTGGATGAGCCCAATCAAGTTTTATCTAACTTGAAGCTGCAGTTGGAAGAAGCCAAAAGGATCTGAAAGAAAAAATAGTGAAGCCTAGAAAGGAGCTTGAAGATAGTAAGGAATAAATAAAAGTGAGATGCAAATATGAAGGCAACACCGAAGCCTTAGACAAGATGTTGAGAAAATAGAAGCAATCCAAAGATACTAGTGGCTTAGGATTTGAAGAGGGACAAAGTTCAAACAACAAAGACACATTCGGTAAGGAGATACAATTCACTTCTTCCAATGAAGGTAAAGAGAAGAAGATGTTCATAGTAAGTAAGGATACTAGTAAGAAGACATATGCAGATGCTGTTAGAAACTGCCACACAAACCGGTATACACATTCAATGAACCAGAGGCCACACTCATTGTACCGACATGCAGATCCAAGGAGAAACACAAGAGTTGACCATGAAGGATTCACCAGAGTTAGCAACATGAAAGGTAGACCCCCAGTGAGCCAGTCATGTGAAGGACCGCAACAACCTAACTCGTATGTTCCAAACTTTCATGGTTATTGTTACTGGTGTAAAAAAATTGGGCATAGAATAGCTAACTATAGATTAACCAATAAGCCTTCTATGAGTTTTGAAAGTAGAAATCCTTTTAATGCACTCTGGGATATGAATGTTGTTTGTTATTAGTGAAATGGATATGGTCATAGGAGTTTTGAATGTAGGAAGAATAAACCAATGCCCTATAAATTTTTTAAAGATTCATCTTTAAATAAAAATATAAAATGCTATAACTGTCAAGAGTTTGGAGATATAGAAAAGTTTTGTAAAAGCAAGAAGATCAAGCAAAAGAAGATAGATTCTGATCAAGAACCGGTAATTTTTTAAAAATAGGAAGATATTTAAAACTAGTTGTAATGTTAAAAATAATATTATCTCAAATTAATTAATAATTGTGTATGCACATTGGACTTTAAAAGCAATGAGTTTGATTATCTAATTTTATTATTAAGTTGAGAGGCTTCCTACAATGGGAACAAAACTATTTGTTAACATTTCAATTTTTAAATAAATTTGGCATGCATACAAATAATTGAAAAGTTGACACGATAGTTATGTTTTTGCCAAAAGGCAGTCTATATAAATAAAATTTGATGTTATAGTAATGCTAACAATATTAATATAATACTAATATTAAAATAATGTGTGTGTATATATATATGTATATATATAAAGAATCACATTATACCCTAATTAACATGTATATATATTAAATTAAATATTATTATAATTATATATTAGTTTATTTAAATTTTAATGTTTTACTTTTTGCGTTCTCTCACATATGCATGCAAGCTGCCCAATGGCCATGTCTTCTGCAAATATTGCATTCCATATGATGAGATCTTTGAGGTATTCTATCAAAAAGTTCACAAGGTGAAGTTTCTACTTCCACATTTTCTCACATGTGTTCTGCAAATCTTGCATTCCATTAGATGAGATCTTTGAAACAATCTGTCAAAAAGTTCACAAGGCAGAGTTTTTGCTTCCACATTTAGGTGGGGAGGATGCTGGGAAAGGTTGTTGAATAAAAAATTAAAAAATATATGAACCCTAATACTTGCATTAATCTAATTATTAAATCAAATCTAAGATAAACAATATTGAAATCTTGAGGTTTAATTAAATTTAAGATTAAGATTCAATCATAGTGATAAAAAAACAATATATTTATAGTTAGAGTCAAATATGATTTGATCTCAAATAAGGTTAACATAAAAAAATTAAGGGTTTTAATATTAAGTAATAATGACCATAGTAATCCTTTTTTTTTAATTTAAAACATTAATTCAAATTTTAAGTGCACATTTTAATCTTTTAGGAATTTCCTTTTTAGTTTTAAAATGTTTGTTCGGCGTATGCATGCATGTAAACATGTTCTAAGAGTTAATCAAGGTATGATAAAGGTTTTAGTTAATTAGTTGAACTTCAGATTTGTTGATATTTTGGGACATGTGATTTTTTTAATTTCTTTTATCGATAAAAGGTCAAAGACAATAACTTTAATATTATTAAAAATTATTTTACACCTCCATTCACTATGGGAACTGGTAGGAAAGAATGGAGGGATGAAAAGCTCTGGTCTAGCCCAAATCCATTAATGGATAAGAAAAAATCAAATTGATTTCTACAATCTACTAATTACAATATACAAGATACATAAATTCTTTGATAATCCTCATTCAAGATTATCTTGATAAAAAAATTCTTAGAGCCCAACCTAAATATTTGCTTTGTGTTGTAGTTTGATCCTCTCCTTATTTAGATTTCCTTGCTGAGGAATTCAAAATGCCATCTGAATCACCAAAACCAGTACTATATCAATACCACCTTCAAAAGAATATCTTTCTTTCGACTAAGATCATTGTTAGTCTACTCTCAAGATTGAAAACCATAAAGCACAATTTTTAAGAGTAATAATTATCTATGACCAATCAAAAGTATACAGTTAGAATTGGAGCCATTCAAAAAGAAAATATACATTCCATGTAAATTTTTTATATCTATGACCAAGAGAAACCATACTGTAGCCATCCACAACTATTCTTAATGAGTACTTCTATATAACAAAACTTTAAATGCAATAAATCTATCAAACACCTCCATAATAATCTAATAAAGCTGAGAAGACAATTTGATACTTGTTAACCATGTCTCAAAAATATTATGACACTCTTAGTGAGGAATAAGAATATCACCTCTGCCTCAACATACATATACATACATATATATAAATACATATATACATACATATATACATACATACATATACATATATATATATATATATATATATATATATATATATATATATATATATATATATATATATATATATATACGTATATTTATGTATATCTATGTATGTAGATATATCTTTGGGTATATTCAACTCAATAGTTCCTATCATGTCTTTGCCATTGAGTGTTATAGTCAACTTGCAATTATCAAATGTTGAGACTAGTAATTAGAACAGTAATAGTACAACTATAAATCTCTATCACATCAGAATAGACATGTTTTTTAATAGAAATTATTTTGATGAATAATAAAAATTTCAGAGCTACAATGATAAGCATTAGTTTTAATTGGGGTTAGGGTTCAAGATCAATTAAGTGTAGGTTTAGAGTTTAATAAAGGCTATGGTGAGGATTTAAGTATGATTAAGATTCAAATAGGGTTATATTTAAGGTTAAAATTAAAATTAGGATTATTGTTACTTTTACAAATAAGATTATGAATAGGGTTATTGAGCCGATAGGCTTATAGTGGGGGATGTTTTCCGCTAAAGTGCAAGACAATCCAGTGGGATGTTTGTTGGTGGCTGGAATCTTTCCTTGTCGGCGTAGTGACGTGTTTGGTTGGTTTTACCTCGGTCTATGTGCACACATCCTTAATTGACAATATGTTGCTTGCTTTAGTCTCCGTCCATGCCCACACATGTCGAAGTTTCTTATGGTTGCCACCTAACCCTAATATGCATTTGCCTTTGTTCATTGTCTGAAGTGTTTTGGTCTACAAGTTTTTTGGTAAGGATCAATTTACCCATCGAGTTAGGTTTGGTGCTCGCTTTCTGTCTATGGGTGTAAATGCTTTCTTAGTGTTGTTTGAGAGTTTGTGGGCATGAATGCTTTCACTCTGAAAGGCAAGTGTTCACTTTTACAATTTTTAGGGTTTGTGAAGGTTTTTGTTATACTCTTCTTATAATGTTTTTTTGTTTCATTGCAGGGTTATTTCTTTCTTGGTGTTGTTTGAGAGTTTGTGGGCATGAATGCTTTCACTCTACAAGGCAAGTGTTCACTTTTAGAGTTTTTAGGGTTTGTGATGGTGTTTTTTATACTTTGCTTATATTTTTTTGTGGGTGTAAATGCTTTCACTCTGCAAGGAAAGTGTTCTTTTTGTTTCTTTTAATTTGTCGCTCTCTCTTGGTTATTGCTCTTTCATAATCATGTTAATAGTCTTTGCAGTTGGTAAGTGCTTATTCTTTGCTGGATTTATGTGTTTGTAATATTTTCTGATCATTGAATATCCTCTGTTTTTAGTGTTATTCTATTTTTGTTATACTGCCATTAGATTTTGTTTTGCTTTTAATTTGTTGCTCTCTGTCGGTTATTGCTCTTTCCTAATCCTATTAATTTGTAGGGTTATTGCTATTATTTTATACTTTCTGGTCGTGAACCCTTTTGCTCTGCAAGGAAAGTGTTAACCTATGAACTTCTTCTTTTATCATTTTGCTTCATTTATAGGTCTTTCACATGTAATATTTTGTTGTGATTGTCTTTTTCTTGCAGGTTCGCAGTGGTTTTACGTTTTAGGGTTCTGTTTGGGTTGACCTCCTACAGTGTAATGTTGTTTTCCTGCACGCGATTATCGTTGTGTTACACTTATCTATTATACCTTATACTCTACAAGTTAAGATTTTTTTTGAAGCTTCATAGGCAAGGGAATTTTATATTTCTAAATTACGCTTTTACTATCCTTCTTGATATTTGTATAGGGTTTATGTTGTGCAGACTATGTCATGGATTATCATATCACTATTATTTTGGTGTGATTAGATTTTCTTAGCAGGTTGGTAGTGCTTATACATGTATATATATGTAGATATATACATGTATATAAATGTATATATATGCATGTATATACATGTATATATATACATGTATATATTTTTAAAAAATCTTTTACCCAGTCGAAGCAAACCTTTGTTTGAATAAATCCATTCTAAAATTTATAACCGTTATAGACAAAAGGCTATTTACCTTGCAAAGTAAAAGGCTTCATGTCCAGGAAGTAACTAATCACATCAATAACCCTACAAATTAACAGCATTAAGGAGCACCCACAAAAAATACATCTTATAATTTATAAGTACCAAAAAATTGCATAACACGAAAAAACAATTGATGACAGTATAATAAATACTCAATAATGTTAGCAATTAATGGTATCCAATAAGAAGAAAATAAAAAACCTAAGTGGCAGTCTAGCACACTGTTGCAGTATTATAAATCTCGTAGAATATCCCACAATTATACCCAACACTGTAATGCCATTGATGTGTATGGATTTGACCTTATGTTTGGTTTATTATATAGGACACATACCTTCACACTAATGACATTACAGTGTTGGAAGTTATCAAACACCTAACCCTTAAATGTAAAACCAATAGCAACTTGAAAATATCAAACCATCATAATAAGAAAATCTAATGAGAGTCAAATTGAATATCCTATTGATATATAATATATAGTATAATCTTAACGCTGTGAGGAATAGATTGGATTTTACACTATTCTAATAGCCATGAACTGTACCAAATGTATAGAAATAATTTTTTAGTGTTATAACACCTTACAAAAGCCCAAAACCATGTAGATTAACAACATTAAAATGATTTTAGGTTTTAGGCTTTTATTTAACTTAATACCCAAAACTATAATGCCATTGATGTGTATGGTTCTCACCTTGTGTTCATCTTATTATAGAGGACATATACCTTCACACCATTGATATTACAGTGTTGGAAGTTAGCAAACACCTAACCCTTAAATGTAAATCCAATAGCAACAAGAAAATATGAAACCATCATAATGAGAAAATGTAGTGAGAGTCATATATATAGTATCATCTTAAAGTTGTGACGAATAGATTGGATTTTGTCCCTCATGGGGTTGGGACATGTTCACGGCTATACTTCAACTTGCAATTGCTGGTCCGCACACACCCCTACGTGACAATCTGTTCCTTGCTTTCGCCTCAGCCTGTGTGCAAGCATGTCAAAATCATTGTCATCGCTTCCAGAATGTTATGCCTGCCGCGTAACCTTAATATGCATTTGTCTTTGTTTATTCTCTCAAGTGTTTTGGTCTACAAGTTTTCTGCTAAGGTTGGATTTAGGCATCGACTTAGGTTTGTTGCTTTGATTTAGTGCTTTCAATCTATCAAGGGATTTTTTCGTCGAATTCTTACCCAAGGTCCAAGTGCAGGTGTGGTTCATGTTTTGAATGTTTTGATTTTACAATGTCTAGGGTTATTACATTTTTGTTATACTCAATAATTCTAGCAATTAATGGCATCCAATGAGAAGAAAATAATAAACCTAGGTGGAAAACATCCCCCACTTAAAACCTTTAATGCCGTACAAAAGGCTAGAACCATGCAAATTAACAACATTAAAACACATTCTGTAGCACAATCTATAACTCCATAAAAAATATTATACACACATAAATCCTGTAAAGAATAAGCACTTACCAATTGCAAAGACTATGAACATGATTATGAAAGAGGAATAACCAATAGAGAGCAACAAATTACAAGAAAAAAAAATCTAACGATAGTTTAAGAAAAATGCAATAACCCTAAAAATAGAGGATATTCGATGATCAGAAAATATTGTAAAATGTAAACGATCAAAACAACAAACATAGCTGTACTCGTAAGCTACGAAATTGTAAAAGAATTAAAAAAGTGAATAGTTGCCTTGCAGAGTGAAAGAATTTTTACAATTTATAGTTTTGTTTGGCTTAACATCAACACTGTAATGCCGTTAATTAGTATGCTCTATTAGAGGATATATACCTTCGCATAAATGACATTACAGTGTTACATGTTAACAAACAAGAAACCCTAAAATGTAAAGCCAGTGGTTGTTAGGCCTTTAGTTGGGGATGTTTGTCATTGAAGTGGAAGTCAATTTGGCTGATTCTTACCTAATGCAAAATGATTTTAGGTTTTAGGGTTCTATTTAGCCGAATACCCAACACTGTATTGTCATTGATCTATACGGTTCTCATCTTGACACATTCCTTCACAGTAATGACATTATAGTATTGGAATTTAGCAAACACCTAACCCTTAAATGTAAAACCAATACCACCTTAATATAAATAATTGTTAGTGATATCATATTAAAAATTATTCACCCACCTTTTAATTAAATAGCTTATATGACTTCTTACACACTACTTTTCTCTTATTTTCATTACACAACATATTTTCGTTATTGTTAAAGTTCATGAAGTTAATCTTTAATAATATTGTGTAATCTGAGACAAAAACATAACGTTTTACTCCTGATTTTCAAGCCATCCCTTTATTTGAAAGTAAAGTCGAAGGCAATAAGTTAAAAAAAGGGTATTGGCTTTCTAAAAAATAGTTAAGTATGCACAAAATTTGAGTTATCACTTTTGGTAGAATAGGGGCAACCGTGGAAGGTTTTATATACATAATCATTATAATCTTTAAGATTTCACTAGCTAGAGTAGATAGAGAGAATTTTCTGTTGTAGAGGAACTTGCATGAGTTGTCTTTATGGATTCTAAGTGGGCGATAAGGTCTCAATCAATCTTAGAATTTGATTGTCATCCCTACCTCTCATATGAAAATTTCATGACAGTATTCTAACCTATATTCAAAAAAGAAACTTGACCTTATCTAACCACATGGATCAAAGGTTGATCATTGATTTTATATTGAAATGAGTCGATTGCTGCTAGTGAGCTAAGCTATTTGAATGACCTTACAAGAAGTATTTACTGCTCAAAATACAAATTTCTACATATAAATGAAGTATTTATAGTTATTACCTAAAAAAAAATCTTAGTCGGACAAATATTTGTTTGATTTATGGCTCAAATAAAGACTGTAATTCCTTATTTCTCATGAGCACATAGTTGATCCTCAGATCTTCCATAATTTAAGCTAGAGAGAAAACTCTACAAACTGTAAAGCTTTGCGGGAGGTTCCCAATAGCTTAAACACATTATTTCCCAGCTCACTAAATTTATCATTGACCATCTCAATATAATCACTGCCATCGAAGGTAGTTGCAACAACCATGAAATAATACAATGAAGAGGAAGACACATACAAAGGATATTGTGGGTTACTATTTGTTAAACCCTGAAAACTTATGTCATTCACTCTTCTCTTCATTGCCCATGTTGGTAACACTAGCATGTTATGCAACCTTCTGATGTGCATCTTTTTGATGGATATCATCTTAAAGCTATGAGAAATATATTGTAGCACGAGATTATACTTGTATGAAGATAAACTTAGTTACTCAGATTTAATTCTTCAACTAATTATAAAAAAATTAAAATATAAATCCTATTCATTTGCAGCAATTTGAATCAGGTTCGTTCACCTCATACCATTCCTGATGTGTACTAGTGATTTGCATTTTTAAATGTTTATGGTCAGTGTTTTTTATAATGACTCAAAAACAATTTCTTTTGGATTTCCAAAACAAAAAATGATTTACTTTGAGATAGGCTCTATTTTTCTCTTGTATTCACTTTCTAAGTAATGGATTTTGATTTTGTCATTCCAACAGAAAGCATCCACACTAACACAATTAAATTTCTACAATGGATAAAAGATTCAAAGAAATAGAGGACATTAACAGTGTCATTGTAAAGATGTTGCAAGAGAGAAACAAGTTAAAGGGCAACCTCATAAAGTTAATTCATAACTATGAATATAAAATGGCCAACCAATCAACAGAGTACCCCTCTAATTCTTGTACCGGTGATACTTCCATACATAGTGTTGAATTATGCCCTCTTCCAATACCAACTGCTGAATAGTTAACTGATCCACTGGTTATTTTCACATTAGGAGAGAATATATTTAATTGGAATGATAACCAGCTTGGATAGGTTGCTTGGTTGGATCCTCTTTGTCTTGAATTACTCAGTATTTGATGAGTTGGATTCATATTTTTATTACCCTTTGAAACAAAAATTTCAACTCATATTTTGATTAGTCTTTGAGAGTTCAACTCATGTTTTGGTACCTGGTTGTTAAATACCTAAATCGTAAACAAAAACTTTATATTTTTGGTGTTCATATGAATATGAGCCTTTGATCGGTTCAACTCATGTTTCAATTAGACTCTGATCAGTTGATTACCCTTTGAAATGAAAAGTTCAACTTATATTTTGATTAGTCTATGATGATTTGAACTCATATTTTCCTACTTGATTCTTAAATATCTAAATCGTAAACTAAAACTTTATATTTTGGTGCTCGTATTCATATGAGCCTTTGATCAATTGAACTCATGTTTCAATTATATTCTGAAATGAAAATTATAGTTCATCATGCTTGTAATTTACTATTAACTGTGGAAATCACAAAACATCCATTCACTCTAAATGTAGATGCAATTTTCCCTTTTTTTGGGTTACTTCACCACTTACTTTAATTGGTCCAAACTGATGAATTACTAAATAAAACCACACAAAAAAAACACACTACAATTATCGATTTCTTTTGTCCATAATTTTTCATATTTAGTAGGATTTTGTTGTGCACTTATCGACGACAATGAATTACTCAAGCCATTATGACATTCAATCTATTCTAACAAAATATTTTAAACGTTATAATAGGAACATAATCAACTTTATTCTGCAAGGCAATATACCAGTCCAGACGACAAGATTTCTTTCCTTAGACTGAATCTAAAAGTATTTTGAAACTAACAAATAGGTAACTAACATATCTTTACATGTCGATCTCTTTATTTCATACGAGTTGTACGATATTGAATTCTTCCAATAAGTAAAACTTATAGGTTGAAATAAATGAATTACTTGTTAATAACATCAACTGGCATGTACGGTTAGTCCTTAGATTTATCTCAAATTAAAAGATCTATATCCACAATGGCATCTCTAGGAAACACCTTTGAATCTATACAACAACCCACAATCGATAATCTGGTAAGCTAATACATCAAACATTTTCAAAAGAAATAACTTTAATGTTATTTCTTTCATAATATATCTCTCTTTTCCATTCCATCCTTTTCTTTATCGCATGTTGCCTTTTTCATAGCATAGACAAATATAGATAAACTGTCTATAGATTACATAGCTTAATTACATACTCTACTAAACTACATACTTTATATTGATGGATAAGAACATATATCACTTAGTTTCCATTGACATTAAATCCTCTATATTCATATTATTTTTTTGTAGGAAAATACCCAAGACTATGCCCCTACCCCTTTTGCAATTCAATCTATCAATGCTAGGGATGAGCTTCCTTCAGCATTGTTGCAAGTTTTGTCATTTCATAAAATGCAGAACAACAAAGATGATATAGATAGATATAAACTAGTGTTATTTGATGGCACATACATGCAATTAGCAATCTTGCCTTCTAAGTATGCCACTCTGATAGATTCAGACACTCTTAAAATAGGCTCAATTGTCCAGTTGTCCACTTATACATGCAGATACATATGGAACACAAGGTAGGAAATAAACTGTTTATTAAATAAAATATCTTTCTTCTCTATTTAATTGTTTTTAGCTATAATTGAAAGTATATTAAAGAAAAGTCTTTTCCTTTTACAGGACTATTATAATACTTAGTTTGCAAGTAAAACAAAGTGATTGTCCATTCTTTGGTAAACTAGTATACCTATTCAAAGAACAACAACCAAAAATAATGACTGAGGACACACCATCATCATCTAAATGGTCTCTTCAATTTTGTACTGAATTGCCATCCCCCCAAAGCACAACCACTAAAAATATAATCCCAATCAAAAGTTTAAATCCATACAAAAATAAATGGACAATCTAAGGTGGAGTTACTCATAAACACCCTATAAAGTCACACAACACAACCACTAAAAATGGCCATGAGTTTAACTTCGACATTGTCGACACTGAGGGTTGTGAAATTAGAGTCACATGTTTTGATGAAATAACTCAGTTACACTCTAACCATGTGGAAGTAGGTTCACATTATGTTATTTCTAAGGGATCCATCAAGGAAGCAAATACTAGATACAACAAACTCAACAACCATTTAGAGATCATCTTGTTTGATGGATCCATATTAAAATGTTGCACCAATGAAGAAGAACCAAATCAATAACACCTATTAGTGAAGTGTTTTAACTAACCAATAATACGTTGGTTGACATAATTGGTATTGTTTTATACGTTGGACATATCATTCCAATACATAGGAAAGATGGCACTCAAATACAAAAGTGAGTTGTTAGAATTAATGATCTATCTGGATCAACAATTGATATCAACCCATGGGGTCCAATGTCAAAACAAAGAGGACTGGAGTTAAAAGACCTGTTGACCAGTGATAGTGTTGTTATACTTGCTTTACGTAATGCTCGTGTTGGCTATTTTAGTGGCAAGGTTATAAACATAACAACTTCCACAACATTACATATCAATCCACCTTTTCTAGAGGGAGAACCTCTAACACTAAGAGGAAAGGACCCTTTTCTTACTCCATTTTTTCATCCAGCAACTACCTACATTGATGGAAAATATACTAGAATGACTATTTCATCAATTCGCGAGCGGATGAGTATTAAACTAGAAACTATTCAAACCAATTTACTGGTTGTTCTACATTTTGTAAACATTACAGACAAACATTTCTATTATGTAGCTTGTCCACTAATAGTAAATGGAAAGCCTTGTAAAAAAAAATGTACTCAACAGGTTGACGATTCAAGGTTTTGCCCTAGATGTGAAATGACCATGGCAGAGTGCAACTATAGTTACCCTTTACTAGTAAAGTTACAAGATGCAACAGGTACTCTTTGGGCCACTGCATTTGATGATGTTGGCATTCACTTGATAAAGAAAACTGCAAAATAGATTTGTGCACTGGAAAATGATGCCACAACAATAGAAACACCTTGCTCTGTGATTAAAAAGCTTGTCTCACATCACTATTCATTCACACTACTAGTTTCTACCGACACATACAATTCTGAATCAAAGATGAAAGTCATGATCAATAAAATCTCCTTTGTTGACTATAAATCTGAGTGTGATGCATTACTTGCAGAGATTGGTCTCTTATCTACACAGGCTTAGAATTATTAGGCATTTTGCCTAAGTACCAAACTTTTTGTTCATGATACAGTTATTACATTAGAAAACTTACATATTTTATAGTATTACAAATAGAAACAATTATCTTTTATGCATACATGAATACATCTATATATAGGTATATGTACATTTCTTAGATAAACAATAGCTTGAATTAAAATTACATTCTTAGCTCTTTGAAATTCTTTCCTTGCCATATAATTTTTTTTACTCTCATGCTTATTACTTTTGCATGTACTATTATAATAACAGTTACCCAATAAATAGATATGTTTATATGTTTATGCACATCTAACTTTACAACATTTCAAACTCTTTGAGGAAACTCGCTCTTGCATTGGACAATACGTCTAACTGCATACTCATCTATACTGGTTAATTGCCTTGCAGAATAAATTTGCTTTCCTTGAGATTCCTCTTGTATATAAGTACTTACTGCTCATTCTTTCCTCTACAATAACATGTTTACATTTATCTCAAAATTCTAGTTGTCTATTTCTTTCATGCACTAATAATTATTCAGCAATAATTTTCTTGAACTATGAACTTTCTACAATATCAACATACTTTCCAATATGTCTTTTACCTTCCATTGTCAACTTTAATTATTCTCTTTCCTGTAAAAGTATTTAAAATTCAATCCACTTTCCTATACATTCCATTACTTGCATTTCTATTTTTGTTTGCACTTATTGTGTATCATATGAATATACTTCAGTATATCTGTAAACGTATATAAGTATCTATAAATAAATATCTGCAGAAAATTAATACATATATGCACATATATATCCATTTTTTTTTTTTGCATATCTATTTGTAGAGGTATAAGACACTATAATTATTCATAGTTATAGAATTTTTTATATATACATATGTAGTTATATATGTCCATATTTATATATACAGATTTTCATATATTTGATTGATATGTATATATACATATGTATATATATACATACATCTGTATGTATCAAAAATTACTATATATCTATGCATATGTATTTTTCAATAATGCCTTTGAAAAAGGATGTCAATAACGACAACAAGTCTACCTAAAAGAACAATACAAATTTAATAAACCATTTTACAAAACCCATACATTTCTAAAAATTTCTCAACCAGCCATGTATATACTAACAAATGCTAATGTACTACAAACACCTGATAGTAACTCAAAAATTTTATTACAAACAGGAAAGCAATGACCTTGAGCAAACTAATGTGCGTCAAACACATTCTACTGCTCCTGAACTCGCCCTGAAGACACCTTCATTTCTACATGCATTATCTAATTTCCAAAAAAGAATTGATATGTGGGAGGTGATAGAGGCATGTACTATTTGTAAAGAAAAGTATGTGGGCATGACAATTAAAAAAATTGACCATGTACTTGTGTGCATGAGATGTTCTGCTGAAAAAGGCCTCCACCGTTTCTCATTATCAAACAATATGGACCCAGGTGAGCAACCTTCTATTTTAAAGTCTCTTTCTCAAGTAGAAGAAATGCTCATAGCAAGGATTGCCCCTATTTTGCAAGTTACACATGCAAGGGCAGGACAATACAAGTATTCTGGATGCACAATTAACTTCCCACAAAATATTTCAGAAATTGCATTATCATTGCCCCACGAAATTCAACATTTAGAAATCCTTATTGTCCGTAAAACTAATCTACAAGGATTAACTTATGACTATTACGTCAATAGATTTCACGTCATGAATGCATTGACTTACAAAATAAAACATGCTCAATACTACAAAGATAATGTCATTGATTTAGATGCAATACAACTATTACCAGAGCACAACACTGACATTTGAGAGCTTTTGCATTTAGTACCTTCACCTCAAGAAGATTCTATACAAGATGTTCCTACTATGCCGAATATTAACAATGAAGAAGAAATATTAGAAAAATCTTCTTCATTCATTCCACAACTTCCATCATCAATACTTGAAATTGATGCCATAAAAACAATCCTGCATCTAGATAATACCAACAACAATGTTGTTCCTTTGCCACAAATCAGCACATCTCCTGTCAATGAGTACAATACAGAAGACCTATTTTCAATGGTATTCTCGACACTCTTCCCTAATGGAATGGATTTACCACTACAAGATAGAACATGGCATGTACATTTACATGAATATGCTTTGCACTTGATCAAATATTATGATCAAATATTTGGATAACATGTCCATTTTAGATATTATATTTACAACCTTATGATGAGGCATCGATCTCAACAATCAAGTGTTGTTTTCCTTAAGACTAATCTAGAAGATACTCTTCCACTCAATCTTAATGGTCTAAAAGAATACTTGCAAAATACACCCTCAAATGAATTACCAGACCAGATCATGCGATATGATACCTCAGTGTGCGATACACATGCATTTTGGAGAAAATCCTGGAGAGACCTTACAACAATGATAGAACAGTTAGGTGCACCTACATTGTTCTTTACCTTAAGCTTAGTTGATACAAAATGGCCTGACCTGCATAAGTTGTTCACAAAACACAATCAAGTACTATGCATAACAACAGAAGACAGTCTATTGAAAATTTAGTCAATAATCCACATATAACAACTTTATACTTGCACTTAAGATTTCAAATCTTTCATGATGAATTCATTGTCAAATAGCTGAATTCCATTGACCACTAGTACATATATGAATGGCAACACCGAGGATCTTTCCATATTCATATCTTTCTTTCGTTGCCACAAGTATCCAATATTGACAACCTTGATTGGTTAGACCATGCAAGCATCCAATCAGTTAAGCACTACTTTAACCAGTACATCACAACATGGAGTCCATGCACTGAAGAGGATCGCTTGAACAAGAAATATATGTCTTCTATTTTAGATCCGTGTCTTTCAGATACAGAAATCATATCCAGATCTGAGCCTTCCATTGATTATTCTGAATTAGTCAATGTTGTTCAGCAACATACAAAGTGTTCAGAGTATACCTACTTGAAAAAAAAACTCAACACTTGAATATTGATACAAAGCTCCTTGGCCTGAACAACTTGAATCCTCATTGACATTAGACCACAATAATAACCAATCATACAAGACAACAAGGAATGATAATCGTCTCAATGTTCACAACCCAACGATGCTCGCCATATGGAGGGCTAATGTTGATTGTCCAACAGTGTGCTCCAAAAAAGCAGTTCTACAATATATCTCAAAATTCACATCCAAAACTAAACACAAGTTAGAAAGTTATACTGACATGTTAAAACGCATTGTTGGATCGACAAATTCAGAAGATACAATTTTGTTAGCATACCAGAGATTCATGATGGGAATTGTTTCTGATAGGGACATTAGCACTCAAGAAACTTGTCACATGCTGCTTAAACTCCGATTAATATCTTGCACACGTCAGTTTGTGACCCTCAATGTTGGGAAAAGAATCTTTGAACGTATAGTAAACTATGATGAAGGATCACAGACATCAATTTCTTTCATTTCTAATTACATGAAAAGACCATCAGAGTTAGCAAACCTAACTTTTCTCCTTTCAGCTCAGAAATATACTTACTCTGAGCAATGTAAATCATGTAAATGGATGAAAAGAAAGGTACAAACAATTATAAACGTGTACCCAAAGTACAAATATTTACCTTTAAAAGATGACACCACTTTTCAAATTTTCTGTTGGAGTGAATTGCTTTTGTACAAACCATTCTGAAGCATCCCTCTACACATAGGTAGCTCAACTGATGAAATTATAATAAATTTGAAACATCTTCAAAGTACAAATTACATCCCTTGGCATGTAAATGGAATTGAAGAACACATGACCATGGAAAATAGCAAATACCTACAATTAGAAGACATTCCATAATCTATTGATCAAGATCTATATGAATGGGAGTTCCTATCACAAATGGGAGCATCAAACAACTTTGATGTTGTTACTCTTCAAATGCTTGGAAAACGTGATTTTGATCTTAATTTTAATTGGTATATTTTCATACCTGATGAAATTCTCCATTCAAAAGAATCTCAGTTCATTTTGGCAGAGAAAAGCCAATCACCCCACACCCTTGCCGACCTGCATTGAAATGCACCTGCTAACAATGAGCTTGGAGCAAACCAAATTACTGCACTTGATATTATAAAAACCCATGCTAAACATAATTTTTTTTCTTCAGCATTACATTTAATTATTCAAGGCACAAAAGGTATTGTAAAATTATTTCTTATCGACTGTATACGTAGACAGTTAAATTCTGATTTAGATCCCGCACAATACCCATTTCTTGTACTAGCACCAACAGGAGTTTCCACGTATAATATCTAAGCTACCACAATCCATGCTGCCCTCTATATACCTATTCAATAATACAAACCCTTAACAAGACATTCACTATTAATGTTTCAAGAGCAATACAAACATTTACGTTACATTTTAATAGATGAAATGAGCTTTGTTGGCCCTTAATTATTGATAAACATTGATAAAAGATTGTGAGAAGCTTTTCCCACCAAACAACATAAAATAATTTGTAGTCATCTCAATCATCTTCGTTGGTGATCTTGCATAGCTTCTCCCAGTTATGGATAAACCATTATATGCATCTGAATTGAAATCACTGGCTCTATGGTACACATTCAATGCCATTGTCACCTTGGATGTTCTATTTCGACAACAAGGTACAATATCTTCATAGATGCAATTCTGTGAAATGTTGCTTAATATATGCAGCACAACACCATTGCAAACAGACTTGGAAAGCCTACAACTATGGTCAACCCATGCTTTGACTCTTGATCAGAACAACCACTTCAACCAATAGAAGCATTTGTTTGCAACAAATGTAGCTTCAAGGGCACACAAAATTAAAATGTTGAGACAACTGCACTCACCCATTGCAAGTGCAACAACAATCATTGCACATCAAAGAGATAAGCAAACACATCAAGAAGAACAACTATCATTTGAAATTCTTCTTTCTATAGACCAGGAAGTAATGCTTATTGCAAATTTATGGATATAAATTGGCCTTGCTAATGGTTCTTTAGATCAAATCAAAATGATTGTCTATGATGCAGGTTCTAAACCACCTGATTTACCAAAATATGTGGTGGTTCTCTTCCAACATTATACTAGGCCATCCTGGGATCCAACAAATCCAAAACATGTACCCATATCACCAATTACTAGAGGAAACCACACACAAATTCCTTTAGCAATGGCATGGGGTATTACTATTCACAAATCATAGGGTCTGACACTAGACTTTGCAACAGTTGACATCGAGAAAACAAAGAAACAAGGCCTTACATTTACAACACTTTCCATAGTGAAATCAATTAATCACCTACGCATTCACTCGACTTTTACCTACCAAAGGTAATCAAGGTTGCAATGTGGTGCATCAGCCATTCTAAGGAAAAATGAAGAGGAGCATTTGCTAAAGCTTTCACACATCACAGAAGAAATTTACTTGCAAAAAAAATAGAATCAGGTACTGAAATCGTATCTTCATTACAATTTTACATGTTAGATATCTTCTATCAAATATATCAAAACATTACAATATTCACCCTTTGCAGGATCAAGATCAAAAGTAACCAATATTAAATTCAGTATAAAATTGAAGAAGCCTCTTACATGTGAAAACTCTACAAGAACAGGTACACCTCTACCATCCACTATTTTTTCAACTATTTTATTGCTTCACAAATATTCTTCTTCTAATATTTACCAAAATTATTTTCTGATACATTGTTATTTATCACAGGTTTCAAATGGCACCCAACGAAGAAACCTATAGAACAAAACAAACACATTAACAAAATACATGAGCAGTAAAAGTTGTAAGTGTGCCCAATAACTATCATTAATATTCTATAGTTGTTGAATACATTTATCATTTGATAACATACTCCTAATACAACTTATTTGTCATAGGTTTAAGATGATATACATTAGATGGATATACATGTCTACATACAAACCGTTTAGAATAAGTTCTCTTTGTGATAAAATTCTTATTTTGAGAACCAAAACATTGACTAAATTTTCTACAGTGGCAATACTATAAACTATATATCATTAAAATTACTCAATTTAATATTAATTACATTCTCTCATTATCATGCATTAACATTTTTAGGTTGCCCTGCCTTTAGATTTCAGCTTTCGATGGAAATCACCATCCCACTCACCAATGTCATTACTTTAAAGGTATGTAACCTTTTTTAGATTATTTGCAGAATCATTGTCATTGTATATTCTACACTTGTTGAATACATTTACCATTTCATAACATACTCCTAATACAACTTATTTGTCACAGGTTTAAGATGATATACATTAGATGGATATACATGTATACATACAAACCATTGAGAATAAGTTCTCTTTGTGATAAAATTCTTATTTTGAGAACCAAAACATTGACTAAATTTTCTACAGTGGCAATACTATAAACTATATATCATTAAAATTACTCAATTTAACATTAATTACATTCTCTCATTATCATGCATTAACATTTTCAGGTTGCCCTGCTTTTAGATTTCAGCTTTCGATGGAAATCACCATCCCACTCACCAATATCATTACTTGAAAGGTATGTAACCTTTTTCAGATTATTTGCAAATTCATTGTCATTGTATATTCTACACTTGTTGAATACATTTAACATTTCATAACACAGTCCTAATACAACTTATTTGTCACAAGTTTAAGATGATATACATTAGATGGATATACATGTCTACATACAAACCATTTAGAATAAGTTCTCTTTGTGATAAAATTCTTATTTTCAGAACCAAAACATTGATGAAATTATCTACACTCCCAATACTATATATTATATATCATTAAAATTAGTCAATTTAACATTAATTACATTATCTCATTATCATGCATTAACATTTTTAGGTTGTCCCTACTTTTAGATTTCACCTTTCAATGGAGATCACCATCCAACTCACCAATGTCATTACTTTCAAAGTATGTAACATTTTTTAGATTATTTCCAAACTCATTGGTAGGATTTTCTATGCTTTGCCACTTCCCCATCATCAACTGACTATTACATAATGCTATTACACTGCAGGGTTGTTGCATATTGGTACAATTTTGTATACTTTGCCACTTCGTCATCGTCAAGCCTTTTACTCAGTCTACAATACAAATCCTTTTGCTCTGCAAGGTAAATACCCTTTTGTTTCATTAGTACTTCTTTGTTCATTTCCTCCAATTTTAAGTACTCATACAATTTATTCCTCACAAGTCTTACATGATATAAATCAGATGTATTTCAACAAAAGGTTGTATAACATGCTACTCTTACCAGCATGGGGGATGGAGGGTGGATAACAACATTTTTTTGGGTCCAACAAATACTATTGGTTGGGATTAATGCAACCTACAATACAAATAATTGTCAAAAATCCACTTCATGGCAATTTCTTTTTGTACATCATGCTACATTCAGTAGCATAGGGGATGGTGGGTGGACAACTTTGTATTTTGGGAACAACCATTGGTTGGGTCATGTACAGTACCTATAATATTTACTATAAAAAATTGATTTCAATTTTAATGCATTCTCTAACTGTAATGGTCAACAAATAAGGTTCTTCTAACTTTACAATTCCTTTACAATCAGAAGTATCGGCCTCCTGTTGCAGGCACTCCCCCTGCAACTACTAGTAATAATGGTTACAATTATAAAAGAATTACATATAAAGTTAGGAATATGATAAAAATATGGTTAGGTTTTAACTTACTTGTATATATTTAATAATATATAGTATAAGTTCAGAGATGTGCTCCTTGCCTTTTGTTTTTATCACATTAAAGTGCAATAAGCACCTCAAAAGGATATCTCTCGTTTATTCTATATATATTATTAAATATATAAGCTAGTATATCTAATCTTCACCCTCACCAATTATACTTAACAAATAAAATTATTATTAATTTTATTATTGTATTCTTATTATATTTTTAATGAATACATGAATAAAATCTAATATATGAATAATTTTATATTTCCTGAAAATAAAATTTAATATATTTCTAAATAATTAATAATTTACTATCAAAATTATTAAAAATGAATGTCGGCTCTTCCGTTTTATGTTCAATAAGAAGTTACATATAAATGTACATATGATATTAATATCTTTTTCAAAACTTAAAATGAAGAAGGGAAAAAAATTGGAGGTGAACAGTGCAGCCATGGACACGGTGATACATAATTTTAGATGGGCGGACTTGAATTGCGGAGATAAGGTGCTTTGCGAAGAAGATATCGTTAAATTTGACCAGAGGTGGCGGCACCTGATTTCTACGTCGTGCACAGATCTTCCTTTTTCAACATTACGAAGGGCCTACCAACATAGATATTGTGCCTGTGCGATTATTCAAGTTGGCGAGGCACTAAATTCCACACCTCATCATAATAATAATGAAAATAATACGCCTCTCAAATGGGATACAATGGAGGACGATAATAATAATCTCCAGTGCAGGAGATTATTATAATATTATACTAAGACTTCCAGTGCCCTCATTGATGAGGGCCAAAAGCATTTGTAAAGCTTGGAATACGGCAATATCGGCCACTAATTTCAATATGAATAACGGGACAAACAATTTTGTGACCCAGCAAAAGTACCATGGAATCGCTTTCTTTTATGCAGCTCTCAACCGGTGGTTTCCAATCCCTTTGTCGTGGAGTAACAACAAATGGGACCTCTGTGCTGCATCGAATGGCATTTTTCTCTTTTATCGTTTACGTGACCAGCAAGTTATATTTAATGCTTTAACTCGATAGCACAGATTCTTGCCTCGTCTAATGGGACGGATTGGCCGACACGCAGCCAAACTCATGGTCGATGACGGTCACTTTGAAATGATTAGTTTAACCTCCAATGATAAACTTGTGCTCTACGATTTCAGTACAGGTGAGTTGAAGGATATCCCTGTCAGCAGTGATTTTCAGGCCCTGAGGGATGAGAGTTACACACATTCTAGGAAGAGCACACTACACAATGGGATGGCCTACTTTACGAATGACTTTGCTCGTCGAGAATTTCAGTTTAAGGAGATCGAAGGAGGGTTGCCTCCTCTGATAGACGAATGTGATATTGAAGACAATTCCTACCCATCTTTGCCTTCCTTAGTGTCCTGCAATGGGAAGCTACTTTTCGTAGGGAGGTTAGACGAGGCGAAGTTCGAGGAATATGACCCCATATGGTGTGGTATTCCTTTCACCACGCACACTTTGGTGGGAATATGGGTGTTGGATTCAGGAGGAGCAGAGAATTGTAATACTTGGTCTCTCATTTCTGTTACTCCCCTAGATTTGCTACAAGACACGGTCAAGTCATCCCATCGAACAAATTTTATGGTTGCTGCTTCTTCAGATGAAATATGGCTCACGATTAAAGGGGTGTTGACCCTTAATTTGAGATCCATGAAATGTGGTGTGTTGTAGGCTATACCGTTGAAGATACTGTTGATACCGTTCCAAGGAGGGCTTCTTTGTATCCTTTAGTAATTCTCTATTTTAAGTTTGTCTGCAAATCGAGCAAGCCCATTGAGTAAATATGATACAGTTGTGAAATTAAATAAATGGGTACTAGTTGTGAAGAGACTTGTTAGAAAATTTATATAGAACAACTACATACAATCAACTTTTACAATTATTTATTTCATAGTTCTCAAATCTATTATTGTATTGAGTTTTTTTTTAAATTTTACAATTATTTTATTTATTACTTAGCTACATAATAATTATTTGATATATTTAAGAATTGTCTTAAATTAGAATTATTGTATATTTTAAAAATTTGAAGTTTTATTTTTTTATTGTTAATTATATTTCAAATTTTATATGTACTATTACAACATTGCAAATCTTACTCTTGAACATCCTTTGACATAATTTGAAATGAGTTGGCCCAAATGTATGTTTATGTTGATTTGAGTATTATTTGTTTGTATTTAAGGAAATTTACTCATTCACATGTAAATTACCCAAATATTCACGGAGAATCACTAGATATAAGTTTATAAAAGGAATAAAATTAATTTATTACATAGTTAGAGATTGAAAACTTAGATCCATAGGAAACTTGTTTATTTCCTTTGAATTTTTACCAAGTCATAAATCTAGTTTAGTAGAGATCTAAATGAGGACATAATGACCCTCACAAAAATTCAGTATTTTACAAATAGGAACACCACTTAATTGAGTTACTAGATTATTTTTGTTTAGTAGATAATAAAAAAATGAAGAATAATATATATTTTGTGTAGGATCAATACAAAACATAGAAGCGTCAATGAATAGAGAACTTTTTGAAGAAGCCACAACATTCATTTATTATTCAAAATTCTCAACTATGACACACAATAAATGGAATCCACAACATATAAAAATTAATTTTATCTTCCATTCTGGTTATTTAAAAGAACTATATAGAAAATGTTGTTTCTGAAAATCATGTTTTGATAATATGTCCACACAAAAAATATTTTTTTAATTTTTAATTATTTGTTGGTCTACCCATAGGCATGTGACCATATCTAAAATAGAGTAATTCCTAGTTAAAAGTCAAATAATTGAGCATTCAAACCATTAATACTTAGAAAGAAAGGAATGAAATTCTGAAAATACAAATTAAATTCTATGAATGTAAGAGATATAACCATCAATACATAACAAAATTATGTGTTGGATGTGTCAAATGATTTAGGGCCCCTTGATTCTTTGTTAGTTACCCCCTCTTACTCTTCGGCATGACTCGTTCTAATTTTCCTTATGTTCCTATTATGGTTGCTCTTCTTTAATTTTATATAGGTGTATATTATGTTAAGTCTTCTAAGGGGTTATTTCCTTCCTCTTTTCATTTATCTCCAAATTTAGAAAATGATGCATCTTGGATAGATATATCAAGGAGGAGTAATGGTCCTAATTTTGTTTCTCATTCACCCTCAATGTCTTTAATTGTGAACAATTTTAGTTATAGCTTTGGTTAAGCTTACTATATTCTTTGTTGGTAATTTTTTGTTATATTGTTATTCTTCTCTAGAAGTGCTCAATTGCCATTTCTGATCCCTTTATAAAATGTTTTTGTTCCTTTTAGAACCCTACTTACTCTAATAAAAAATGAAACTACTATTATGAGCACAAAGCCATAGGTAAACCTCTTATCATTGTTAAGAAATTAACTGCAGAAGGATATTTCACACCTATCTTGGACAATATGTTTATATTCATGTATGGCTTTTTACATGTTTTCATAAAACACCCAATGATGTTATGCAATATTTTCTAACATACCATCGTTCTTAGATATGGTCTAATTATTTTTGTAGCAACTGACCTTGAATTGTGGAGTTTATGTTGGAATATATTCTAACATAAACACTCCTTGATGATGGTAATCAAATTGGCAAGTCCCTTATCTTTCACATGCTCGTATAGAATCTAATGAGGATAATTGATAAGGTATATTTGTAAAGATCCATCATATCTCCAACTAGGAGGATGTAGTAATGTACTTTCTTTAGAGGAGGTATCTGATAATTAATGGGTAAAAGTACAATATTGTGTCACATTTCAGTAGAACATATTAGCACAAGTGAATTAAAGTATTTCCAACTAAAACTTAATTTTAGTAAAAAATATCATCTATATAGATTCATTATAGCTAAGTTATATATGGGTCACAACTTTTCCAATTAGAAGTGTCTACTAAATGTATATTTTATATCACTTTGGTTTTAATTACAAAAAAGAAAACCTTTTATATATCTAAAAGTGAATACTCCAAAATATATATCTTTTAATATTTTAATTATTTTTAATATTTGATATTTAATATTTATTGAAAGTAGGTCATTGACACTAAATTATATTACTGATTATCTTGTCAAGGAAAAATACTAAAATTTATTTAAACTTAAAAAAAATGATACACTAGAGAAAAAATGTATGTCAAGATGATATAATTATTTTCTAATTTTGATAAATAATGAAGAAAAAAGGTGGCACAAAATGGGAATAGTTATATTTAAGTATACACAAATTTTTGAATTTATTAAAAAATATATATTTATATAAAATATTGAAAAATATATCCATGCACTAAAGTTTCAAGTTATCAATATACACAAAACAATTGAAGAAAAAAGGTAAAATTTACTAAATAAAGTGACGTCTTGTGTAACTTGAATTTCAAGATTTTGTCAACAACTAAATAATAGTGTTTACTTTATAAAAAAATATATTTGAATATTTTTTTTTTATTACAAACATAAAATACACAAAACAATATATTTTTTTTTGTTTACATCATTTCAAAATTCAAAACATATATTTCACTTTCTATTGATTCAATTTAAAAATTTGTATCAACATTGGCCATTTCCTTTATTAAAGTGTGGAACGACTTTGTAATTTTACCCTAATCTAATATTTGGACTTTAGATATGTTTTGTATAGATTAAACTAGGTGAAACTTGAACCTTTACATAACTACAACAAAAATAACGAACAATAAAAATGAAGGATTCACAAGGAGTAAAGGCCGAAGACTAGGATGTATACTACCAAAAAGGAACAAAACCAAATAGCTATCCAACACCACAAAGTAAACCCAAACTATGGACAAGCAAAAAATACAGACCAACAAACAAAACAAAGCACACCCTTGCTATAGGAACGAACCAACTTCCTATCCTTGCTTATATCTTTAACTTTTTTTGAAATGGATTGACTCCTATTAGACCCTTTCCCAAAAGAGATAGTTAAGGAATGTGTGCTTGCCTTTCCTTTGCTAACATGAGTAGATTTGGGAACCTTACCTACAAAAAAATGAGTGAATTTCATGTTACTGTAGAATTGTAAGTTGTCACCATGTAAATTTACACCTCATGTTTGTGCCTCTACTTTAGTGTTTTCTATCCTTATCACCCTTTTCGGTTAACTTATTCCTATTCTCTTGCTTAGAGGCCTTGATACCCACCTTATTTTAGATCTATTTTTGTCCTAATTATTGTTGCATGCCTTGGTCTAGACCATGGCACCCACAAATGTCATGGTCCTTCTTAGTTAGGTCCCAAATTTAAAATGAGGTTGGGCTAATTGGTAATTTACCTAGAACCCCCTATATAATGATATTTTATCAACCTATTTTTATCTAGCACAACAAACAATCTAAGCCTACAACCCTAACATATGTGAAACATTCATAACTAGGTACTTTTAGAGATCTTCAAGGTGACATATTCTTCATTAAGCATTATGGAGAAAATTCATGTCAATTTTCATGTAGGCATGTGTGTGTGATTAGGGTTTTGAGTCTGTCCTGGCATTTCATACAACATATGCAATTACATTTAAAGAAAAAAAATATCATAATCAACAATTTTAAATTTGAGGTATATCTATCTAGCATTTATTTCTCTATTTGCATTATTTCATTCAACGTTAATTCCTAAACTAGGGTTTGACTTAGGCAAACCACTATTCCTAATAATTTTTCCTTTCTTTATATGTGTAGGAAATAGGTACAAATCTACATTAAGGGGGATCAACAAGATTCACAAAGACAAACAATTTCACCTTTTGATGACAGAAAATTTAGAGGACCATGGCAAATTAATATTGCTCTGTCTTAAAAAATTAGGCCAAACTTCTCAGAACAGATCTAAAACATATTATTTTGTCCAAATCTAGGTTGGTGTCTCTTCAATAATCTTCTATTTTACCCTAATTTTAACATTTTAACAATTCAACTTAGAAAGAGGAGCACACAAACTAGGTGAACCTAATCATAATTTTAGACTTTTTCCCATTGGGATTAAGACAAGATCTATTAGGTCCATCCCTCTTTCAATGTGGTGGTCTCTCAAGTAAAAATAGAGGTTTTGTTACCTTAATTAAAGAAACACTAATTTTCACCATTACATTTTGGTGCACCCAACTCCTCACACCACTATTTTTTAGTTGCCTTCTCAAATGTGATTTGTAGGCATTTTAATTTTCAAGTAACTGTTGGCACGATTGGCTTAACTAATGCTAATGGAGAATGTTGATGAACCAATAAAGGATTGTTGGTAATGATATAGTGATGTAGAGATTAAGATTATTAGCTTAATGAATTTGATCAGTTATTTGTTTTGTCATTGATGGAAAACTATGTGGCAAATATGTTTTTCATGTTTATTTTTTCATTTAATTCTTTTTGATCTACTAGAAATGCCTTACCAGTAATAAAGACAATGAACTAGGAATTAGGACCTTAACCGGTAAACATGGAAATGTTTTGATTTCTTTTGGAGATTGGTGTTGAGTAAAGTGTTAAGGTTTGGAAATGTATTTGTATCATTGTTATTTTTCTCTGACCCGAACCACATCATTCTTTGTTTACTGAGTATCATGTTTATGATTTATGTTCTGTTTTCTGTAGGGTTTAAGAAAGGTTTAAGAACCAGTATTCAATCATTTTAATCGGTAATAATTTTGAGTTCGGTGATGTATTATTTGTAAGTTAGTGATGACATGGCTGAAACCGCCTTAAGTGTTTCAATGATGTTGTGGTGCGATTAGAGAGCCAATTTGTTGGCAATGTGCGAAGTGCTTAGCGGAATGAGCTAAGGGTTTGAAAGTGTATCAGATCGAGGTGTGGTGATCATTCAACCACTATAATTAAATTGCAATTGCTTGTAATAATTCATTTAATTATTTGTAATGAGCTATAAATATTTGTGATGATCTATGTTGTAAGTCTTAGGGTTTTGTAACCGACTAAGATATAAAAGTTATTTAGGTTGGTATAGTTGATTTTGTTGTGTCGATGATTTGAGAAAAGAATGTGAAGCCGAATCAGTACAGTGTATCTGTTAGAGTGTAGCAGAGTGGAGTTGAATAGGATCTGAACAAGCAAGCAACTAGTGTTATTTACAAATCATTCATTAGTTGTTCCCTAAAAGTTGCAATAGATAAAATCCCTTAATCGGATAGGTTCTAACATACCTTAAATTGTAAATCCCTTAACCATGTAGCTCAATATCTGAGTCTTAAATCCTCTTGCAAGGTTGCTTTTAATAGGGCAAAGTTCCTAACAAGGCTCATCATAGAAATCCCTTAATTGGGTGACTCCTAACAGGTTCTTCTCCTAACCAGGCTCAACTCCTAACAGGGTGTATTTCGAAAGACTATACAATTTTTGTGGGTATCGATTACCACCATATTTTTTCCCTATTTGGGTTTCCACATTAAAGTGCTAGTGTTCATGTGGTGAATTTTTTTTTGAATATAGAAAAACAAGTTTTGATAGGCCCTTATAACCCATTACAACTAAAAGATCAAAAAATTTACATTAAAGCACAACAAAATGCAAAAGACAACACCAAAGAAAAACACAGATAACGAGCAAAATGACAACAAACTATAAACAACTAGTCAAAAACCAAAAGGAGCGACAAGAAGAGCCAAAATTTAGGTTAAATTTTGAAGCATTTCAGGAGCTTCTATCTCCAACTATTCCATATTATTAGTCACCTGCTTCATTTCCTCAATTTCCTTGCTATGGCTTTGCATCTTTCTAGTGCTCGCCCGTATTCTTCTCCCAATCCCAATATCCTTATCTTCTGGGGTACCTTCCTTTACTTCAATGGTGCTCACCAAAGCCTTATCACCATGGTCATTCTCAAGCTTATGTATAAGAGCTTTCATACTAGCCGAGGCAGCCTTAAGAATCTTATGAGTTTTCTCACCAATTTTCTTGAGCATATTCTCAACTCCATCAAGTCTTTTTTCAGCGGCACCTACTCTATTCGCGAGGCTAAGAAAGATATTTCAATTAGCATTGATGATCTCCTCTGCAATACCAATAGCTTTGGTAAGCTCACTTAGACAATCAGAGAGGGAATTGAATTTACCAAAGCCTAAAGCTTGTAAAGTCACAATTTTTCCTACTTCCTGGGTTTGCTTGATTTTAATGCCAGTAATTTCCTTTTGCATCCAAAGGAGCACCTATTTGAATCTATTCATACCATTATTGATACAAAGGTGAATATCCAGGTCTCTTCCTGGATCTGGTCACCTGCAGTCTCAAGATTCACATCCAGTCCCACCTCCCTGACATCAGAGCTCTAAGATTCTTTCATGGTTGTATCCTCCCACATTAGGCCCTTATCCTTAGAATCAGTCATGAGAGGTGACCGATTCTTGGTTCCCACATCCTTAGTTTTAGGAGTCTTCATTTTTTGCTTTTGGGTCACAAGGGTTTGGACCTCCTCACTTTCAGTATCCATGTCATTATCAGTCTCATTATCCTACTCATACCAGCTATCCTCTTCCTCCCCTCTCAGCTTCTTTTTGACTAACCCTTTATTTGGTTTCGCATACTTTGTGTTTCTATTTTTCTTGCTCGACCCAACAATTTGGGAGTCATCTTCTATCTCAACTTCTGTATCATAGCCTTCACCTTTCTTATCAACAAAGTCATCGAGATTCTCTTCTGACTCAGAGACCTCATCTATATTCAGATGGACGGTAGTGTTCTTGATGTGATTATACAGAATCACCATAAAACCTTGATTCATTGTTGGGTTGATATTGGGGTTGGATATTACATCCTTGATCCCAACATTAAGGCACTAAAAAGATAATATGGAATAGAAATTTTATCTTTATACCTAAAGTGATTGAGTAAGACCAAAGGGTAGCTATAAACCCTAGTATATCTACCATCAAGAGTGATAAATTCCATTATAGAAAGAAAAACCCTTTGCCAAATTAATTTAATTACCTTTGGTGAGAAGTAGGTATGGTTGCCCTTCACTAGTCTAGCTTTCTCCTCCTCATCCTTCGGAAATTTCTTCATGGTTGCATCTGAAATCCTTTTGTCCTAGTAGAAATTGATGTCGTCCATTGGAAGACCTGTTGCCTCAAGGATCATAGTTTTAGTCCCCTTGACCTTCATGCTGCCTATGGTTAATGTGCCTTTATTCCATCCCTTCTTGAAGAATATCATTATCTCGAGTCATTTCTCTTGCATTCGCTCCATGAAATCAATCATCTTGGTAGGTTGAAGTAATGCCTAGAGCAACAGACGATTCCTCCATTTATCAATGAAGGTAGCCTTCATTCTCTTGTGTTTTCCACCCATAATATTATTAATATCTATCATCTGTAATTTCCAGCAAATACCTTTCTTCACAATAAACTTTCTATGAGAAACCACCAGAATTTTGTGGGAGTTTCTAATACTTTTTCTCGAGAGGGAGAAAACCACCCATAAAGCATGCAAAGTGATCCTGAAATGATTACCGTACCTCCTTCTCGGCTGCATACAAAACCATCTCCTGCTTCCCTGACTTTCTCCTAACACCTCAGGAAATGATTTCAAATCCGACCTTGCTTAACATGCAATAATGAGCCGCACAAGGGAGCTCCCCTTCACAATTCTAGGTTAAAATTTGTTCGCTCCATACTACCTCATTGGTAGCCCAATCAGGACACCTATTGGCCTCTTTGTATATGTGGGAAATGTGACATTTTTTAAACCCCTGAAGCAACTCCTTGGTGGAATCAATGATGTTTTTAATCATCCACGAAGGTTGGTGTTTACCTAGGAGGCAGTTAATAATGTTTTTAGAGTCACCTTCCAACCATAATATTTTGACACTCATATTATAGGCTAATTTAATTGATTGAAGGGTGCACATGGCTTATGTTAGATGATTGGTCTGAATTCCCAAGGAATAGGCAACCGCCTGAGTACAAAAGCTAGCCTCATTCCAGATAACACCACCACAACTAGTAGGTCTCAGGTTTCCTTTCACCACACCATGAAAGTTGGCCTTAAACCAATCATTAGGGGGAAAAGATTAGGAACTCATTCTTCTTTTAATTTGGTTGAGGTTTGTGCCCATATAGGCTAGGATATTCTAGCTTTTGAGAACATCAAAATTATCCTTATTACTACAACAATGCACCCCCTTGGCCATCACATTCTCTACAAAATTATTTTTAATCTTGGCCCACACCACTTTAGAGGTGTTAATATCATTCCTTAATATTCTATTATTCCTCTCTTTCCATATTCCCCAAAGGATATGGGCAAAAGAAAACTTCCAAAGATTTCTTATGTTGATATTATTGGTAGAATAATGCTAGCTTCTAAAACAATCCTGAATCTCCTCAGTGAAAACCCAATTCAACCCCCACATTTGAAAAAACATCCTCCAAATAGGAAGATTAAAAGGATGGTGTATAAAGATGTGGTTCATAGATTCCTAATTATTAAGACAATGATAGCATATGCTTGGCAAACAAAATCAAAACAAATTATCAGTAGTTAGAATCTTATTTTGCAAAAGGACCCACAAAAAGATAATGATTTTAGGAATCAAACCTGGATACCAAGCCTTAGCCTAGCAAGGAGTAGGGTATTGGGATTGAGCTAATAAAAAGACAATAGAAGAGACCGAATAAGTCCCTGAAGATGTCCCTCTCCATACCATGTGGTCTTCCCTTATGGTATTTAAGATAGAATGGTTGATCATTAAGTTTACCTACATGAGTTTGGGATCAATAGAATTGAGGTCCACCCAGTTTTGATCTTTCCAATAATTAGCCACTTTAGTATCAATCTTCTCCTTACAATTCTGGATGAGCATTTGAGAGGCCTCCTTATTAAGAGGGGCTCCACCAATCCAAGCATCATCCCAAAAGTCCACTTTACTGAACAAAGGTAAATTTCCTCTAATGTGTTTTTCCTACAATAAGATTGAACATATTGTTACATTTTTTCTTAATGGTGATAAAAGGGGAAAGTTCAAGAAATTTAAACGAAAACGAAAGAAACATTGCTATGTTGCAATGGATGAAGGTGTGGCAAATGAGGAATCTAAGGATGAGGACAATGAGGAAATTATCTTTGTCATTGTGAAGAAAGATTTAATTGATGAAAAATATTTGGTATCACCCATTGATAGCAGTGATGAATGGATAATAGATAGTGGTTGTTCACACCACATGATCAATGATAGAAACAAGTTCTTATTACTTGAAGAACTTGATGGCAGTGTGGTAAGGTTTGGTATCAACTCACCCTGCATGGTTTAAGTTAAAGGATCTATCTCATTGAATGGAAAAAATAATACAAATGATGTCTATTGGGGAGATGGATTAAACATAACTTACTGAGTGTTAGAAAATTAAATAATAAAGGATATCTTCTTGAATTTAAGAGTGAAGTGTGTAGGATCCTTGGACATAAAGGAGAGTTGATTGCTACTGGAAAAAGAGTAGAGGTAATCTTTTTTAATCTAAATACCAATGTGAATAGTTGTTTGGTGGCTAAGGTTGAAGACAACTGGTTATGGCACAAGAGGTTTTATCATGTGAACTTTGACAATTTGATAAAGGTTAGCAAATCAAGTATTGTGAGAGGTATGCCCCAACTTCTAAAACTGGACAATGTGTTGTGTAAGGACTGTCAGATGGGTAAGATGACTTTTGTATGTTTTAAGAGTAAATTTTTTCTTCTGGACATATCCTTGATTTAGTTCACATTGATCTATGTAGTTCTATGAGGACTAGAAGCTATTATGGTGATAAGTACTTTATGATTTTTACTAATGATTTTTCAAAGATGACGTGGGTAACTTTTCTGAGAGAAACTTTTGAGGCTTTTAGTAAATTCAAGGCATTTAAAGCTTTAGTTGAAAAGGAAACCGAGAGCAGTTTGAATTGTTTGAGATCTAATCGGGGAGGTGAGTTCACTTCTAATGAGTTTGTGAAGTTTTGTGATGAACAAGGAATTAGGAGGAAAATGTCAACACCCAGAACTCCACAACAAAATGAAATTATTGAGAGAAGGGACAAGATAATTGTGGAAGCTACTAGAACAATATTGATACAAGGTGCAGTACCTAAGATGTTTTGGAGGGAATCAATTAGTACAACTGTTTATACTTTGAACTAGGTACCTATTAAGAAAGGTAATGATAAAACACCTTATGAACTTTAGAATGGTAAGATTCCTAATGTCAGCTACTTTAAAAATTTAAGGAGTAAATGTTTTATTAAGAGAGATGATGTTACTGGAAAATTTGATGCTAAGTGTGATGAAGGGATATTTCTTGGATACTCTACCAAGAGTAAATCATTCAAATGTTATAATAAGAGAACTAAGAAGATAGTTGAAAGTATAAATGTTAAGGTTGATGAATTGTCTAAGAAATCTAATGACACCAACATATCTGAGCTTGAAAATGATGAAGAAAACCTTGTGTTTATAGAAACAAAAGTGCAGAAGAATGATGAACAAAACAATGCAGAAATAGGTGTTGAATCGGTAAAGAAAGAAATTGATGAAGAAGATGATGAACATGAAGCAGAAGGCACATCACCAGAACTGGTAATACTAAGGTGTGTCAGATTAAATCATTTAGAAGACAAAATTATAGGAGATAAGAATGTCGGTGTATCGACTAGAAGGAAAATCAGAGAAAACTCATGTTTAATTTTTACTGTTGAGCCTAAAATAGTAAGAGAAGCATTGAAGGATGATGATTGAATTAATGCTATGAATGAGGAATTGGATTAGATAGAGAAAAAAAAGACCTGGACACTTGTTTGCAAAGGCTATGCACAAGAAGGAGAGGACTATGGTGAAACCTTTGCACCGGTGGCAAGAATGGAAGGTGTAGTAATATTGCTTCCCTTTGCTTCTTTTAAAGGATTTAAGGTATATCAAATGGACGTTAAATCAACTTTTTTGAATGGTATCTTGGAAGAACAAGTATATATAGAAAAACCGAATGGATTTGCATTAAGTGAAGCTGAAAATATGGTTTGGAAGCTACACAAGGCACTATATGGTTTGAAACAAGCATCGAGAGCATGGTTTGAAAGGTTGCATACACATTTGATCAATATAGGATTCCAATATACCAGTGAGGATTGTAAAATATATTTAAAGATTGATGGCGACAAAATGTTGATAGAAAAAGTTTTTGTTGATGATATAACATTTGGTGGTGATGATGATTTATGTATGGATTTTGCTGAGGTAATGAAGAAAGAATTTGAAATTTCTCTTACTAGTGAGATTAAATTTTTCATTGGGTTGCAGGTCCATCAACTAGATGGTGGAATATTTATCTACCAGACTAAATATGTAAAAGTAGTATTGAAAATTTTAGCATGGAAGATTGCAAACCAATTGGTACACTGATGGTGACAGGTTGTAAATTGTCTAAACAAGATGATTCACCGTCTATAGATGAAAAATAATATAGGTCCATGATTGGTAAGTTACACTATGTTATTTACAATAGACCAGATATTGCAGATGCTATTGGATTGGTTGCTAGATTTTAGAAACATCCCAAGGGAAATCACTTGGTAGCGGTGAAAAGGATATTCAAATATCTGAAAGGCACAATGGATTTTGGATTATCATGGTATCCTTATAAAGATAAATTTTATTTGAAAGTGTTTACTTATGCAGGTTTGGCATGCAATTTTGATGACCAGAAAAGAACTATTGGTGGATCTTTTGTTCTTGGAGGTAGATTCGTTGCTTGGACAAGTAAAAAGAAAACATGTCTATCATAGTCAACAGTTAAAGCAGAATATGTTGCAAAATATATGAATTGTATACAGGTAATCTAGATGAGACATGTATGAGGCTTTTAAGCAAGATATGTTTGAACCAATAATTATTTATTGTGACAATGCTAGTGCTATTAATATTTCAAAAAAATCTCATGGTACATTCAAGGAAAAAGCATATAGAACTGAAATATAACTTTTTGAGGGAGAGAGTATGGGAGAAGCAAGTCAAAATGGAAGTAGGGGTCAGACCAGTACATAAGATCAAACAAGATGTAGGAGATGCATCAATCCAATATGTCTTAATGAATATTTTTCAATGCGGATTGATGAAATGTTAGCTAGTCCTTTGGGGGAGAAACTGACATAAGATTTATAGAGATGTTGGAGACAATAATATGAATAATGACCAACAATGCATTTTCACCTTTGGCATTTTGTCAAATGGGGAGAAGTAACATGATCTAGAAGAACTACAAGAGAAAGGGGAAGAAGTAATATGATTTGGAGGAGAATAATTGGAGCAGGTGAAGAAGTACAACCGACAGATGAAGGGCAATAGAAGAAGAGTGAGTGAAGGTAGCAGAGAAGATTATAGTTGACAGTTGAATATTTTGATGTTGCCATCAATTCCAAAGGGGGAGATTGTTGGCATGGTTGACATAACTGTTGTTGACAGAGAATGTTGATAAACTGGTAAAGGACTGTTGGTAATGATATAGTGATGTAGAGATTGAGATTATTATCTTAATGACTTTGATCAATTATTTGTGTTGTCATTGATGGCAAACTATGTGGCAACTATGTTTTTCATGTTTATTTTACCATCTAAGTCTTTTTGGTCTACCGAAAATGCCTTAAACTGGTAATGAAGACAGTGAATTGGGAATTAGGACCTTAACTGATAAACAAGGAAATATTTTGATTGGTTCTAGAGATTGGTGTTGAGTCAAGTATTGAGGTAAATTGGAACATGTATGTATCATTGTTATGTTACTTTGACTGGAATCGCATCATGCTTTGATTATCAAAAATCATGTTTATGATTTCTATAGGGTTTAAGAAGGGTTTAAGAACCAGTATTCAATTCTTATAACCGGTAATGATTTTGAGTTTGGCGATGTATTACATTATGTTTGTAAGTTGGTGATGATGTGGTTGAAACAGTGTGAACTATTTGAATGATGTTTTGGCATGATCAAGAGAGAATTTATTGGGAATGTGTGAAGTACTTATCGAAATGAGCTAAGGGTTTGAAAGTGTATAATATTGACGTACAGTGATCATTCAACTACTATAATTGATTTTTAAATAATTGTAATGATTCATTTAATAATTCATTATGAGTTGTAAATATCTGTGATGATCTATGTTGTAAGTCTTAGGGTTTTGTAACCGAAAAATATATAAAGGTTATTTAGGTTGGTACAGTTGATGTTTGTTGTGTTGGTGATTTGAGAAAATTGTGTATCTGCCAGAGTGTACCAAAGTGGAGCTGAATTGGATCTGAACAAGCAAGTAGTTAGTGCTATTTCTAGATCATTCATTTGTTGTTCTCTAATAGTTGCGGTAGACAAAATCCCTTAACCGGGTAGGTTCTAACAGGCCTTAAATTAGAAACCACTTAATCGGGTAGCTCAACATATGAGTCTTAAATCCTCTTGCAAATTTTCTTTTAATAGGGTAAAGCTCCTAATAGGGCTCATCATATCAATCCCTTAATCAGGTGACTCCTAAAAGGCTTTTCTCCTAATCAAGCATCATTGTAAGATCCTAATCAGGCTAGGCTCCTAACAAGACACATTCTGAAAGAGTGCATAATTTTTGTGGGTACCGATTCCCACTATGGTTTTTCCCTATTTGGGTTTCCACGTGAAAATTTTGGTGTTCATGTGCTGAATGTTTTTAATGTGCTGATTTGATTTACTTTCAGTTTATGCATGTTGACGAACACTTAATGAGTATTTTTTATAAATCAGTTTAATAATTGGTTATCAATGATTACCTGTACTCATAAATAGTTTATTACTAGTTTGTGATTGATTTGGTGAAGTTTTATCATTTTAAGTTTAAGTTTGAACTTGTTGTTAATACTGATTCACCCCTCTCTCAGTATTAACCATATCTTCTCAGGTTAACAGTAACTTGCATTCATGGATTATATTTTTAATCAAGTTACATAAATTTAAAAGCTAAATTCTTAAAAAACCTAATTTATTTTGGTTAATTAGATTTGTGGGTGGCATAATTTCTAACTTTTGTTTTTATATATGATCTTACACATTCATAATGGAACTTACTAGATATGTTATATTTTTCATTTCACATATGATTACATTTTTTTTCACTTATATTTATCAAAATCATGTGTTGGATTATGGTTTCTTTCACCTCACCTTGCTTCTTTTCATTGATAACACTTTGGCATATTACATGTTTAGAATTTCTAAATCGCTTCCTATTAATCAATTAAATCTCAATGATTTTGTGTATGATGCATGTTGTTTTATGGTTCTATTTTTAGAAAAATGCATTACCTATGTAGATCACATTAAAGATTTTTTAGATCATAATCCTAGAGATGCTAATGAAAAACCTAATACTTGTACCTCTCCTAGTGTATCTCATGCCAATGATGAAAGATCTAATACTCATATCTATGATCTCTCTAATTAAGATCAAGAATTGAAGAGAAACATGTCACCATCTTCTTGTCATACACATACCCTAGTGCAAGGGGGGAAAGTACAAAATATTGGTGTTTCAATCTCTCTAGATCCCCCTTATACTCCTAGAAATTATCTTAATCATCAAAAAAATTGTAGAGAAGATGATGTTATGCATTTCATTCATGAGCTATTTCCCCACATAAAATTAGGTAAAAATGAGGTCTTAGATGATAAAAATATTCCTTCCCAACTTATCAAAGAGGTTATAAATGATGACATAAAGGAGAATTTTCTCAAAAAGGATTTTCCTTATTCATCTACTTCTCCCTTTGTTTCCTCTAGATATATTTACACTACAGATTTAAATAAATTCATTATAATACTCCCTCTTATTAATAAAAAATCTCTTATAGGAGTGGTTATAACATAATATTAAAACAAGTTTATAGAGGAGAAGGGCTTGGAAAATTTGAACAAGGAATCAAAATACCTATAAACCCTCCTACACAAGCTAGTACTGAAGGACTTGAACATTCTCATCATTCACATATTGATGATCTCCTTAGGGTATGAAATCTTAAGGATTTATTTGCAGGACATAAGCTCTATCATCCATCTAAAGGTGCTTCTTCCTCAAAAACTCCTTTTTTATCACATCATCAAACTAGTGACCATGATACCAATGATTTTCCTAATTTTAAAAATAAAATGTGAGGACTCATTGATAATGGCATAGTCAAAATTATAGAAAATAATCCATCTTCTTCTAACAAACCTTTTCCTACATATCAAGAGATAAGACCTACTCATATTGATGACCAAGATAAATTAGCTACTATAATATTTTGGAGATTGAAGTATGATAAGAATGTTGTCTTTCCTTTCATTAAATTTAATAACAATCATAAGATTAAGAAAGGTGATGAGCATTGTCTTTTTCAACATTTTTATCCTCATTCTCTTGGAAGTTGTAAAGAATTTAAAGCATTTCTTCAAGACCAATATGATAGAGCTTGGACAGCTCTTACAATTGATCTTACACTCTTTCTAGGTGAAGAGGTAGTTCCTTAGTACTCCATTCACCCTCCATATTGCTCCTCACCCTATGACACTAGTTAGTATTTGACTTTATTGGGGGATATTTGTCATGTGAGGTCATGCTATTTTGATTACAATGATCTTGGGGTAGAAACATAATTCATTCTTTCCTCTATGCTTGGAGGGCAAGAATTATCCTATCTCTTCTCTCTATCTAAGGTTTTATTATTTCCTTTTTAGGGTTGAAATATTCAAAACTTAATATTCTTCTTGCATGAAATGGTACACCTCTTATAATTAATCTCTCCCTAGGGGGCTATGTGATCCTTTATCTTAATCTTTCCTTCTTTGAAGATTTCCCCTTCTTTAGAGTTGCATTTTAACATATACCTTATACAAGGTGTTTATTCTTGAAACTAGAGAAAAAAACTCTTGCATGAATATGTCCTCCAAACCAAGCATATATTTGTCTTACACGGGATTACAGATTCTCAAAAATAAGAGCAAAAAAACTCTTACATAAGATATTCTTGATAAAAGACATGCATTTGAATTTTCATTTCATGTCTTACACAATTTGTTGCATGCTTGAGATTGGATAAAATAAACTCCTATTGGGAGGCTTAATACCTAAAACTAGACAATTATACACATAGCAAGGTGAATGGAACTATAAAAACACAAATATACTATTCTAAATCTCCTCTCCAACATAGATCACCTAGAAAAATACAACTAAAATGTGTATCTATATCTTCTCTCACTTTTCTTCTCATGAATTGCATAGAAAAACACAACTAGAATGCACATCCATATCTTCTCTCTCTTCTTCTCCTAATGATCTCATAGAATTTCTATTTGTAGTTCATGGTTGATGAGTAATCTTTCTCTTTTTATTTGATTGCTTATGTCCATGTGATGGTATTTCAAGAAGTATATTAGTTGTTGAGACATTTTATTATCGAGGTCTCTTGGGCTGGTTGGATTGAGGTCTTGTTTTCGGTTTTTAGCTTTTGTTTTGTGTGTCTATTGCATTTTTATCTTTATTTATATTCTATTTCCTTTTTAGTTTTTGTCTTGTTTTGTGTGCCCTTGCATGCAATTGAGTGAGTTAAGATCCTAAGATCGGGGGATTGGTTCCTCAAAATTAGTGATGTCTTATACTCCATGTGATTGTACTCCCAATTGTTCCTCTATTTCATCTCTTCATATAATTTACCATGAGTATTTTCACAAGTTCATACTCTCATTAAAGTGGGGTCTGAATGTAGCAGCGTAAATTATCATAGGCCAATTTACACCTCATATTTGTGCTCCTATTGTAGTGTGACCTATCTATATCACCTTTCTCTATCTATTTGTGTTTATTATCTAGCTTGGAGGCTATGAACAACCTTTTATGGGTCCTATCATGGAATACTCACCTTATTTTAGCTCTATTTTGGTCTTGATTTTGGTGGAATTAGGGTGTGGAACTCTCTGGTCTAGACCATGGCACTTGAAAACGCCATGGTATTGCTCAATCAGGCCCCAATTTAAAATGGGGTCGGGGCTATACCTCAACAATAAGTTTTCATCTTCGTGGCTCCACATGACTATTGAAAGTTGGCCTAATTGGTAATTTATCTAGAACACCCTATATAAATACATTTTATCAACATTTTTTAATCTAACACAACAAGCAATCTATGTCTATGTCCCTAAAATTCGTGAAGCATTCATAATCATACATTTTTAGAGATATTTAAGGTTGCATACTCATCATTAAGTATTATGGTGCTAAGTCATGTCAATTTGCATGCAAGCATGTGTGTGTGTGTGATTAGGGTTTTGAGTTTTTCATACCATTTCATACAGCATATGGGATTAGAGGGTAAAAGCACAAAGTTGTGTCACACAAGTTTATAAAGAAAATGGCTAATGATTCAACTTTTTAAATTGAATCAATAGAAAGTGAAATATATGTTTTGAATTTTGAAATGATGTAAACTAATAAAATGTATAATGTTTTGTGTATTTTATGTTTGTAATTTTTTTGAAAATTTTAAAAAGTATTTGAATATTCTTTCTTATAAAGTAAACACTATAATTTAATTGTTGATTAAATGTTGAAATTGAAGTTAGATGAGGAGTCAAAATTTATTTGGTGAATATTACCTTTTTTTTCTTTAATATTTTTGTGTATATTGATAACTTGAAACTTTAGTGCAAAAATATATATTTTAACTATTTTTTATGTATATATATATTTTTTAATAAATTTGAAAAGTTGCGTGTACTGAAATATAGCTCTTTCCATTTGGTGTCACTTATTTTCTTCATTATTTATCCAAATTAGAAAATAATTATATCAGCTTAACATAGACTCTTTTCTCTAATGCATTATTTTTTTTCAAAATTTTAAAATAAATTTTCATATTTTTCCTTTACAAGATAATCAACTTTATAATTTAGTGTTTATGACCTACCTTCAATAAAAATAAAATAATACACATTAAATATAATTAAAATATTAAAAACATATTTTGGAAAATTCACTTATAGATCTATAAAAGGGGATTTTTACATTTCAAAAAAAATATTATTTATGAGAGTAGAAGTTGTTGAAACATTGATTTTTTTTATTTTTATTTTTTAAAAACTCTTAATTAGGCCCAAAGTGGTATAAAATATATATTTAGTAGACAATTCCAATTGGAAAAGTTTTGTCCCATATATAAGATAGCTATAATGAACCTCTATAGACCATATGTTTGACTAAAATTAATTTTTAGTTAGAATAACTTAAATTCATTTGTGCTAATAAGTTGACCTCAAACATGACATATTTTTGTGCTTTTACCCTAGATTAAAAGAGAAAAACATCATCATCAATAATTACAGAGTTTAGGTATATCTATCTATCATTTATTTTAGTATTTGCATTATTTCATTCAAGGTTAATTCTTAAACTGGGGTTTGACTTAGGCAAACCCCTATTGTCGGCAATTTCCCCACCCCCTTTTTTGTATGTAAGAAATAGGTACACAGTTGCATTTGGGATGATCGAAAAGATTTTCAAAGATGAACAGGTTCACCTTTTGATGGTGAGAAATTTAGAGAACTATGGTAAATTGATACTACCTAGTCCCACAAAATTAGGGGAAACTTTTAGGAAGAGATTCAAAACATATTTTTTTATTTTAGATCTAGTTTGATGTCTCTATATGATGACTATAACTCACTGTTTATGCCCAATATCTTCAATAATCACCTATTTTACCTTAATTTCAATATTTTCACAATTCAACTTAGAAAGAGGGGGAAAACAAACAAGGTGAACGTAATAAGAATTTCAGACATTTTTCCCATTGGGATTAAACCTAGATCTATTAGGTCCATTCCTCTTTCAATGTGGTGGTATCTCAATTAAAATTATTGGTTTTGTTACCTTAATTGGTGAAGCACTAATTTCACCATTATAGTTACCAATAGCTTAATTCTCTCCTACACTACATTAAATGTGTCATGGCACAAAAAAAGATAAATGATTTCCCTCAAAACTACCATCTTGTTGGATATTGTTGGCCATTGATGCTGCTAGGATATGTTGTTATCAACATATTCCTATGATTTATTCTGATGTGATTGGGAGGATCTTATGATCTGGTTTTTGTAGTATTGTTTTGTTGATCACTATTTTGTAGAGTTCAATATTTCCTCTGGTATATTCTAGTGTGATCAGATCTTGTGCTAAGACTTAGGAATATTTATTGGGATAGTCTTGGGTATCTAAATTTTAGATGGTTCATGATTTGATATCCCGCAAGCTATCTTTCTTCATGATATTTTCTGATTGGTTGTGTTCTTGAGCTTTCAGATATCCATCGATGAAGATTTGATAAGTGGTGTTGGTGTAGTTGTTCCTGATGATTCTAGTGTTATTGCTTGTGTTTCCTAGTCATTTCCTATTTGTTTTGGTGATTGACATTGATTATTGTGCAATTTTTTTGAGGTTTCTATCAACCGGTGATGATTTTAGTGTTATGCAGTATTCTTGGTGGTGTAGTGTGTTGTGGTTGAGGCCTGATTTCTGGTGGAGTTGAGCATTTGGGAATTTGATTTAGGTCTATGTTATGTTATTTAAATCATTATATTGGTCCGGTGGTTGATCTTTGTATTGGGTGATGTAATTTTGTGATTAAGGGTTGAGGGTTTAGTCAACCTTGTTATCAAGGTTAATGACTTGTATATATAGGAGATATATTCATGTAATGTGTGTCTCGATGTTATGTCTACATTATGAGAGAGAGGTTTATGTGCAAACAAATTATTTATCCTTTGTTCTTTAGTTTGAGGTAAGATTGGTGTTGTAAGGCAGACATTTGTGCTTAACTGGAATTGTAATCAAGCATTTGGAGATGTTATTTTTTCAGTTCATTTCTTTCAGATTGTAGTCCAAATCTTGTTGTAAGTTAGTGAGACTTACCTGAGGGTTATATCCTTCTGGGCCATTATATTTGAGTAGTGAGCTCAAGGAAGTGTGTCTGATTGCATGTGCATTGCCTGTTGTAATATTTAGACATACTACTATAGAGTATCAACTTACTGTGGGTAGGTTCCCACCGTGGTTTTTCCCTTAACTACATTTTCCACATCAAAATCCTATTATTGTGAGTTGTATTGTTAATTTGCTTATCTATTTTATTACAACAGTTTATCATATTTGTGCTTTGTGATTACGTTTGGTATTTTGGTAATGACAAATTCACCTCCCCCCTCTCAGTCTTCCTTCTTGATTGCTACTAAAACATCCTTCTTTTAACTAATCAACTTTATCTTATCTTCCATAGTTCTTTGTCTTGTACTCCTTTCCTTTGCCTACTTTCCACTCCTTATCTCACTTTATATAACAACTATTTTTCGCATAGCGATTCATAAATATTAGAGACTACAAACCCATAATGGAAGAGAGAAATAGAAAGGGGTCTAATAGTACCAAGTATAATTATCATTAACTAAACTTTTGTTAAATATTATTAGAGCCTTATACATCCTTACACCTTTTTTTCATTGTAGCCCAACAATTAATGAAAATATATGAATAATTTATATTTTGTGCAGGGGAGTTAATAAGCTTTGATATGGAACACATAAGCATCAATGAAAAGAGAAATACTTAGGAAGTCACAACATTCATGTATTATTCAATATTCTCAATGAAGAAGCCTTAAAACATGAAATTAATTTCTTCTTCCATTCTAGTTATATTTAATGAAGTATGAAAAAAATGTGGTTTCTGAAAGTCCTAGTTTAGTGACATGTCCACATAAAATATAAATTTCAAATTTTAAAGTATTTGTTGGTCAACCTATAGATGTGTGGTCACATTTAAAATTATGTAAATTATGCTTATAAATAAAGTAAAGGGATATTATAACCATTAAGGTTTATAAAAAAGGAATAAAATTAGCAAAATACATAAATGGCTACTATTGTAATAGATATATCCACCAAGAAAAACTATATCATGGATGTGTTAGGGGATTCAAGACTACTTGGTTGTTCATCAATTACCTCCCTGCTCTCAAACTTGTGCAACTCCTCCTAATTTGCCTTTTGTTTTTGTTATGTTTACTCCTCTTTGTTCTTACATAGATTTACATTCTAGTAAGTCTTCTGAGAAGGTCTCTTCCTCCTCTAGCCAGTTTTTTTCAAATTTAAACAATGACCCTTCTTCGATAGTTGTACATAGGAGGAAGAGGTGTCCTCCTAGATTATTTTCTCCTTCACCCTCAAAGTCTTTGATTGTGAAGGATTCTGGTTCTAATTTTTGTTAGGTTTTCCTATTCAATCATATAAGTTGTTGTCCTATTTCTATTCCTATCTTGTCTAGTTGTCATTTTTTAACCCTTTGTAAATGGTTTTGGGTCCTTTTAAAACCCTACTTTAATAGAAAATAAAAAATATTGTTACAATAACATACCCATAAGTAAATATTATTCCATTCTTAAAATTTAATTTGAAAAGGACATTCCACACTAAGGTTGGACAACATGTTTACATTCATGTATAGTTCTATAGATATTTGGATAGAACACCAAGTGATGTTAATGGAAGATATTCTAGCATTGCATCACTTTGAAATATGTTCCAATTGTTCTGGCAACACTTTTTTACCTTCGAGTGCCTCCTAAATGAAGGATTACAAAGTTACAATATAAAGTACATATCTATAAATCATTGAAGTTATATGTTTCTGGATGATAGCATGATTTGTTAGAAGTTGCATTAAATGTTGATTTTCATAAAATCATTGGAGAATTTCCCTTAGTTTCCTTTGAAATTACTTTCATTTGAGTAGCAACTCTCTTTGATGATGATGGTGATCAAATTGGAAATTCCTATATGCATTTCACATGCTTGTATACATATAGTGAGGACAATTGATAAGTTAGATTTCTAGTGATTTAATTTATCTCTAAGTCAAAGGAGTTAGTAATCTACTTGTTTTCAAGGAAGCATCTAAGAATTAATCTAATCATTGGATTTTAGAGATGTTAATTGAGTTTTATCTTTAAGTTATATATGTACAGATATATTATTTTAAATTATTTTTATCTCTAAACATAACCCTCTAACCCTTTAAAGATAAATTTAATCTTAAGACTAACTTGAATCTTATTTCTATATCTATCATTAATCCTAACCTTAACCTCAATTGTAACTATATCAAAAAAATCTAGCTCGAATTCTAAACATAATGCTAATTGTATCTGTTATCATGACTTTTACTCTTACATTAACTGTAACCCTAACCATAATCATAACCCTAATTTGATAAAATTATATTATTGCAATGTTAAAAATAATATTATCTCAAATTCATTAGTAACATATTATTACTTATTTAATAATATTAAGTAATAAATTAATATTGTTATATTTAATTTCTAATATGTTGTTCTCTAACCCTCCTACTAACATACATATATTGTACATTATTCAAAAAAATAAGTGAAGATATATGTACTTTTCAAGCATCTAATTTTATCATTTTCTAAGATACAATACACTCTTTCAAAAAAATATCTCTAAATATATTTTATATATATTATTATTTAGTATATGTGCTAATTTTATTTACTAAAAAATGAAATAAAATATAAAGAACATGTTCACAAAATGTCTTGATTATTTATAAAATAAAAATATTATAAAATTAATTAATAATATATAAATAATATCATTATTATTGATAATGAATGTCATCTTTTCTTAAAGTAGTACCATTTATTATTTGAACAAAAAATTATGTATAAGTGCACATATTTATGCTCCAACATGGATTCATTAGAGGTGTGTGTAGAGTTTGAAAGGAATGAAGACATAAAAGGTTGAAATAAATTGTTGCCTTTTCATCACCTTAAGCCAAAACAGTAGGCTTTGAGTATACAGTACAAATCCATTGAACATCAATACACTATCACTTAATGTCTCCATTTCCAAAGATGGAAGACATTGGTATTGAAATGGCAGCGTTGAGAGAATGGGCTGCCTATTTAACGACATTGTAAGTGTCGAGCCAAATTTTAACTTATGAACTGGGCTTTCTCACTTTGGACATGCTTTTCTCATCTCAACTCCCTTGTGTTGGCTATTTTTTCTCCATGATTGGGTGGAGATGATATTTGGGCACACTCTTGAAATGATATTGGGGTTTATTTATTTTATTTAGGCAAAATGAAAGACATCAAAAGTATAGTTTTCACTATCATACACAGAAAATGGAGAAGGTATTGTTTTTTGTAAGATGTGAAGAATGGAAAAAGTTACAAAGAAATGAGCTCGCATAGAACATTATCAAGAAAGAGTTTTTTTAAACCAAATGGCATTTGAAGCTTCAATGGTAGAGATTTAGTCCATAAGTTATATTTCCTAATAGATTTCACTTGAAAGTTTATCTCATGGTGAGTTAAACAACTTTGAAAGTTTACATACTCTTATTTGGAGTTACATTATCAAGTTAATTTTAAACTATTAGTTTTTTTCTTTTTTTTACTTTGGTTAGATTTTATATAATTAATTTGGATAGTTATTATGAAATAAATATATAAATAGTGTAGGATTCTCTTTATACATTAAAAAATAATGCATTCTATTATTTTGTGGATCTTACAAAGGCACAAGTAGCCTTTAATAGCTAGAATAAATGAGAACTTAATGTGAAGCTTTTGTTTTTTTCTGATAATCCAAAAAATTATTATATATATTTTATTTAGAATCAGAATTTAGATGTAGAAACTAAGTAAAATGGTCCATATTCATTAAATGTTTCATTCATTTAAAAAAATCTTTAAAAATAAAATAATACTAATTGATCAGTATGTTGGACAAGTCCACAATAGAACAAAGGTTCTTGACTGGATCACTTCAGATTGATGAAAGGAGATCAATGAGGTTCAAATCCTGAGAAGATAATTTATTAGTTATGAAACAACAAGAACATTCAAATGAATTCAAAATAAATTATATAGTTTCGTTAAAGAATATGTTTATCTATTATAATTTGCATGCTTATTTATTATAATCTGTTTAAATGGTAAGGATGTCAATATAATTTGTTTCATATGGTTTTCTAAATAATATAATTTATAATATATATAATATTTTGTAAAAATAATTAATTGAAATAAGTAAATAAATAGATTGAGTAGTTTTCAATCTAATAGCTTTAGCTTAAAATTTTATCTCGGGGTTAGTTAAACAACTTTGAAAGTTTGCATACTCTTATTTGGAGTTACATTATCAAGTTAATTTTTAAATGATTAATAGGTTTTGGAAGGAGGAGAGGATGCAGATGAGATAGATGCGAGAGACGATGATGGAGACGATGATGGTGTTGGCCGTGGATTGCATGTTTTGGCTCTTTCTTTATGTCGTTTTAGTATTGGAGTTATTCTTGGTGGTGTTTGTTTGGCCATTATATGGTTTTTTATCATATTTTGGGTCGGAGTTGATGGGAATGGCAAGGAAGGCACTACCTTTGCTGCTTCCTTTGTCTTCCTCCTACCTGTGGAATTATGGGTTTTGGCCAATAGTTTCTTTTCTTGACTATGATGATTTCCTTATCTGGGCTATTGTTCTTTACCCTATTCCCTTTGTTTTAGTTCTTCCTACCTTTGTACAATACTTGGGCTCCTTTTCCTACGATGTCTATGTTGTGCGTGGTGTGGAGGAGTTGATCATTGGTTCATGGCCTTCTTGGGAGGTTTGTTCGTGCCTCTTTCACCCTTCTCTTCCTATTGCCAATATGTGGTTCTATGAACTTGTCTTCTCTCCTCGATGGGCCTCCTTACTAAGGCAGATCTACTTAAAATTCTAAAACCTTTGAAAATTAAAACTAAGACAAAGAAACCATTTAGTTTAATTTATTTGAGCTTTTAATTAAGAATTTATAAGTTTGTAGTTATGTATTTGGTACTTTTATGACTTAGTTTGTATGACTTTTAAGCCTCTTAAAATTTCAAAATCAAATTCTAATTCCACTTTGTAGGCTATTTACCTTAATCTATTGAAACTATAATTTTTTTTTAAAGTGTTCAATCAATGTTTCATGAGTTGTTTGGCATGCAACCATTTCTTTGAAAATTTCAAGGTTTATCTTATGAGGCAGATCGCTCTTATCTATTTAAAGTGTTGTGTATTTTCATTATGACAAAACAAATTGATTATGTGTGAATTATGCATTTACATTATATTGTTGTTTGTGAAACTTAGATTGGAGTTGGGAGGTCTAGAAAGAAATACAAGGTCTTTCCATGTTGAAATGAAGTGACCTATATTCAACTCATTTTGTTCATATTTCATGCCCTTATATCCTATTTATTGGCAAGGAATGTACAAATACTTCTATACTCATTCGTAGAAATATGCAAATTCTCTTCTAAAAATGGTCTATCAACATGGCTAATTAACTAGCCATATTTAGTGTATGTGTTTTTTTATGTACAGAGAAGAAAGTAGAAATGTAGATCTATTTCTTTATCCATGTTCTTGTATGGAAATTTTAGCATTTCTTCAAAACCTAGTAGATAGACAATAATTTGGATAATAGGGTTTTCTATGAATTTGTTTAAGAGAAAAGACTTAAGATTGACATTCTGAAAAATTATAGAATATTATTGTAGTTCTTTGGTTTCTATTTTCTTTTATTTTCGTTTCCAAGTTATTTTGGTGGTACGCTAAATTTGGAAAATATTATGGAGAAATATATGTGTTTTGTTGAGTTGTGGTTAGGACTCTTGAGGGTTCTAAAACATGGTATCTTCTGATTAAGATCGAATGAAGTTAATTTTTTGTGAGAGAGAAAAATTACTGACCTTAAAGTTTTCTTTTTACATATTTTAAAATCGCAATTGATTTGAAGTCTTTTTTTCGATGTAAGTGTTTTTTTTTTTGAAAAAAAATTATAAATCACAGGAAACCCAGCGGACGCAGGAGCCCCGCATATGTAGGGTACTACTGCCCGTACGAGCCCTAAGTTAGCAAGGTGGTCCCATGGTTGCAGTGGGTCTGCGTACGCAACATACTCTTGTGGTCGCAGGAGTCCTGCGTCACCACAATACTCCTGCTATCATAGGAGCCTGTGTATCAGGGGGCAGCTTTTTTAATTGAAACTTTTCAATAATTTATTTTAAGTATTTTAATAAAAGTTTCTAATTTTTCTTTTTTTAAATGTTAAAATAAAAAAAAATCTTTATCAATATTTAATAAATTTTTAATCAAAAATTTAAAAAACCCATGCTTTTTCTTTTGTTTTTTATTTTACTTTTTTTTTTAAATTAAAAAATAAAAAAGAGAAAATTTCAAATTTTTTTTTATTATGTTTTTAATAAAATTTTTTTGCTTGGGAATTTAATAAAAAAATTAAAACATTAAATTAAGTTTTTTTAAAAAAAAATTACATGTAATAAGTAAAATTGGGAACACATTTTTTTCTTGTTTATCATACATGTTTGCAACATTCTTCAATTGGCAACCAAGGGGGGGGGGAGATCAATTTTCTCCTTCATATCTCTTGGCACTATCCCAATCAAAGACAGCTTCATCTGCAATCTTCTACATGACATCTTTTTGGTTGCATCATCTTTATGTTTCTATATTTGCATCATCATGTTGTATTCTCTTGCATGAGCTATGTTGTAACACACTAAAATAAAGTGCCACACCTCTTTGTACTTTCTCATTGATGACATATTCGATGTAATCCTCTTGTACTTCATAGATTAGGATATATCTTGTGAGACTTGGTGCATAGCTCTAATTGAGACTTGGATTGCACACATTTATGCATGGCTCAAGTGAGATTTCGATTGTACTAATTTGTCATTGATGAGTATCTAGTTAATTATCAAAGTAGGTTGTCTCCATGTCTAATCTTCATTTTTTTCCAGTGAGTGATTCATCAGTCAATCTTTATCAACATTGGTACTTGGTTTTGTCACTCTTTGACAATTTTGGTTCAACATTGGCTCTCTTTCTTTCTAATGGGGAGGTATTCTGGTCAACATCTTTGGACTATCCTTGCGGGAGATTCAATATTGAAGGGGTGGGATTCATGGTCTTTCCTCTTCTCTCTTATGGGGGGGACTTTTTCTCACATGAAGTTTTATTCTTCTCATACATCATTAAGAGCATTGTGTGCTTTCATCTCTCTTTTTGGTAGGAAATTTTTTCCATTGTATTTTTCTCTCTTTCTCATTTGTGAGAGATTGCATTGCATTTATACATGGGTACCTAACATGGATTTGTATCCAAGACCCATCTTGCATTGTTAGCTTGAGTCTACATTCCCCTAAGTTGTACTTAAAGAGGGGGTTGGAAGGGGGGGGATGTTGGTGTAAATTATGGCTCATAAATATACTTTATTTAAGTTGACTTAGGATAATGCATCTCATTATAGTTTGGATATGAGACACTTAAGAAAGTGTGTACATAGGGAAGTTGCTTGCATAATAAATTCCACCTTTTATATGGTCTTATCTTGTTCTTACATTCCACCTTCGGTGAGTGATCCATCTCTTGTGAAATATTTTATTATTTATCCTACCTACCCTTACCTACCCTTATTTCTCATTGGGCCACATTTCATGTTCATGTGCTCACATATCCATATGGCCTCGCCTTTATAAGTATGCTCATATTGTTTGTATTGGTTAATTTAGTTGATCATATTTTGTATATTGATGAGAATACAGTTTGTCCTTATCAAACTCTTGTCTCTCTTGTTTATGCTATCAAATGGACTGTAGATCTTGGAAGATTATCACAGGATTGATGTGGTGGCTACTCTCAAGGGGAGTAGTAAGTTCTATAGATATAAAAGCTTATTCATAAGAAAGAGATATTTATTTTCAAAGTTCCCTTTGACATTGATATCAAAGGGGGAGAGAGATATAGATTAGGAGAAATATGGGGAGAGAAATCAATTATATGCATTCTTTGTTGTTCATATCAATGACAAAGGGGGATAATGTTGGAAACTTGAATTGTTGTTCTATGTTATCATTGATGTACAATTGTCTTATTTTGTCAATTATGTCACTATGTGTTATAGATGATCATAAAATATTTTTTTTAGTATTATTGTGTGGTCTTATGAAGATGCTGAGGAGTTTCTTAAAGGATGGTGTGGTGGAAGTTTTAATATGCAAGAAAGAGTTTTTAATATATAAGTGGAATAATTTTTTCCATCCCTCTAGTTTTTTATTGTTATATTTTGTAGCTTTCGATATAATGTTTATGTTTTGTATATATTGCACTATTAGGTTTGCAAGTCCCTTGTTGGTCATATGATAGAGTTGATTGTTGTTGTTTCTAACAATGAGGTTGTCTATTAGAACTGGTCTACAAATTGCTACCTATGGTTGGTGGATATGTGTATTCAAGTGTTCTAGTTTGGAGGATATGTTCATGTGATTTGTATAATGTTCTAGTTCAATTTTCAAGTGATAATATGATTTTCAAATGGAGTTATTGTGTTCTAAGTTTAGTGCTATGAGTTGGCTTAGTTTTTGGTTGACTGCAGTGGTGTATCCTACTTGGATCATATTATTTTTATCCAAATTATATTTGGATAATGAGTTTGATTAGTATTTTGAGTCTCACCATGGTGTGTATAGATCTATATTAAGTAATTTGTATTGGAGTTTTATTTTGGGTTGACTAGTTAATGTTCTTTAAAGTCTATCTACATGTTTTATTTGTTATTGACCTTGGAAGATGTACTAACATGTGTGGTCTATTGGAATAGTTTGGAAAGGATATTTTTTTATATTTTTAGGTCCTCTCTATCTCCTGGAATGGAATAAAATAATTATTTTAGGTTCAAGTGGCTCAATTTATGCAATATTGTTTAGTTTGTCTAGGGTCAGTATAGTTAAGGATTTCAATGATTAATCTTGTATATAAATAAGTGCATATGTGTGATTGCTAGTAAGAGATATGTGTGAATTGAAAAAACTAGATGTGAATGATTCATAAGTAGAAGTGATGCTGGAGATGTGAATTGAAAAAACTAGATGTGAATGATTCGTAAGAAGAAATGATGCTCGAGATGTACAAAAGTTAGTTATGAAGAAATTTTATGATGATATCTTTAGTGTGATAGTATTATGAGATAGTATTTAAATTCAAATATGTTTGCCATGATATCAGTCACTTGAAAATATGTTCAAGGATAATTTCATGATAAAAGGATATTTTTCTTTTCAATTCAATTATCTCTTTTTCAGTAGGAAGATGGCAAGTTTCTTGTTAACTGTTCTCATCTTGCCTTGAGATAGTGTGTTTTAGTTCTGCAAGTCATTTTTATCTTACCCCAAGTTTTTGCACCTTAGTTTTGCAAGTCCTCTTAGGAGCAATGTGTTTCAAAAGAAACATTGTAATAAATTATATTTATATTTTATGTTATTCTCACCATGATTTTTCCCTACTTGGGTTTACCACATAAATCTTGTCTTCATGTGTTTTTTGTGCTTGGTGCTTTCATGATTTATTATTTTTGTGATTATATGGTTGATGTTTAGTTTGAGCATCAAAAATTAATTATTTTTAAGGTCCAAAATGATTCACCACTCTTACAGTCTTGTGGTGTGTTCAAGAACCCTATTTTGAGAAAAAAAATATTTATTAAAGGATAATATAAAAATGGATTGAAAATCTCTCTTTTACATCTTTCAAGGATTGCATGAGAGTATTTTATCCAAGATTATATCAACAAAAATATAAAAATATGCATAGGATACTCTTCAAAAGGCACCGAGGAATGGATAAGGTGAAGATAGTCAAATTTCAAATTCCATGAAGTAATTTTGAGACTATATACATGAAAGAATTAGATAAAATCAATCAAACCTTTAATCAAGTTACTAGAATAGTAAGTCAAAATAAATCACATGATGAAACACTAGAGGGTAGGAGAGTGGTTGAAAATATTTTAAAAAGTTTTCCTACAAGACTTGAACAATTGTGGTGGCTATAAAAGAGAGAAAGAATATCTCACAATTTTTTGTTCATGAGCTACATTTATCTCTAATTTATCATGAATATAGACCAAGAAGGTTACCAAATTCAAGTTTGGAGCATGCCTTTAGGACACAAGTCTCAATAAACCATGGTAGAGGTAGGGGAAGATCAATTTTTAGAGGTAGATTAAGAAATTTATATAGATGTGGAAAATCATGTGGGAGAGGTAGTCATCAAATCTCAACTCAAAATAAATATCAAGGCCAAAGGTATGACAATTCTTAAATTCAATGATATTATTGCAAGAAATATGAGCATTACTTTAATGTATATAGAAAGAACTATTATGATTCTAGGCAACAAAATGCAAATTTTAGGAAACAAAATTGAAACTACAGACTCATGTTGGAAGAGAGAAATAAAAAGAGCTAATAGTACTAATTTTGATTATCATTAACTAAAACTTTATTAATTATTATCAAAGATTTATACATACTTGTGCCTAGTTTTTCTTCTCATCATGAAAGAAATACACAAAACTGAGAATTATCTTGTGAACAATAATTTAAAAAATTAAAATTTTGTTCATCAATAATAAATAGAAATTAAAACCAGCTTATCCGAGGGAAATTCTAATGGGGATTTCGATTGGGAAGAGAAAATTTCTCATCCCCTAGAAAGACTCCTAAAAAGTCCCCTTTGAGGAGGCCTTCGTGTAAACTAGAATCATTTGTGAAAACCCTTTCTATGGCTAAAAAGAAATTAAAGTCCTCTTCTAAGAAAAAAAAATGGTGTCCTTCTTAGAGGATTCATTGGGTAATCCTTTTGACACTTCTTGTTCTCTCAGAGATTCTCTATCCTCACACCCTTCTACTAAGAGAGAGAATAGGTCAAGATTTCCAAAAGACCTTAAACCAGAGGAGTACTACTTTAATTTGGATAAGGAATCTCTAGATGATGTGTTGGTAATTGTTGTTCAAATGGGCCTTTCATGAAATCAAAGACCTTAACCTAAATAATAGGGCAACTGCTAGTAAACTAGAGGAGTTGGTAGATAAAGTGGAACCCTAGAAGACAATAGGGGCAACTTGGATAGAGGAAGAAAAGCTATTCATGGCAGAGTATGTAAAAAGAATAATGGAACTTATTGATAAGATGAAAGAAAAATGAGAAGAAAACCTTGTAGCTCGAGGGGGAAATAAGAAAAATCAGGGTTTCCTTGAATGCAATAATGAAACAAAGTCACAAGATAATCAATAATTCTATAGTGGTCATGAACATGATGGTAGACAAATTTGTAAAATTACAGCATGACACCTGTTAGTGGACCTTGATGTGGATAGAGAAAAAGACCAGAAAGAGGAATCTTGCCTGCCCAAGGAAACTAGAGCCAATCTGAAAAGAAATGTGAAATCCTCTAATCAGGAGTTTTAGTACCTGAAAAGATCAGCCCAAGAGATGAACAATCTAGAGATTGAGATAGCTGAGACTATTAAGTCTTTAGGTGAATGATTTTATGGTTTTAGTTTTAGCTATCTCTTTGTCTAGACTATTGTGTTTTTGTCTGTTTGACATCATTTCTATGTTGGTGATCTTAGAATTTTTATTTTAATTTTTATTTGTAACTTGGTGGTTTTGGGTCTCTATAAGACCCACTTTTTCCCTACTCAAAAAATTATTAAAAATTAAAAATTGATGCAAAACAACTAATAAAAATGTAAGAATAATTTATAGTTTGTCTAGAAGAGGTAACAAGCATGAATAGAAAACACATAAGTATGAATGTATAGAGTAGTTTTGAGGAAGCCACAACATTAATTTATTATTCAAACTTCTCAATTATGATACACAATAAATGGAAGCCATATTATATAAAATTAATTTTATCTTCAATTCTAGTTATTTTAAAGAACTATATCTTCTTAAAATCCTATTTTCATGATATGTCCACATACAAAAATATTTTTTATTATTTTTAATTCTTTATTTCTTCACATATAGGAATGCGACAACATCTAAAATGGAGTAATTCATACTTTAAAATCAAATAATTGGGTAAATTATAACTACTAATGCTTTAAGAAAAAGGAATGCAATGCTCAAAATAGATTAAATATTATAGAACTAATAGATATAGCCACAAATACATACAAACCTATGGCTTAGATATGTCAAACAATTCAGGTCCACTTTCTTCTTTGCTAGTTACCACCCTCTTAGTCTTATGCACAACTCATTCTAATTTTCCCTTATATTCCTATTATACCTACTCCTCTTTAATTTGATATAGATGTACATTATGTTAAGTCTTTGAAGGTTTTCTCTCCCTCCTCTTTCCTTTTAGTTCCAAATGAGAAAATGAACCATCTTAGATAGTTTTATATCGGAGGAACAGGGGTCCTCTTAAGTTTGTTTCTCATTCACCCTCAAAGTCTTTGATTTTGAATGATTCTAGTTCTAGCTTTGGTTAAGATTATTATATTCTATTATGGCAATTTTATGTCCTAACTTTTCTATGCTCTTACTTAGTTGTCATTTCTGAGCCCTTCATATAACGTTTTGGTCCCTTTCAAAACCATACTTACTAATAAAAAATACAATTGTTTTTATGAGCACAAACTCATGAGTAAACTTTATGTCGTTGTTAAGAAATTAATTGAACAAGGGTATTTCAAACCTATCTTGGACAATATGTTTACATTCATGTATGGTTTTTTTAGATGTTTTCATAGAACACCCAATGATTTTTATGGGAGATAGTCTAGAATGTCATCATTCTTAGATATGGTTAAATTATTTTTGTAGCAATTTATTAGCTTCTAGTGCTTCCTAAATGATGGATGATAAAGATGAAATATATAGTACATATGAGTAAATATTTGAATTTATAGTTTCCAATGATGCATGATTTGTGAAAAGTTATATTAAGTTCTAATGTTTATAAAATCATTAGTACAATTTCCCTTTGTTTCCTTTGACATTATTTCCTTTGAATATCAACCCTCCTTGATGATGCCAATCAAATTAATGAATCCCTTATCTTTCAGTTGCTTGTACAGAATTTAGTGAGGAGAATTGATAATCTATATTTGAAGAGATCTATCAAATCTCCAAATGGGAGGGCTTAGTAATGTACTTGCTTCCAAGGAAGCATCTGGGAATTAATCTAAGCTTTTGACATTAGATATATTAATTAATATTTTCCTTTAAGTTACATCTATATATATAATTTTTCATTTGATACATGTATATTGTTTTAAATTAATTATATCTCCAAACATGACCCTCTAACCCTTTGGAGCACCTAAATTTAATCCTAGCACTAACTTGAATCTTATTTAAATATCTAACATTTATCCCAACCCCAACCTTAATTGTAAAATTTGTATCAAAAAACTCTAACTCTAATTAAAAACCTGATACTAACTATAACCCTTATCATATCTTTTACCCTTACACAAACTCTAACCCTAACCATAATCATAACCTTAATTTTAAAAAATTATATAATTACAATGTTAAAATTAATATTAGTTCAAATTAACTAGTAATATATTAGTATTTATTTAATAATATTAAATAATAATATAATATTATAAATTTTTAATAGTACTAATAATATTATTATAATATTCATAATATCAATAATATTAATTTGATATTATATTAAATACATTTAATATAAGATTAATAATATAATTATGCTGAGAGGCGTATTAGGCCCACAAACATATGCAAGATTCTCTGTCAATAAAAACAAAAGTTATTTAAGTTGACATGCATTTAGCCATCAACCAATTCGTCAATTAAAAAACAAGCATTATCTATATTAAGAGGCATAATTATTAATCAATTTAACTTTTAAAAGAATTTTAAGAATATTATCTTAAATATGAATTTAGAAACTTCTCATAATTGAAAAAATAGGATATAATTATTTTTATTTTTCAAAAAAAATTTACTATGAATTTTTTTAAATAGTTTCTATTTTTGTATATAAATTTAAAAACTTGTCATAATATATTAAATTTAAGATTTGGACATTTACTATTGGTAAATTACTAATTATTTAATAGTATATAATTATTTTGTCCAAGGGGTTGAGCTTAACTAGCTAAACACTGGGTTCTCACTGTGGAGACCCAAGTTCAACTCCCAATAGGGACATCTGAAGTGAAATTCTAAGTTGTGACTCTTGGTCTTCCATAGGATGGGGAAGGTCTTGGGGTCAATCTAATGTAACTCTAAGCTGTGACTCTTGGCCTTCTATAGGATGAGAAGGTCTTGGGGTCAATCTAATCAAACATAATAATAATAATAATTCAAAGATATGTAATGGGGATGGGCCCCCCTATTGTGTCTCCACTGGTTCATAGCTCCAATCAAAAGCTATTCAGGCTTCGGCCAATTACCAATAAAAAAAAAATAGTATATAATTATTTTTAAAAACAAAAGTCATTTAATTTGAAGTGCATTTCGTCATCAACCAATTTGTCAATTAATAAAAACATCATCTATATTATTTAAGGTATGTAAGCAAATTGACAAGTTTCATTGATTGTTATAATATATTTGTAAGAATTATAATATTAAATTAATTATTATTATTTCAAAAAAAATAAAAAGATAAGATTGTTGCTTTCTTTAGAAATAACAACTTTCCTTAAATTTTTTTAAGAGAAATAGAAATTGCTTAAATAAAACCACCTTTTTATATCTTGCATCAATATTTTATATTTCAAGAATCATTGTGAAGCCATTTTTGGATTTTCATCACAAATTCCTCTTGTCATAGATGTGTAAAGGCTGAAATAGTATTTGATTATTTTGGTTCTCATAGCTATAGGAATGTATTGGAGAAATTAAATTCTACATAATTTTGTTAAGTCTTTTCATGTCGTGGATGAAGGAAATGATGTCAATGTAAAGTAGGATTAGGTTGTATTTTTGGTAGTAACACTTTATTATTGTAGATGACTTCCAAAGCTCCCATGTAGCTTGGATAGGGAGGGTTGTATCATTAGTCACAATTTCGATCTTGGCATTTTCTAGTTGCATTTGCTTGAAATTTTTTAAACCTTTACAACTAGTATATTTTATGATGCAACTTGTACCATTGCAATAATTTTTTACAAGTATTCATTTGACATATTTGATTTTACAAGAAAGGGAGGATCCAAAGCATGGAGAGGAGTTTACATATCAATAGACATGAAGTATGCAAGATTATTTCATGATGGTCAAGGTTTCATGTCCACTAAAACCACACCAACATTATTACATGTTAAATTCTATGATATTTATGGGAATTTCATTTATCATTTGAATTTACTACAAGACCAATACATTTCTTATTGGCATCTTAATTCAATTATTTCAACCTAGATTGAATAGGTAATACTATTAGACTAGGTATGAAAAAATATCAATTGATGAATTTTTATCAAGATGGCATATTAGCTCAATTATAATCATGTCTACTAGATAAATTTGAACTTTGTATCATGATGATAAATATAGCTCAATATAAAAATGAACCAATAAAAATAATTTTTTAGACACTACTTGTTATATAATTAAAATCAATACTACAGTTTGAAAGCCTCTTATGTTAGAAGCAAAAGACTTTATAAATTGCATATAGAGGAGAATACAAACAAATTTTTAGAGAATGGCATTGAGAAACACACAAATAAAAAGAAAAAAAAGATAGAAATATCTAATTTCCTTTTAATGTAAAGCTAAGGGATTGGAATATAGAAAGAAAATAAGACCTTTTATTTATAGAAATTATTTACATTTCCTTTTGAAATGTTGAGAACTTGTGTTTTAAAAGAGATTTTTGAAGACATCAAAAGAGAAAGTTGAAAAAAATAAAAAATATATGATTTCATTTTAATCTAAAAAGAGGATTGGAATATATAGAAAGAAAATAGGGCATTTTGTTTTTAGAAAGAAAATGGGGCATTTTTTTTAGAAATTATTTACATTACCTTTTAAAATGTTGAGAACTTGTGTTTCAAAAGAGATTTCATGGAAAACAAAAAAAATCTTGAAAATAATTTTTTCTTTTTAATTTAAAGATTGTTTAAGATTTTAAGAATGGTTTATTTTGGATATTATTTTTCTATTTTAAGTGGTGGAAGAATAGGGTGATCACATAGATTTAATAATAAAAAATATATAATATAATATTATTACAATATTATATAATATTATTAGTAATTATTAATTATAATAGTATATATGAGGAAGATGACATGCATGTAGAGGATATATAGTGGATGAGATGGATGTAACAAAAGTAATACTAAATAGTGGCAACATTGTAAGAGGTAATTAAAATCATAATAAATTACAAGTTAAATATTATTGTAAACTATTTGGTCACTATGAACATGATTGTTTGTCAAAACATAAGTAATATACATTTATTCTAAATAAATAGTAAAATAATACATTATTTTTTAATATAATAGTACAAAATAAATACTTAAATGTTTGGATTTTGGTTAGTCTTGCAATATTCAAATGATGGGTAGTAGAAACATCTTTATATAGATGCATGAATCTATCAAAATAAAAGTATGACTTGGACATGATAAGGAATTTGAGGTTATGGTAAAAGGTACCATCCCAAATAAAACAAAATAGGGTGAGACAAATTTAGTTCATTATATTTTATATGTCTCTAGATTTGCTCATAATTTGCTAAACATAGGATAACTTGTTAAAGGTTGATATTTTTTAATTTCTTAAAAAATAATTTTCATAAAATGAGAGCAATTAGATTGTAGCAAAAGTTAATATGCTACAACACATAATGTTTCCTTTAGACTTGAATATGAAGGAAAGTTTTGAATGTCAACCTTAATGCTAAATCTTGATTGTGGCACATAAGATATGGAAAATTCACTTTTTGAGAGTTCAAACCACGTTGCCACAAGAATATGGTGAAAATATTAATATCTATCAAATAATATGATCAAAGATTATGAAGTTGTATTAGTGGTAACAAATATCAAAATTTTATTACAATAGAGAAAACTTGGAGAGAGAAAGTGCCACTTTAATTAATACACATTAATGTCTATCGTCTAATGCAAAACCTTTCACTAAAAAGAATGAGTATTTTCTTATTTTTCTTTGGGTATATTTTATTAACTTAGAAAATTCAAAAGATTTCATGATAGTTTTACAATCAAAAGCTAATGTAAAAAGGATTGTGTTGTCCATTGAAGGAATTGCATACATATAATGGAGAAAAATTCACTTCACAAATATTTTAAATTATTTTTTTGCAAAAAACTGATATGCAAAGGCATATGATAGAATGTTATACTACTCAAAAAAATGGAGTAACTAAATATAGAAATTTTACAATCATAGAGATGGCTAGAATCATTCTCAAAACTAAAGGATATTCCAAATAATTTTCAATTGAAATAGTTTCTATGCATCTTTGGTGAGGCCTTGACTATGTTTTGTTATGAATGACTACAGTTATGTACGATTTCATTGATTGTATGAGGCTTAGGATCTAATTCTATTATTAGGCATATTACCTTATCCTGGTTGGTTGAATAAGTATCTACCAAGGACGTAAGTGTGTGGGTTTCTACATGAGCTTAGACATTCATTTTGGGTGATATGGTGTTTTCTGAGGATGCAAGAAGATATTAATTCTATTGGTGGTAAAATACTTAGTTTGGTGCAATCATAGCAACCCTGTTTCAAGGTAATTATATCTATTTTGGGAAGAGATTTCCACTTCATTTTGGATGGCTAAAAGAGTAGTGTGGCAGCTAGAATATTGCTAAGACAACATGTTCTTATTGTATAGATTCCACTCTCAAGAATCCAATGAATAGGTTCACAAAATTTAAATCCACTTACAAATATTATAGACCTATCTAGGAAGATTCGAAATATGGTTTGTTGCTCCCTAAATTATATTGTAATTAGTAGTTTTTGCCTTTGTAAATTGTTTAGATATTTAATAGATAATTTTATGAAATATCTTAATCATTAGATATTTTATTGTGTTGTTATATGTTGTGACTGTTAGTTAAATCTAGTAATGCAAAATCATTATATATTTGAAGATCACTCAATATAAAATAAAATAAAATAAAATAAAGAAAATTTAATAGTAATGTTGGTTTTGGTATTTGATTTTTTTAATAAATGACATATCTAAATGAATTATGAAGCATAAAGTAATGTATCAATTAATAGATTGAATCATTTTTGCTATGATCAAGTGTAGGTGTACTGGGCGATATGAGGCTCACTTGTGGGATAAAAGCTGCAAACAAGAAGGCCAATGGAGTTTTTTAATTTAATATTGCCACAAAAAATTAAGGCACCTTATTCATATGTCATAGCATATGCTTGGTGGTGATGCAAAGACATTTAGTTTGTATGGATAATTCAATTTGTTTGACATTTTGTAATGAAATCTTTGGTTGCAACTTCTATATTAAGATCCTTTATAAGGATATTTATGAACTCTCATACGTTTTCAATTATGGCCTTTTTCTCATAACCACTATTCATGAAGAACTCAAATCCAAAGAAGGATGATTTGAGTGACAAATTCAAATCTTTTCTTTGTCATTTGCATAGAATTTTTAGCAAGGATGAATTTTGCCCATTCATCCTTGCTAAAAATTCTACTACCATTTATGTGTTTATTGTTGGGTGGTCCCATTATACTGGGTTGCGCTTTTTGGCCAAACTTTACACTAAAATCAATATTTTACATCAGATCTTTACTTTCTAAAACATATAGCAGCTAAACCATTAAGAATTTGAAGATGAAATAAAATAATAATTTGTGAGATTTTTCTTATAAAGTATTATAAATATTTTTTTTTTAAATAATTAGAAATTGATTGTCCATATTGTTATGTAAATTTAAGTAACTCAATATTTACAATAATCAACATTTTTTAGAAGTGATATTTATTTGGTAATCCATAATAATTTTTATACCAAGAAGGCAATCCCAAATTTTGAAATATAGAATTGTCACACCAATATCTAGTGAAAGAATATTTTTTCCTAAATTTTTGTTACACATATATACAATTTTTTGTTAATTTTTAAAGATAGAGTAAGTGTAATTTGGACAAAGGTGTATTTTGTAATGCATAACTTTTTTTGTATGCATTTGAATTAACTTATTCTTTTTGTGTTGAAATGAGGATATAAATACCAAGGGAAATTATATATTTTATAATTTTTTCCTATATTTTTCATTTTTTCCACGTGTGAAACATAATCCTTAATTTTTGATGAAAAAACTACATTCATAAGAAATAAAACATAAATTTATTAATGAAATAAAATATATGAAAAAATTATACTATTTGGAAATTTTATAATAAGAAATAAATACTTAAGTAAACAAAACTTCTAAGTGAAATCATTTGAGCCCCCAAAAGCTAATGTAAATGTGGTTTTTATCAATATTTTGATAGGTGTGAAGGAGAGTCCATTGCAGGTATAATTTATAAGTAGAGAGGTTCTATCCAAGAAATTTTGATCTAAGAGCCTTTGATCTAACTCTCCTCAATTAATTATTTCAAATGGGACCTCTTAAAGATTAAATCATTATATTTTCTAAAAAATGTATGATTTCAGCAAAAATCAAGATGTACCAAAAATTGTAACCATATTGTGGGATCACCCTGTCGCTGAGTTTTAGATTTATGATTTAATCAATTTTTTTATTAAAAGGGGATTAAAAAAGAATTACTAGGATTTTGGATGCTTATTTGTAATGTTTCTTCATCTTTACTTCAGTTATTCCAAAACTCCTGTTTGGCATGGACATGGAGATACACATGCAAGCATTTTCAAAATTGGCTTTACACCTACTTAATGCATATTCTTGGAAGTTTGAAACCCTTATCAATGGATTCATTTTCAAAATATCCACTAATTGGCCCATTCCTTGTAATCATGGCTCTCCATAATTCCAAATTTTCTTAGGACATATTTGATTTCAAACGACTTGGTATATAGTACATCCAAATAGGGGATGGACGTGAGAAATTGGAAGGTACAAGTTTGGCTAAGAAATGTACACTTAGACCCTAAATTTTATCCTCATCCCAAGAAGTTTGATTGAGATAAATAGGACGTAAATCTGAAACTTTGCATGTAAATTTTAATTCATTTTTCATTCTGCAAAAATAAGTGTTTCCTAATGTAGGTTCCTTGAGCAATTCTAATGAGAGAATAGTCAGATTTCTTAATTAATTTTTTTAATTTTGTTTGATTTCAGTGTGGACATTGTTGTTTACAAGTGGTTTGAAAATGCTTGTCCTTATAAATTTAGAAAGATTATTTTTTTTTTTTATTTATCTAAATTTCAAACATAGGAATATAATATTTCTAAATTCAAAAAGTTAAAGTTTTTCGATTAAGTGAAAAGAAGGTTTTGAAGAGGCCCTAAAACCCTTTTACAAAAAGATAATCAAAAGATAGGGCATTAAAGACCAACTAGAAAGATCAAAACACAAAAGTGAAACAACCGACAAAGACAAAAAGTTGGCAAGAAGTCAAAAGAGGTAGAGGGACAACATAGAGAGAACTAAGGGACAACCACGAGCAACAGACCCTAAGAAAGGTTTATGATCAGCTCTCCCACTTGTTTCTCCAGCAGGACCATAGAGGCAACAACACTCTTCAATTCCTCCATCTCTTGGCATACTAGGTCATCTTCCTAGTACTATCATGAGTTCTTTTTCCATGACTAGTAGTCCCCCCTTCAATATTCAACACCTTATCCTCGATAGTATCAATAGTGTTCTTTTCCTATTGGACCTGTTCTAGTTTGCTAATCATCATACTGAAGCTATTGGCAGGGGCTTTCAGAATTTTGTGGCTTTGTTCTCCAATTTTCTTCAGGGTATTCTCGTGATTGAGAACCCGCTTCTCCAGATGATTGAATCTATCCTCCATAGCCTTAAATTCAAAGCCATATACTCCAGTGATATCCTCTACATCACTGATGACTATATTAAGTTCATTCAGGTAGATAGGTAGGTTAGTGAGCTTACTTGTTCTAATAAATTCTAGGGTATTCACTTTCTTGGATGAATGCTCCAACTTATTCTTTGTTGATTTCCTAATAGATCCAATCAGTAACCTTGCAAAACTCCATAATCTCACTCTTCGCACTATTTAACAAGGTTAAAGGAGAGTTTCTATAATCAAAGTTGATCTCAGGGGCAAAACTATCTAGGGTCTCCATAGTAACATTTGTTGCATTGGGAGGCAGAGTATCACCTTCCTTCACCATCTTCGCATCTCCTTCAACATCATCTATTGATTTATTGGGGTCCTAAGGATTGGGTTGAGAATAAAGAGAATCATTCCCTTTATCTGGGTCAATTTCGGTGATGATAGGGCTTTGATTGTTTTTCTTCTTTGGAAGGGGGTTAATATAATCACTATTAGTCTCCATCCCCTCATCATCCTCTTCATCATCTTCAAGCCAGTTGTCCTCCTCCTATACCTTACTTCTTTTTCCTTTAACCCCTTTTCTAGCTTTCATATTTTTGGACCCAGAAGCCAAATCTCTGTCCTTCTCCTTCCTAGAACCCTTAGCAGGGGTAATCCTATCAACATCATCTTCCAACTCAGTATTAGACCTGCCATCTTCACTGTCATCTGAGTTCTCGGACTCATCATTCGAATCTGAAAGCTTGGTGATAGAATGTTGCATAGAGGAATCCTTGACATGGTTGTATAAAAGAAACATTAACCTTTCATGCATGGGAGGGTTACTATCTGGGTTATCCCTAAGATCCTTAATTCTAGAGTTAAGGGAGTTAAACAAATAGAAGGGAATAGACACTAGATCATTATGGCGAAAATGATTTAGAAGCACAACGTGATAGCTGTAGAAATGAGAGTATCTACCATCAAGAGTAACATATTGCATGAAGGAAAACATAATCCATCTACATACCATCTTTATCACTTTTGGTGAGTATTAGGTTTTGCCGAATTTCACCAACTTGGTTTTCTCAGATTCCTCCTTCAGGAATCGCTTGATAGAAATTCAAAAAAATAAATTTACATACATATGCAAATATATAATATTTATAAATTTTACATGTATACACAAATATTTCAAATATAAAAAATTAAAGTACATGCATACATAAATATTAATTTTTAATATATAAAAATGTTTTTTTATTAAAAATTACTTTTAATTTATCATATAAATGTCAATTTTTTATTTGTATCTTATTTATTTGTTAGTTGATTTAATATTATTTTATTATATATTAATGAAGTTTACAATTAATTTGTATTAAAATTTTAAAATTAGTTCCATTAAAATTGTTTTATATAAATTTTAAAACATTATTATTAAAAAAATCTTAATGTAAAATATAGTTTTTTTCACATTAGTTAATCATTTTTGTTCTTTTTATCTATGTTATATGTTTTAATGGAAAATTTAACCTTAAAACATGAATTTTCAATGTGACCTTTTCTTAAACTTTTGATAAGATTATGGAATTTAGTAAAGTTGGTAGTCATGTAGTGTAAAATATGAATATTTCTCTATTGATTTTGTTAGTCTTTTTATAGTGTATATACAGTAAAAAGTAGAAATAGTAAAAGATGGATGAGTTAAATGGTAAAATATGGGTCTATTTGAATATATTTTTCTAGTGATTTTGTTAGTCTTCCTATGGTGTATATATAATAATAAGGAAAAATAATAAAAGATGAAGTGATTAAAAGGTAAACAATGGGTCTATTTGATTAATAATATCATAGAACAAATATCGTGATCAACATGAATGAAATTATAAGAAAGATGATTGAACATAAAACATCATCATGCCCATGCAACTAAAATAATAATGGCTAATAATAAGAGATGAAAGGAAAAAAGATGTACAAGATAACTATTATCATAATCAATACCATATAAACGGTGGGTTTTTTACATCATATGAGATTTTTTTTTCTTTTGGCTTGGTAAAAGGCCGAAGCCATATTTTATTTAATAAATAAAATTACAATCTCCACTCAGTGCAGGTGCTGGTAGGAAAGAGTGGAGAGGAGAAAACCTTCGGCCTTGCCCAGGACCATAGGTCCTGTCAGTAGCTAGTATCAAAATTCTACATCATTTATTGTAATACATATATTCCTTTACGATCTCTTTATTCTGGGCATAAAAAGGCCCTTCATAGGTAGTATCTATAATTTTTCTTGTTCCAACTTTCTTTCAACAGACTTCTTTGTGAACCATTGCCGCTTTTATCATATTTCATGCCTTTTGATTTACCCACAAGACAGATTCACAAGATAATCCTATTGCAAACCACTTTATGAAGTGTTAGTTCAAAAGAAGAAATAACTTGTATTATCTCTGCAAGCTTCTATTATACTTTCCACTATTGTTATTATGAGCTAGGCTTCTTTTATATTAAGTCAACATGGGGATCATATTGTTGGCTATAATATGAAAGATTACCTAGGCTAGAATAACATTTGTGGAATAAACACTGGTCATCAAGAGACTGATAATAATACAACCCATCTGTCTTGTTGTTCATGATATTACCTTAATATTTTAATCATAGAGATGTCTAAATGCAAATGCTAGGTTAAGCCAATCTGTAAGTGTTATGAGAATACTTCCTGTCATTGAATTTTTAAGATGAATGAATGCAGGTGTCCTCAGTTTGTACATGTTCACTCATGTCTGAGAATTTAATATTAGAAACCCAACATTAGAGTATATTCTTGACTCAAAGATCAATCCAAATTATAAAATTAGAGAGCCAACATTAGAGTATATGTCTGACTCAAAGTTCAAACCAGATTCTAAACTTTAGTATATATATGTCTTGTAAATACTACCAAGTAAGTATCCTTCCCCTTTGTTATCTATGTTATAACAAATTCATACATTTCTAAGCCATCCTTATATCAAAATGCTTTCATAAACAGTTCTATATGTGACTTATACTATTTATATATCCTATTTCCCTGTGAATTAGAGCATACGGTAAACAAAACTATGATATGGAAATTTATTAATCATCCTTATCATCTACAGCTTCCATGTAAGAAGCTTGTGTCTCCTCAGCCTCCATGTCACTTGGGTTATTAACTTGGAACGGGGTCCAACCCTCCTCAATAATATAGCTTACCCACCTAGCCATTATTTAAGGAATGTAATATTCCTTGTTATATCTGGTTGTCACTGTCGGTAGAGTTTCTGGTCCTTGCTGCTAAGAATAGGCCTCTTAAATTCTATTTCAAGTGCTTCTTCCTTGTCTATGGCTTTCGTATATCTGTCATAATCTTCTAGATAAGGGATATAGATTTATCATCAACACATTTAATAACCATCTCTAGGTTAACCAAATATTCGTTCTTGAATATTATCCTGCACAGTGAGACTATGACTTCCTTATTTTCTCCCATTGTGAGTAATATTGTTGCAAACCTTGCAGGGATGTTTCAGTTGACTTGTTTCCTATGCTATGTGTTTATAATCTCATTTCCTAGAAACCTCTTGGTTGCGTGAATGACTAGATCATCTTCGGACCTCAGAATAACTGACCAGCGTTTGTTAGATATCTCTCCCACAAACATCTCATGCTTCTTTGGGCACAAGAAAATCCCGGTGTCCATTTTTTTTAGAGTTAAATGGTGAGTGTCACCACTTAGATATACTAGTTATGTTAATCAGTATTATCAGTAAATTGAGTTATAACCCCAGTTGTGATAGGTTGTTCTCATGATGGTTGCCCATTCACCTCCTCGTAAGCGTTATGATTATTCTCTAATAAATCTAGCATATTTCCATCCCTATACTTCCCTACTATATCAACTATAGAAATTTTGATTTCTTTTACATGATTATTTATTAGCCTTACACCCTAGCATCTCCAATGTATGATTGCTTTAAGAAGTCAAACGATACCTATATGATAAGGTCTGACATATGATGTATAAGCATATATATATATATATATATATATATATATATATGTATGTATATATATATATATATGTATATACATATATAAATGTACGCATATATAGATATAGATATCTATATGTCTATATATATATATATATATATGTATGTATATATAAATATAAGCATCTAGACATGTCTTTGTGTATACAAATGTGAATATGTATATACTATATTGAGAAATCCATATGTATGAACTCAGCTCTGAGATTATTATTAGTAACTATATATATGAATATATACGCATATATCTGTATATGTGTGAATATATATATATATATCTATATATGATATCATATATACATGTATGCACATACAAGTATATAAGTATGCATATATATATGTACCAATATACCACTTTCTATGCATATACATATATATTTCTGCCAATATATGCTAAACCTTTGTCTGCCCATGATTTACCTAATCTGATTGCCTAGATATTAATGATGTAGTTTTGTTAGCTCATTTACCCCTATATTGGCTAGATTATCTGCTAATGTATTAGCCTCACTATATATGTGATTAATCGTGTAATTTGAGAAGCTTTCTATTAGAGATAGGGCTTTGTCCAATAGACTTCTGAGTTCCCAATTTGGCATTGTTTTGGTCCTCATTGCATTAACTATAATGGCAGAGTCCCCTTCTATTTCCAATTTGGATATTTTTAATTGTTTGCATAGGTTTAAACCCTCTACTAGGCTCAATAGCTTTACCTTATTGTTTGTGAATTGACCTAGATATCTGGATCTATATCCAATACAACTCCTCTCATCCAAATTAATTATACAGTCTGCCCCTGCTTCCCCTAGATTACCTATGGATTCTCCATTGAAGTTGATTTTGCACCATCCAACCTCCGGTGGCACCCATTTGCAAGATTTCCTTGCTTCGGTTTTGTCTATATCACCCTTCCCAGTGAATGGAGGTATTTTAATCCCCTTCCACTACCTTCTAATGAAATTATCCCAGTATATGAATGTCTTGTCATGTTGAGGGATGGTCACATTCTTGCTGTTGAAGATTTTTGTGATGGATGCTTCTATTTTTGCTATAAGACTCTCTACCTTCATTTTTGCTTCCTGAAAAATTCTCTTGTTCCTCTCCTTCCAAAATTCCCAGATTACTATTGATGGACTGCATATCCATAAATTGTGTAAAATGCTATTCCTTTTGATGATTGGCCAACCTCTGAGCCATTCCCTTAGGGAAGGAATAAGAGACCCTGACAAACCTAGTTGGGCCATCAACCACTACCAGCATTTATGTGTGTAGTTGCAGGTGGTGAAGATATGGTCAGTTGTCTCCTCATCTCCTTTGCATATGAGATAGATTGAGGGCCCTTCAAAGCCCCTAGGTTTACATTGTTCAGTAGTTAGGACCTTTCCCTGAATTGCCACCTAGGCAAAGAAGCCAACTTTTGGGAGACAAAATTTGTCCCAGCATAGTGTATTTGGGATGTAATCTTTGATAGTGTTTGCCTCATCATATATGGTTCTAAAACCATCTTTATAGTTGTACTATCCATCCTTTGATCTAGACCATATAAGCTCATATGGCCCAAGTCTGAATATTATTATTTTGCATCTAAGAATTTGGAACAGTTCTTGGACTTTGATGTTTGTCAAGAATGGGAGCATGTTTTGCCATTTCTATCCCATTGTCGATTCTTGTACCATTGTTGTATTATCCCTTACATGATTATCCCATAAATATCTCATTATCTCTTTATATTGGTCGTATCCATTACTTTGTCTATCAGGGGGTATCCCCCCAAGAACCTTCCCAAAACAAGGCGGATTTACCATCGCGAATATCCCAAGATAGATGATTAGATATGAGTATTCAACTTTCTTTTATAAAATTCCAGATTCTAGACCCCTTCGGTGGGTTTGTATCCCTAAATATTGCCTCTCTTATTATTCGATATATATTTATTCCTAAGGATTCTGGCCCATTTGACTTCTGAGGATGTGTACATTCTCCATACTAGTTTTTCCCCTAAAGCCTTATTTGGTCATAGTAGTTTCCTAATTCCCATGCCTCCATCACTCCTTTCTTGACATATCTTGTCCCATAATATTAGTTTAATTTTGTTCTTATACTTTGTACCGTTCCAATAGAAATATCTGATTGTTTGAGTTAATTTCTTGTAGGCTCCTTTCGGAAGTTGTATGCATGATAATAGATAGATAGGCATTGCTGCTAAGACTATTTTTATGAGGGTTAGTCTTCCTGCCCTTGTTAGCCATAAGGCATTCCAAGATGACATCTTATTCCTAACCCTTTCAATCAGCGGATCCCAAAGTTTGGTGGCCCTAATACCTTTGTCCAACGGCATTCCGAAATATGAGAATGGTAGATGACCTATTTTGTACCCTAGAAATGAAGCTATTATGAATTCCTCTCATGCTTCATATTGAAAAAGAATATCTTTGATTTCTCCTTATTTACCATCTCTCCGAATGCCAGCCCATAATATTGCAATATCTTCTTAATTTCCTTGGCTTCATTGAAATGCCCTTTCCCTAGGATCATTGTGTCATCATCAAACTATTGATGAGTGTATGGATCTACCCCTCCTGAGATCTAAATCCTTGCTAGTCTTCTAGCTCTTCTGATTCATCCAAGCTTCTTTCTAAGGCTTCAGACATAATGATAAATAATAATGAGGATACGGGATCTTCCTGTCTGAGTCCCCTAGATACTCCAAAGAATCCTTCTGGTTTCCCATTTAGTAAGATAGAGAACCTAGGGTTTGAAATGTAGAAGTAGACCCAATTCACCCAGTGTTTGTTAAAGCCAAAGGCTTTCATGCAGCTACAAAGGAAATACCAATCCACTTTGTCATAATCCTTTTTAATAAATAATTTTATCAGTATATTAGGTTGCCCTTGGAACTAATAGGAGTGGATAGATTCCTAGACTATGATAATCCCATCCAAAATTGATCTATTGGGTACAAAGCCAGTTTTTTCTTATGATATTATGGTAGGCAGTAGTTTTTTTAGTCTATGAGCCATGACTTTTGCTAGTAGTTTATAAGTCATGTTGCATAAAGAAATGGGTCTTTATTCTTCCCACCTTGAGGGGTTGTCCTTCTTTGGGAGTAAGGCCAAGAAGGTGTTGTTGATTTCTTTCAGGAACTTTCTTGAATTGCGAGTAGATTCCAAGGCATTAGTAACCTCATCCCCTAAGATATGCTAGCATTTCTGAAAAAAAAACCCTCAGGGAAGCCATCTGGTCCAGGGGCTTTATCTCCTTGAAATTGTACCAGAGCCATTTTTACTTCTTCATGGGTGATTTTAGAGTTTAACATTTTATTATCACCCTTTGTTATTAGTTTGGGTATGTTATCCAATAAGGTTCTATTGTTAGGAAGAGCCGAGTGCTCTCAGTTATTGAGAATATTTTCAAAGTACTTGGTAGCATCTTTTGTGATCAGATTTTGATTCGTAATGATCTGATCACTATCATTGATGATCTGAGTAATCTTATTTACTACCCTTTTCATTTTGACACTGTTGTGGAATAAATTATTTTTTTTTGTCTCCATCTTCTAACCATGTCTCTTGACATTTATGTTTCCAGTATATCTCTTATCTGACCAAAATGCCTTCATATTCACATAAAAGGGTTTTTTTGGCCTCGTATGTTTCAAAGGTCATCCTGTATTGCATTACAATATTATTTATCATTTCCAACTCTTTTTTAATTCTTGAATTTTCCTCAAAGACGTTTTTGAATTTTTTTTTGTTCCATTCTAAGAGTTTGTGTTTAATCTCTTTCTGCTCAGAGACAAGATAGTACATTTTAAATCCTTCAAAGATACTATCCTTCCACCATTTATGTATGTTGGGGAGGAAGTATTCATGTGTAAACCACATCATTTTGAACATGAAAGGACACCCAGTTTTCTTTGCTTCCCCCATAAGTTCTAATAGCACTGGGTAATGATCAAAACTTGACCATAGAAATATGGTAGTTTTTAATTCTCTTTTGAGGTCTATCAAGTCTCCTTTGAGGAAAAATCTTTGAAGTATTTTTGCAATGTTGGAGAAACCTTTTCTTCTATTATTCCATGTGTTAAACCCCATCTCAGTCTTGATTTCTAGAAGGTTACTGTTATTTATCTAGTTTGCAAAGTCTTTGTGGCTGTCTTATGGTTTTTACCCCACCTCTTTTATCAGTTGAGTACAAGATGGTGTTGAATTCACCACCTATGATGATGTGTTTCTCATCCTAATTTTTTAATAAGTGTTCAATTTCCTTCCAAACTAATCTCTTTTTGTCTGTTGGAATTGGGTCATATATATTAATGATAATAAACTCAATATTTAGGCTAGGGGCTCTTACTTTACTAGCCATCCAGTTTTGCATCTTGGTATGGCATATAAATGCAATTGAGTTCTTTTTGCACATTATACCCAGTCCACCCGATGCCCCTAGAGGGTCCACCATTTACATCTACCATTGGGTGAATTTTGTGCTAAAATTGTTCATATCAATTTTACCCAGTTTTGTTTCTTGAAGCATAACTAGGTCCATAGTAGATTTCAGTATGCTTCGCTTAATTAAGAATTGTTTTTTAGGGGCCCCCATACCCCTAACATTTCATGTTAGTATATTTATTCCTTTGCGAGAGGAAGCAGAGACTTTCCTTGTCCCAGTAGAATTGTGATTTTGGCCTACCCCTCCACATCCCCATCCATTTTTCTTTTGTCTAAAAATGACTTTCGACCTCTTTTGTTGATATTGGATTTTCCACAGTCTAGAGTTAGTTTCTCACCTCCCATCTAGAGCATACCTTTGTTTTGTGGGTTGATTGAGTTATTGTTTAATATTATGTTATTTTCCCCTTCCTGCATATTGATCAATTCATTAATAATGAATTCTCTCTCCTCATTTGTATTCAATCCTTCCACAACAGGGGATTCCTTAAAAGTGGGAGAAATTGTGAAGTTTTCCTCATGAGCAACTTTAGTCGGGTTGTTGTTTAATGAGTGGGCTTTGAGGGGGGTCCGATCATATTCTAGATTGGGGATGACAACATTATTTCCCCCATTTGTTGGAGTATCAATGAATACCTCCTTCACAAATTCTTTAGCTAATTTCCCCATTAGGTTTTCTATGACATTGTTCAATTCTGTTTGAATTTGTTCCTCATTAACATAAGTAGGGGTTTCAATGTTATGTTCATCTCTGTCTGGATTGTTACGTAAGACCGGGGAAGGAGGGGGGGTTGGGATATTAGCAGTCTCTTGTTGATCAATGTTTATAATAAATCCACCCTTGTCATTATCAAATTGAATATCTACTATATCCTTCGATACTCTATGGTCATCTCTTACCTTAACCTGAGACTTCTGTAAATTAGGGTTCAACCTTTTGCAGAATGCTAAATTTTCAAAGACAAGCCATTATGCCATACTAGCTTTAGGGTGTAATTACCATCTACTGTATCTAGGGTTATATTTTTTAGATTATCCATGCCCTTATTTACTTATATTAACAGTTTTATATCAGCTTTATCTGACCAATTTTTTTCTAGGGCTATGAATTTGTCCAATTTATCCCTAATTTCAATAAGAATTTTAGCATGCATCAATTCAACAAGAACATTATGAATTTTTACCCATTTCAATACTATTTTGAATTCATATCTATTACCATCGAATTTAGGTTGCCATTCAATAAACTTGAAATTTGCACCTTTGTAAAATATATATTCTTCATACAATAGCTTGGATTTCAGAGACTTTTTAGAACATTCAATGTACAGTAAATTATTAGCTAGGGTAGTGATACTTACCTTCCCATGGAAAGTTATTTTCTACCAATCAACAATTCGAATGAGAGGTTGATTATTCCCTCCTCATTTTGCCTCCAGTACTTACTTAATTCCATGGCTTCCTTGGGGGTCAAAATCTTGTTACAATTCGGGTCGGCATTTATCAATGTTAGGGCACCCCCGCTCCTTGTCATTTTGATAGCATTCTTTCTTTCATGGTGGAGCAAGTTCCCCATCCTCTAAGTCGGATTTGATTTAATTAAACTAGGGTAATGGTATGGAATTTCCCTTCATCCATCCTTGGTAGGTCCTTTGTAACCTTCCACATGATAGGTATGTGGGTGAGAGATTCGTTGTGGCTTTTGAAGGGGTTGGCTAGGACCAGACGCGGTCGACTGAAATCGCAATGTTATGCGATTTGCATTAGTGGTGCAACCAAGGATTCACAAGGTGATGTGGATCACCCATACATTTGACTGCTCTAGAGGTGCCCTAGCCTCCCTTCTTTCTGCCCTAGCAGCTTTTCTCCCTTTCACTAGTTGCCATGGTTGGTTCTGTGGAGACGGCTCCCTACTGGATGGAGGCCTTCCAAAAATGATGCAACCCTTGCCCTAATGAGTATGATGATCACCAATATGCAGAGCCATCTTCTTTTTTCAATTCAAAATAATTGCTAAAATATCATGTGAGATGTTTGATCAACATAGATGTGAATTATTTTTTGACCATTACAAACCTCCAAATTTACAAACCTTCAAATTTAGTTAAGTTGTTATATTTTTCTTTCATCAAAGATATAAGAACATTAAAAGTTAAATACTCACAATATTGGATTTATTTTCATTTATTGAAAATGAAGTGTAAATGGATATATAGTTTTCTAAATAAAAATTTAAATTTGTCAAAACAGAAACTAAAATTATAGAGTATGTTATAACTATGATAGCACTTCTATCCAAGTTAATTATTTCTATTTAAAGGGTGTAAATCCTTTAAAGTTGCTTATAACGGCCACTTTTAATAAATATTGGATATATTGTGGTGTTGGCTATGCAAAAAAATAGGTGGTCATTTTAGATCAAATCATTTTTTAATTTATTTATGTGTACATTTGACTTTGAATAAGATATTATAATTTACTCTTTAGTGACAACTCAAACTATTGCACTCTTTTAATTATATCATCATAACCATTTGATAGGGAAATACAATTTTGTACAACCCAGTAACTTTACATTCTTAAAATTTATTCTGTTTTGCAAACATAAAACATTGAAAATAGAATAAGCTCCAACAAGTGAAGATTTAAAATGGAGTTTCATATGTTTGATAATTTATTTAGAGAATTTTTAGAATGACTCAACCATATATGATATTTATATTGTAATTAAACATTCAATTGAATATTTTATAGAATTGATTCATCTTTAATTTATCTTTTAATTATCCATAAGGAAATAACTTGTAAGATAAAACCTTAACTTCATTATTTATGATCATTTAAATATTATTAAATATTATGTAAAATTGATAGAAAAAAGCCAAATATTATAATTAGCCAGAGAAACTAATAACTTGTTTGATCCTTTGTTGTAATATGTATTATCTATATCAAAGAGAAATAAAATTAGTAATATATTTACATACAATAATCACTAGCATCTACAACTAAATCAAATATTTTATCTATGAACCCACTTGTACCATGTGAGTATTGAATCATTACTAAAAATAGACATTCATTCTCTACTGCAAGAATGTTAGTAATTATTCAATATTGGTAATAGACATTCATTCTCCTCTACAAGAAGTGTACATTTATAATTTTTAAGTTAATTTGAAGTGTGCATCTTCTAAAACTTAATATAGCTCAATCAATAGAAAATATAAGAATCATCGGGAACCTTCACCCATTTCAAATTACATGGTTAATATAATTCCATCAAGTATATTACAATTCAACTTTGATACTATATTTATTATAGATGACATTTTGTATTGTCATCTAAATATTTAATTGTAATTTTTATACATATGTTATGATTATATGTCTAAACCTATAGAAATTTTTTATCTATACATTTTTCACTTATAATATGTTGATAGTGATTATATCATTTATTTTACCATTATTAGTCTATCATAGATTAATTAGGTTTCAATCTTTGGATACCTAAATAGTGTTAGCGATAGATAATAACATTGGCTTTTTTAAACATGTATGCAAGTAAATGTTATCGTGGAATGCACAATGTTGTTGTTGATAGTCTTATGATATTTTCTATGTGCAAAAAATGTAGATAAACTTGTGAAGTCGTGATGCTTTATTGTTAGTAACTAAACATGACGATCATATAAGAACTTAATGTGGAGCTTGTGAATTCATGTAGGATAATCCAAAAAAAAATTATGCATTTTTATTTTGAAGAATTTAGACATAGAAACTAGACAAGATGGTCCACATTCATTAAATATTTCATTCATTTAAAACAGTCCATATTTATTAAATATTTCATTTCATTCTTTGAATTGTGTTTTTAAGTCAAAATCTTATATCAAAACTTAATCAATTTGTTGTCTTGTGGATCTTACAAGAACAGTTAAACCTTAACCCTTAATATCTAGAATAAATAATAACCTAATGTGAAGCTTGTGAATTTTGGCAAGATAATCCAAAAAATAATTAAATATATTTTTTATTCAGAATATACTAATTTATTAGCATTCTCACAAGTTTAAAGTTATGTTTTTTTATATAACATTTATGGGTTCTTTTGTGTTCAAGTATTGGTCCATTTTGAACAACATTTGGTAATTTTATTAGTTACATGTTGTTTATTAATTTACAATATATAGTATAGATATGTGGCAAGATTTGATATTATAAGCACAAGCGAGTGTACAACTTCTGACCCCTCTCCCCTAGAATAAAGATCCCTGACTAGATTGCTTCAAATGGGTGAAAGGAGATCAATGATGTTCAAATATTTAGAATATTCTTTTATGATTATGAAATAAGAGGAAGATTCAAATAAATTCAAAATAAATCATATAGTTTAGTTAAAATATATATTTGATGTAATAGTATGTTTATTTATTATAATTTTCTTAAATGGTATGGACATCAATATAATTTGTTTCAAATGAGTTTTTAAATAATTTGATTTATAATATACAAAATATTCTATATTTATTATTGAAATAAATAAATTGATAGATTTTCTAATTAATTTATTATAATTAACTTTTATTTCTAAAATAAAAAAAGTCAATGTAGAATTATGAGAGTATCTAGGTTAGTAATAGTATTTAAATAGGAATTGACTATTTTAGTATGAATTTTTGTAACTCCAGAGTTTAAAACCTCAATAATAAATATATATATATATATGGCTTTGTATAGGAGCCATCCATGGCTATGATTGAGATTTTGTGACTGTAACATTGACAATACAAAGAAGATAGTTTTATCAGTCATTTGTTTGGCCAACCTTAAATCTCACAAACAAAAATATTAAGTCTAGATAATGTCAGTCGATTCGAAGTGTTTAACACTTTTAAGCCTAGATGTCAAATCTTAGCATGTATGATATAAGTTGTCCCCATTTGTTCTTGCATATATTAAATTTTAATCTTGATTTTGATTAGTAAGAAATAAAATATGAGGAAAGTAGAGTGATACTACACCTAAATAAAAGGAAGACAATTCAAAAATTTATGGTCAACTCAGCAGTGAAATAGAGGGTGAACTACGAGAAATGAGCTGAGATATTTCTCCCACCAACAATTCTCATTTATTATGTAAGTCCAGAAATTGGGTATGATGAAATTATTGATAATTGGTGCTTCTTCGATGAATTTGAGAGATTATATAGCTCTAGCATCGATTCACTAGAATTGTGTGCAGAGCTTCAAAGGCATGAAAATATAGGGGTTCAAATGTATTGTTTCCTATTCATCACCTTAGTCCAAAACATGAGGCTTTGAGTATGTTGTACAAATTCATTGAACATCAAGAAAAACTTCCATAATGTCTCCATTTCCAATAGAGTGTGAGAAATTGGTAGTAAAAGAGAATATTTCACTTGTATTTGGCATGTGGTCCTCTTACATAATAAATGGTAGTGTTGAAAGAATGGGTTTCCCATTCAACCACATTCAAAGCTCATTTCCAAAAGGAAAATGTCCTAAAGTACTATCATTACACAAATGGTCTTACATTAATACGCTTTATCCTTATATTCCGAACTATGAACATTTATATGGTTCACTCAGTAAAATATTATTTTATCTTTATTTAATTATTCATATTCCCTATATATTTATAGATAACTATATTTTTATTTCATATATACTTTTCACTTAATTTTAGTAAAGTCCATCAACATTTTCAACCTTAATTTAATATCACGACAAACTACCATACACTCTAAATAGTATGAAGTAAATTTAGAAGTTTTAATGAGGATTTTTAAATGTGTATATATATATATATATATATATATGTATATATATATACATGTATATACATATATATATATATATATATGTATATATATATATATATGTATATATATATATATATACATGTATATATATACATGTATATATATATATATATCTATATATATATATACATGTATATATATATATGTATATACATGTATACATATATATACATGTATATATGTATATACATATGTATATACATGTATATATATATAGATATATATATATATATACATGTATATATATACATGTATATATGTATATATATACATGTATATATATACATACATATATGTGTGTGTGTGTGTGTGTACACACACACACACACACACATATATATAATGTTGAAGATATGCATGGTTATTAATGCCATTCTAAGTTTTTAAATCTATTTTATTTATTTATTTCATTTTGTTATTAAATTTTATATAATATATTATCGATTTTATATATCATTTTATATAAATATATTATAATTACAATTTTGTTTCTAAATTATATAGATTATTACTAGTAAGTATAACAAAAATAAATTTATTGATTCATTATTTTATGAAAATGCATTTAGAAGGATTTTATATGTTAAAATGGTTTTGAATTTAAGGATATAAATTATGATTTTAGATCCTTGAAATTTTTTAAAATCCTTTACAATAGAGTTTTTTAGATTTTTTTTAATCAATTCGTGATATATAAATAGAGTAGACACTTGAAGGTTACATTTGGGTATCATTTCACCTTACACAATTAGGTTTCAATTAGGGTTGTAATTAGGATTAGGGTCAAATGATCATTATGATTTCTATAAGCTTACAATTTAATTAGAATTAGCGTTGAAGTTAGGGTTACCCTTGGGGCTAGGAATAGGTTCGGAGATCAAGTATAATTTAAGGTTAGGGTTAAAATTGTCTTAATTAGGGTTAGTGTACACTAATTCTAGCCTTACCCATAACTTTAATTTTAACTCTAATCTTATCTATAACATTAAAATTATTTCTAATTAAAACCCTAAATTTAACTTTAAATCTAGTCCTAACCCAAAATCTACCCCTAATTCTAAAACTAACACATATTAACTATAATTACAAGGGTGAAGCAAATTGTAACCCCAATAATAAAACTAATTATAACTCTAACTCTAACTCTAACCTTATTATTGTTAGAATCCCAGGAGACAATCTGCAATCACACTTGAACACAGAAAAGAGAAGAAACCTATAGATACCATTCCACCAAATGAGAAAATATATTAAGGTGAGTATAAATGTACAAGAGCCTTGCTTATAAAGGAAAAGACAAGATTAGAGCACCAATGAGGTGTGAGAGTAGGTATAACCATTCAACAACCTAGATAAAATTACCAATGCACTTAAGAAATATTGAAAGGCTACTTAAGTGGAACTTAAGAAAGAGTAAATAACAATTTACTCCAACATCCCCCCTAAAGTGAATCTTAGGGAGTACAACATGCAATATGAGATACATTATGGGTTCTACCCACATCACCATATTAAGTACCCATGTACAACAACAATGCAATGAAATGAAAATATGTCACAAGTGGAAGAAAGGAGAAGAACCCTAAGAGAGAAAAATCATCTTCCAAAGAGAGAACATGAAAGACTATGAAGCCTCCAAAATAATATCCTAGAAAAAAACAATGAAGAACATCAAAGAAGCATGATGAAGCTATACACAATTATTGAACAATAATGGATATTGTCATGCCCACTTTTTAACCAAGTGAATATCACAAAACTAACAATTTTTTTTAACCTTCAACACAAATAACATAATATTTCAATGGAAACGCAATTCCCAAAACGCACACACTTAATAAATGCAATTAGCCATAAATGAATTACACCATAGTTTACTATTTTTACAAATTTCTTTTTAACCACAACAAAATACATTATACACCTCGAGCAATAGTAGCAAATAACAAGTTACCATTTCAAATAGGATTAACTGATAAACATTAATTTAATGCTTTCTTTAGTTCCCAACATAATATACCTCCTTGTTGCCCAAGTTTCTCTTGCATTCCTTCATGATGTGATTGTCTGGCCTCCTATACTTAAACCTGCAAGATGTCTATTTGTCTAGATATTCAAACACAAGATCAGAAGGAAGTTAGATAAATGATTATCATGAATCATTACTTTGACTGGATCAATTTACAACCATCACTTTGGCTATAACTATCATTAGAGTATACAGCTGACTGCCACTGATTCAAACTCTCTAAAATGATGATCTACCACTTAAGTTTGCTTTGACGACAAATCATGATAACGTGTGATGAAATCTAAATCATCTAAAAGAAGAATAAGACACTAATTGTTGTCTCATAACACCATATTTAGGAGGTTTAAGAGTTTAACCCGCTCTAGTGTTATTATTTAGTAGATTATAAGTTACTTGTGAGTATCCCACCATTTCATTTATCATCCACTGAGATATTGTTTGTAATGGTACCCGTAAAGGCAAATTCCATTCTACTCTCCTCTCCAACAAAATTTGATTACAGAATGTCTTAAAGAGATGTTGTGATGTTGTCTGTTGGAATGTAATGATTTCGAGATTTTATTTTATTGTAGGAAATGGATTTTATCAAAAAAAATTAAGAATCTTTCAAGAAAGTACAAATGACAGGTGTAAAGCCACATTCTTTGCAGTGCCCTCCAAGTCTTCGCCAAAACGAAAACTTGGGGGACATTAACATTAGCGCAGCCTACTTTAACAACTGCAACTGGAAGATCACACCCTTTGTGCCTATGCTGATATGGGGAATTTGGGAGGATTACGTTGCAACACCCTATGTAAACATGTACGCAAAAAGTGGACGCTTGGACATAATGCCTCAAAGTAATGTGTTTTCATAGAAACTTACAGGAAATGGTGTTGGAAGGGGAAAACCACGGAAAAAATTTGTTGAAAGGCATAAGAAACCCTCAGGCGAATGTCCAACATCATGGCGTTGCAAAGGCTTTTGAAACTTTTAAGAAAACGTGACTGGTAGGTATGAAACCAGATTCAACAACCTTTTTCCAGTACCCTTCCTGCGTCTGGTAAAATAGAAGCTTGCAAAATATGCATGCAAAACGTGAAGCATAAGCAGGGCATGTGAACTGTTAAACTGATGCCCCTAGAGGAAAAGTCATATACTCATGAAAAATCTCTTCTGATTTCTTAGTTCTCCCTCCCCTTAGAAACTTTCAAGCCCTCCCTATTGCTAGGTGTAGGGCCCGAATGTTGGAAGTGAAGTTCAACAAACTCCTTCCATTTTGCCACCAAAACCTTTGGCTCTTCGTCGTCTGTTGTAAAGCTCTTTAAGAGCAGTTCGAATATCATTATTGTGTGTATTCTGAAGCTGTTTGCAGTGTATGTACAAACCAGAATTGGTCATCAATATAATTGATTCCCTTGCTTTAAGTGTGGACATAGGCAATCTGCCGAACGACGATAAATTTCCTGTCTCTTTTGCCTCATTCTATGAATTCATTGTTCATTTTTCGGCTCTTCTAATCCGCTTTAAATCCTAACAATTGGTATCAGATTGAGGTTAGATTGCTGTTAAGATTTATGTAGTTGAAATTCTGGAATCATAGAAGAAGCGAAGATAGAGAAGTTCTCTAGTCAGAACTTCGGGTTATGGAAGGTGCAAAAGGAGTCCTTGCTACTAAAGAAAGACCTTTCACTTGTGTTTGAAGGGAAAGCAAAGAAGCCAACTATGATCGCTGATGAAGAATGGGAAAAATTAGACAAGAAGGCAAGAGCGAGAATTTTTCTCTCGCTGTCCAACAATGTTCTCTTCAATGTCACAGGTGAAGCAACAATGAAAGATGTATGGCATAAAGTAACAACCATGTATGAAATGGCGTCGGCTACCAATAAAGTGTTTATCATGAAGCAGTTGTACAAGCTTAAGATGAAGGAAGGTTGTGCAATGGCAAATCACATCAGTGAATTTAATACATTGATTAGTCAAGCAACTTCAGTGGGGATGACACAAGATGATGAGAGAAAGGTTGTTCTTTTATTATTCTCTTTACCAAGCATCTAGGATGGCATTGTAATAGCCGTTAGCACATCGATCTCCGGTAAAAATAAATTAGTTTTTAATGATGTAGCAACTACTCTTCTCAGCGAGGATTTAAGAAGGAAAAATGAAGAACCTTCATCCGGTGAAGCCTTAACAGTGGTAAGCACCAAAAATAGAGGTAGAAGCCATAATAGAGGTAGAAATAATTATCATAGATGTTTGAAATCAGCAAGGAGATCAAAATCTAGAAATAGAAATGGTGATTGTTAGTTTTGTGGAAAATCTGGTCATGTAAAGAAGGATTGTAGAAACTACAAAAGGGCACAAGAGAAGGTGCAGGACAGTGAAGCAAATATAGTCTACGATAAAGATGATAGTGTACTTATCCTTTCAACAACTGACACTACTCCAGATTCATGGGTACTTGATTCTAGTGCCTCCCACCATGTTATCTCATGCCTTGAAGCATTCATTAACTAAAAAGATCACTTTAGAAATATTTTCTTAAGAGATAACAAAGCTTGTGGAATTGCAAGGAAGGGTGTTGTGTTGCTACCATTAGAAAGTTGTAAAACGTGGCTGCTCAAAGATGTTCAGCGTGTCCCACAATTGAATCAAAATTGGATATCCGTTAGACAACTCTTCGATCAAGGTATTAATGTGAATTTTCTTCTGGATACTTGGAAGGTAACTCATGGTACCATGTTGATTACAAATGGCAATAAATTGGGTAGTCTCTATATATTTAAGACTCATGGTGAATTGGGAGCTGCAATGGTGGTTGAGGACAACAAAGTGGATTTTTGGCATCAAAGGCTTGGGCATATTAGCAAGAAAGGGCTCCATGTTATGTGTAGTACTACTACTCATTTGAACTGATTAGACTCATATTTTATTATTGTTTATTTTTCAGTGGATACATTACCATGATCTGTTATTCAGACTTTTATGACATTATTTCATGCTTTATCTAGATATGAGATGCATAATTTATCTGCAGTATTTCAGTACTTGTGATTTATGACATTTTATAAATTATTGCTATGTACTGACATTTTACTTTATCTATGCAATGTGTAATTACATGTTGTGTGTCTGGAAGTGTATTGGATGTAAGGGGATGATTTTTCTTCACTCATTTTGGTGAGACAGGGAATGTCGCGATTCTCCTTCATCGATGTGTATGCCGTGTTTTCTATATTATATATGCATGTGTGGTTCGGTGATGCAGGATATTGCAGGTACAAGTACCGAGTAGGTACGGGGCATCGTCTCCACCTGGCTTCACAGGTCTGAGCGTGCCTAATATTTTCTGATGGAAGTGGAGGAGATAGTAGTTGATCCTATTTTACTCAGTTACACTCATGTGAGTGTTGTTAGTTGGTCATCTTGTCAGTTTGTTCGGCCCTCGTATTTTGTCGTTTGATCTTTTTATGAGTATTTGCTTGAGACTTGTTCAGTTTGTGTGTTTTAGTGGATTTGATTAATTAATTAAGTTTATGGAGTTATCTCATAGTTGATTTGTGTATGCATTGAGATTGTAAATTTAATTAATTAAATGAACTTATTAAATTAAGTTGCAAGCTGCATGATATTAGAAATATATTTTATTTAAATTTTAATAGAAAAATAAATTAGATTAATTGCATTTATTGTTTCCTAGAATTTTAAATAAATAAAATAAATGAATAAAAGAATTAATTAGAATTAAAGTATTGCTTTAGTTTCTTTATTTAGTAAATTAATTATCTGTGTGAGAAAAGAAAATTAGAAAAGAAAAGAAAATTGCTCTTATTACTAAATTTAGGTTTTTGGAGAAAAAGATATTCAACCAAGAATTTTAGTTTAAAAGGGGAATAGGTCTTTATTTTAGGGATAGACAGGAAACAGGTCAGGGATTTATGTGAAGAAATTTATTTGGAAGCTTCTTGAAGGATTGGTTCTCTTCTATAAATTTCTTCTAAGAAAGCTATACTAGGTTGGGTGGCTTCTTTTGATTGTTTGTTTTCAAGAAAATATTTCTATTTCTTCTATCTTTTGAATGATGTGTGTTTGTTATATCTTGTTTGATTATTCCTTGTTCTTAGCTAAAGTCCATTCCTAAAGTTAATTTATAGTTTATGGAAAGACGCTATTTCCTAGGTGTTGATAATAAAATTAGATCTTCATTTTATTATATATTTTTAATGTGATATAATTATATGATATTATATTCGATGAGTATATATATTTATGTAATTTTATTATATTATTATATATATATTTAATTTGGAATTTAATTTAGATTATTGGTATAAGCTAATTGAACTTGCTCCGGAGATTTTGGATGTACCTGTGAAGAGGTATCATCTAGATACTCATAAGTAGCAGAAATACTAGTACAATCAAAGTCTCATGAGAGCCATGGACAAATATGGATAGTCTAAGTCTCCACTGGAGCCATGCAGTAAGTCTCATAAGATATTCCTAATCTACATGTACAAGAGGATTACATCAAATAGTGAACAATGACAAGATACAAAGAGGTGTGGCACTTTATGATAGTGCGAGTACAACATTGCTCATTCAAGAGCATACAACAAGATAGTGCAAATCTGGAAACATGAAAATGATAATGCCACATCCAAAATCTCTGGAGCAAAGCTTATAGATCCATTTTTTTTTCATTCACACACATTCCATACTAGCACTCACACATTTGGACTTATTTATATACAAGATTAACATTAAAACCCTTAACTAGGTTAACCATAAATAAAATAAATAATATTGTATAAATTGAACCACCTAAACCTAAAAAGTTCATTTTATTCCATTCTAGGAGATAGAGAGGACCCAAAAATAGCGGTACCTGTGAAGAGGTATCCCCTCTCCCTCTACCTGTCCTCGGTGCTAGAGGCAGTAGCACACCAGTCCTCCTCCTCTGAACTGGCCATCTCACCTCGTTAGTCCCTCCCACTACAGCTATCACCTCCCCCACCATCCCCTCACCACCTGCTTGGATGGTCAACCCTCCTCCCCCTCTATCCATCACAGCTCGTCGAACTGCTCTCTCTAACCCTCTATCACCACCATCCCTCCCTCTGTCTCCTCTCCTCCCCCGATCTCCTCTCCCTTATCATCCTCCTCCACCATCTCCATCATCCTCATCATCTCCACCTCCCTCATCCACATCATCATCAAACGTAGGTCGCATCTCCTCCGGATCTGATATCCTCGTCACTGCCCGTGCTGCGAACAATCTGGCGAACTCATCTGTCATCCCAACATCCAAAATCTCTAGAGCATAATCCCATATCTGGCTCACTAAGCTAACAAAATCCTCTACAGCTGCCACACTATCAATAGTCAGACCCCAATCTGGTATGTCCTACCTCCGATGTGCATACAAGCAGGTCCCCTATGGTATACCCTGCTTCCGATCATACTGCCGCAAAACTCTGGTTACCACGAATCTCTCAATCATAAATGGGGTCCTCCCTATCAGCTATCGAGTCATAAAAACATAGGGCATCTCCAACCCGTCCTCCGCCCATACCTCACAACCTGTATATAGTTGCCAAACGACCATATCAATGTCATCCAGAACCCTCCTCCAATGCTCCAGTTTGCCCAGCTTCTACTAGACAACTAATCCCCTATTACCATATGCATAGGCACATCCAACGAGCCTATCTCTGTCCACTAATGGCCTAGCTACAGGAATGTACTCCCAGCACCATACTTGTAGGAGCGTCACTCCAGCTGACAAATTGCCATAACCCAGGTATACCACCTCGTGCAAATCCCTGTACAGATGGGCTAGCATAGCCGATCCCCACGCGAACCTACGACCCTGTGTCACCATATCCTCTAGTACCAGCCCCTATCCCACAAATAGTCCCTTCGACCAGTGGTCGGGACATAGAAAATCACCTATAAACCCTACCAGTACTGATGGAAGAGGTGCATAATCCAAGTCCAAGAACTCCTGCCAAGGGATCTCATATCCACCAACTGTCTCATCATGGAATATACGGTGAAGTGCCTCTGTCCCACCCTCCTCTGACTGCTCGTAAGTTAGTAGTGAACCTACTACTAGTATGTGCAGGATCCTGTAATAGTCCTCTGGAGTAACTATCATCTCCCCAGCGGCAAAGTGAAATGTGTTCGTATCGCTGTGCCACCTCTCTAGGAGCGCTGTAAGTAAACCCTGATTCACAGTGAACCGAGGCATATCCAATAGGGAAGCCAAGCCGCATCTCTCAATAATGTCAAGATTAGCCTATGCCAACCATGGTATCAATGTCCAAGGTCTAGGAAACTGCTCGCGCAACTGAACCACTCCCAATCGCTCCTATCAAAAAGCAAAACAAGTCCAATATTAGTTTCCTCATCAAAACATAGATATCAAAAATAAAAATCACAAAAGCTTGAACACTTTGAAAATCTAATCAAGTTCTACATCATTTCCAATCCATGTCAACTTGTAACACAACTCAAGTTTTTAAAAATCATATCGAACTTGTAACACAATTCAAGTTTCCACATCACATCAGCTTGTAAAAGAACTTAAGTTTCCAATCCATATCAGCTTGTAACACAACTCAAGCTCCACAAATTCATATCAATTTCACATTAATATTTATGCATAACTTGAAATATCGCAAATTAAAACAAGTTATATCAACACTCATATTGGACAAACTAACAAACACCATGACAACAAACACAACAACGAACAAATTACACCTATCCTGACAAAACTAGCCTTATCCTATCAATTTTTCTCATTCGCAAAATTGCCCTATCTCACAAAAGTTTTCCCGATGCGCTAAAACAGATTGTCTACATGATAAAACACATCCACGCACTAAACTATTTTCTTCACGTGCTATCCTATCCACCCTATGCACTAGACTAACTCTACGTGCTACCCTTTTTTCTCCATGCACCATCTAACCTATCCTATACACTAGACTAACTCTACGCGCTAACCTATCTTGCGGCCGCGCTACTTATTTAACCTTATGCGCTAGGTCTAACCTACACACTACTTCCCCCTACCCACGCGAGCCTCTGTGCATCCTATGCGCTAGGTTAACCCAACGCACTAACCTTTTCACTTTCTGCGCTACCCTATGTCCCTAATGCGCTAATCCAAGACCATGCGCAAACCTAGGAACCCAAGGCACTAACCTAGAAAATAGATGCACTACCCTAAAATTTCGGACGCACCCAAAATTTCAACCCCCATGCACTACAACTTTTTTCGTATGTGCTAATCTAAGACCCCTATGTGCTAAAACGAAAAAATTGCATACCAAAATTCAAAAAAAATGACCAAAACGTCAAAATAAAAAATCAAGAAGGGGTCAAAAAGGTTGACTTACTAGTGGTCCATATGCGGCAGGCCTCCGATACCTCCGAACTTGCTCAAAATGATGTCTGGAATAAGGAATGGGCATTTTGACTTCTCTCCAAAATCTCTTTCTCAAAAGTCAACAATGCACAAATGAATCAAATCAAAACACTTTTCCCCTTTTATAGGAGAAAAATGAAATTAGGGTTAGGGAAATGGGCATGTAATTTGCTCGCGGTCTCCCTCATACCCTATAGCGCGTCAATTATCGGGAGATGAATCAATTTACACGTTCTCCCTAGTCAAAATTTTACAATGTAAAACAATTATCAAATCTAAACAAATTTTCTAAATTTTTTTTGATTCATCTCCTGAGGGGGCATTATCTACATTGATTATCAAAACTGGGGCATGCCATATCTCAAAAGGACATAAAATTTTTATTTGATCATAAATCACAATGACACATCATTTTCTTTGAATTAACATGTGCACACACGTCACTTCAAAGAGGAGCAAAATGTATACATATAAAAATGACCATATTCCAAAATGAATATTTTATGTTTATTTCTCTATTTAATTAAATCTAATTTAATTGAATCACCCACATTCTTCTATTTAAATTAAGTAAATTATTCAATTCATTTAAATTAAATTCACTAGACTTCTTTTTACCATTTAATGAATAAATCATTTTATTCAATTAAATCCCTTCTATCCACTTTTAATTAAATTGAAATTTAATTAAACAGTTATCCTAAATTGAATAAATCTAATTTATTTAATTTCCCCAAATTGCAACCAAATTGAAGTAAATTCATTTCAATTAAATCCTATTATCCCTCCATCCACTTGCAAAATCCTACATCTCCCACTTGCCTCCTAAACCCTACTCCTAACCCCCTTCTAGACTCTTCTAATCGCTTCCAATTACCCTAACCCATCTCCTAAACATTGTCACATCCCTAAGCAAGGGGAGGTCACTTCTCAAATCCTCAAAGTCTTTGAAAACCTTTAAAGGCTTCAACCACTTAATTTTCCAAAGTCTTCAAACCATTAATGGTTAACTCAACCCTTTAGCATGATTAAAGAATTTCTTTTAACTCAACCTCCATGTAACCCAAGGGTCTCATCAAGCATTCATTGCTTTGACCCTGGTTATCCCTTAATCATTTGCACAAAAGTTTATCCTTTGATAAAGGCTTAATCCAGTGGGTAATCCTAACTTAACCATAACCATTACCCCTAAGATAATCATGACGTCTTCTGAGGCATTTAATGTCTCCAGCCCCTTCTCTCAACCAGTCTTATGTTGACATTTGTCACCATTTCATTGGTGCAAATTGCGAACATGGATTCCCAACTTTCAAACTCAACCCTTGATTAACTCTTTCAATCCTGGCCATCCATTGCCCTATTTTTGCTATAAATAGAGCTCTCATTCCTCCATTTTTAAAAAGATCCAAGACTTTAGCATCTCACTTATACTCAAATCCATTCAAGCTTTCATATTTTATATGCTCATCATTTAGCTTCTCTTTTAAATCAGGAATTAATCTAAATATGCTAATTTAGAGTATGTTCCTTATCATATAGCTTAAATCATGAACTAGTATAGTATGCTAGGATAGTTTTGTTTACTAACCTTGTCATTTTATAGTTAGTTTATTGCATTTGTAGCATCATTCATAGACTAGGATGCATCTCATATTAAATCAACAAAAAGCATCCCTCGTTCTTCCATTTGCCATCCCTAAACCATTTTGCCTAGTGATCTAAGAGAAAAAACATTGGTTTGAGGGACCGTGCAAGATAGAGAACCATGGAACCATCCTTGGGAAGCTGAGTTATACTTCATAACTCCATAGCTTGCACCAAGAAGTCCTGTGGGTGTGTGAGCAAGGCTCCCTAGAGCTCCATTTTTCACATTTTGAGTTCTATCGTCCCACTTTTCCTGCATACAATTTCTTTCTAATCAAGTAATATTGATCTTAGTTGACTAATCCTAACTATTCCTCTTCAATTGAATAATTCTCTAATTATTTAATCCATTTATTCTAAGCTGATTATTCTACTGTGATTAAATAATTGAAAAATAATTATTTAATCCCCTTTCTCCATTTATTCTAATTAAATAAATTTCTAATTTATTTAATTACTATGTGCTCCAAGGATATGTGCCTTGACTATACTGTTTTGCTCGCACACTGTGCAAGCATTATTCAGCCATTGAACATGTGGTTTTGAGTAAGTGAAGTTATAATGAGGAAAGATGGCCCCCTAGAAGTGGCATAAGTGGGAGGCGATCCTCTATAAGCAATTTCTTTGGGCCTATACTAGGCTAAAAACTTGTGTTTATCCAAACAAACAAATAATTGAATTATTAGTAAAAAGGATTGCAATAAAACATTTAGAGTCTATTCTCTTTCAAGTGTAGTTACAACAATAGGGATTCTTTTAGTAATTCGGGCAAAATAACAATATTTCACAAAATAGCCAAAGTGTCTCATCAAAACAACTTAGGCAGCAACATATTTATAAATAAAAAAAATTGAAAGGTAGACTTGTCCATGGTTTCCAAAACCATTTCCAAAAATATATATTCACCATAAATATAAATTGCCAAAAATTAATTCGTCTCATCTTGCAAGTCTTGAAATAGCAATTTTCATCTCACGAAGAGTTATCTCAACAAACAAGGACAAATGGCACCCAAGTGCATATTTGTGAGCTTGTTTTAAAAACTCTTATTTCCCAAAAGTGTGTAATAGTGCCAAGTCCCATAATTTGATGCTCCACACTATACATGTAGTAAGCCAACACTCAAATGGCCCCACAAAGTGACATAGCAACTCAAAAATAGAACTCTAAGGATATAATGAATAAAATGTGCATAATGAGATTAATTAATTAATTATTCGTACTAAATAAAAATGCATAATTATTTTTTGGATTATTTGCAAGAATTCACAAGCTCCACATTAAGTTCTTAATTTTTCTGAAAACAAATTGATTAATTTTTATATAAGATTTTGACCTCAAAACACAATTGAGAGAAGAATAATGTTTTTCTTACTTTTTAAATGTTTGGATAAACTCTCTAAAGGTCCCTTCCCAACTGGTATCCATTTATTTAGTTTCACAACTATACGCTATTTACTGAATGGGCATCCTTTGGTGGATTTGCGGACAAAATAAAGATGGAGAAGTACTAAAGGGTACGAAGAACGCCCTCCTTGGAATGGTATCAACCAGATCTTCACCTGTATAGCCTGGCAACACACTTCATTCCATAGACATCAAGTCAAGGGTCAAGACATTCTTGCTGCTTTTAACCGTAAACCAAATTTTATCTCTCATTATTCTCCAACACCCATATCCCCACCGAACAGTGCTTGATGAAAGGGATACCACCCCATATGGACCCTCCATCCCCGGCCTCCTTCGCTAACCTCCCCACCAAAAGCAGTTTCCCTTTGCACGACACTAAGCAAGGCAGAGAGGTGTAGGAATTGTTATGAAAGTCATCACTATCAATTTTTGGAGGCAACCCTCCTTCGATCTCCTTCAACTGAAACTCTCTGCTGCCAAAGTCATAGCAAACCAAATGACGACCAAAGTTACATGTAAAGTAGGCTATGCCCTTGTGTAGTGTGCAAGTCCAATGATGCTCGTGTATCTCATCGATGATAAAATCGGTCCTGATATCCTTCCACTGATCTGTACTTGAATCATAGAGCAGAGCTATATCGTAGATATTCAAAGTAAAAATTTCAAAGTGATCTGTATGGACCATCAGTTCCACGGCACATCGGTGCGTCCATACCGGATCAGGAGGCAAGAATCTGCGCTTTTTAGTTAGAACGTTATATATGACAGACTCACCAGACAAATGATTTAAGAGAAAAAGCCCTGCCGCTGCAGCACACAGATGAAACGCGCAGCCATTCTGGTGGTTCCATGTAATTTTATTCCACGGCAAAGGGATTTGAAACCACATGTTGAGAGGTACACAGAAGAAGGCGATTCCTTGGTAGGTCTGCTGGGTCAAAAAATTGTCTCCCTCGTTATTCACATTGAAATTGGTGGCCGATATTGCCGTATTCCAAGCTTTACAAATGCTTTTGGCTCTCATCAATGAGGGCATAGGATGTCTTCGCAAAATCTCCTCCGTTGCGTCATGATCGAGATCGGGATTATTATTATTATTATTATTGTCCTCAATTGTATCCCATTCCTGAGGAGATTTAGTTTCATTATTATCGCCTCGTTGAGTACTTGCACCATATCTATCTTAGTAGACCTTTAGTAATTCTGAAAATGGAAGATTTGTGCAGGACTTAGAAATCATATTGCGCCAGAGACGGCTGGATTTCCCGATTTGAAGTCCGCATTTCAAGTCCTCATCCATGTGGGCATCTAGTTCCGCAAATATATCCGCATTCCAAATCCGCATCGTGTTTCTGTATCTGGGATTATATGATCGTCCGCATTCCAAATCCGCATCTCTGAAATTATCTGTAATCGTCCGCATGACTGCACCATCCACCGCTTTTTTAATGTATTATGAGCATTTTATTCATTTTTTTCTAAGGATTTATAGTTGTAATACCTTGTTATTTGATTTTAAAGTAGCAATTACTCTATTTTAGATGTTGCCACATGCCTATAGGTAGCGCAATGAAGAATTTAAAATAAAAAATTAAAAAAACTGTGTGGACATATCACCAAAATGGTATTTAAAGAAACCACATTTTTAATATAGTTCTTTTAAAATAACTAGAATGGAAGATAAAATTATTTCTATATGTTGTGGCTTCCATTTATTGTGTGTCATAATTGAGAAGTTTGAAAAATAAATTAATGTTGTGGCTTCCTCAAAATTTCTCTATACATTCAAGCTTGTGTGTTTTGTATTGATGCTTGTTACCTCCACTAAACAAAATATTAATTATTGTTACATTTTTTTTTAATTGCTAGGTAGTAATTTTTAGCTTCTAATTATTGTTAAGTAGCAAAATTTTAATTTTTAAATTATTGTTGACCAAATAATTCTCTTTTTTTGTATTTTTTCCATGGTGACAAGAAAAACAAGGGATATGAATGTAGAAATATATGATAATAGTTAACAAAGGTTTTTTTAATGATATTCATACTTAATACTATTAGCTCTTTCTATTTCTCTCTTCGAACATGAGTCTGTAGTTCTGCTTTTCTTTCCTAAAATTTGCACTTTGTTACCTAGAATATGTAATATTTCTTTCTATATTCATTGAAGTAATGCCTATATATCTTGCAATAATAACATTGAATTTAAGAATTATCATACATTTGGCCTTGAGATTGATTATGAGTTGACATTTGATGACTACCTCTTCCACTTGATTTTCCACATCTATATAAATTTCTTCATCTACCTCTAAAAATTGATCTTTTCCTACGTCTACCATGGTTTATTGAGACTTGTGTCATAAAGGCATTCTCCAAACCTAATTTTGATGATATTCTTGGTCTACACACATGATAAATGAGAGATGGATGTAGCTCATTAATTGAAAAATGTGAGAGATTGTTTTTCTTTAATAGCCACCACAATTAATTCAAACATTGCAGGAAAACTTTTTAAAATATTTTCAACTACTCTCCTATCCTCTAGTATTTTATCTTGAGATCCGATTTCACCTAGTAGTATAATAGCTTGATTAAAGGCTGAATCTATTGCATATGATTTTTTCATGTATATAGTCTTAAAATTACTTCATGGAATTTGAAATTTGGCTATCCTCACCTTAGTCATTCCTTAATACATTTTGAAATGCATCCTATGCACGTTTGTATTTATTTGTTTCTATAACATTAGTTAAACTATTGGGTGGCTGGAAGAAGTTGAGTCCCACTTTCGGGCAAAAAGTGGAAGTGTTTTCCCTATTTATCAATTTTTTTGTCGATTGATGTCAAAATTTGAGGCACTTGGAGATTGAATCTGGAAAAAATTCAGTACTAGAGAATGTAGTGCTCAGAGTCGAATTTTCAAAAATTTAATTTATTTCAATACCCACATGGTACAAATTTCTTATTAGTAGACATGTTTAAAAACCACTTTCTCAAAATGCCTATTTCGGGACCATACCACACATGTGTACGACCACCATATGTTGACGCAAATAAATGAATTTTTGCAAATCCTTTTGGGAAAAGATACCTAAGACACAAAATATTGATGAGAACATTTTTTCTTATTTTTTTATTGAGTATATATTTTTTTATTAATTTTTAATTGACTATAAACTACATTTTCAAAACATTTGGTGTACGACCACCATAATTTGATGCAAATTTCATATTTTTTAATTTAATTTTTTTAATATTCAAAATAGTTGTATGTAGATTGATGTCATATAGTTGATTTTCCAATAAACTCAAAAACAAAAAAATTATTAAAGTTCTACTGAACCTCACTATTTTACATTTAGGTAACACTTTTGATTAATAAATAATGCAAAAATAGTAAAAATAATCATATGACTATAAAATTTACATTGTTAAAATCAGGATAGTGAGAACTCTAATGGGTTTTCGTTTCATCAAAAAATATGATCAGGAAGACCTTCAAAAATTACAGCAAGGCAAAAATCTGGTATTCTAGTGCCTTAGCCATTTTTTGGAGGTCCAAGCATAGGCTTGGTCCCACAAAGCCTAAGCCGAAGCCAAAACTAAGGAATAGGTGTGTTTATCGCTCCATATTTTATGAAACGGGTACCCATTATTGAAAATTCAAAAAATGGGTAACAGTTTTGAAATTTGTAGCATTTTAAGAAATGTGTGCCTGTTTTTAGAAACAGGTACCCATTTTTAGAAACATGTGCTTGTTTCCAAAAATTGAGCACCCGTTTCTCTACGATGGTCCGATCCTAAACGAGCACCCATTTTTCTAAATGTGCAGCAATTTTATTTTTTGGGTCGGGGCCCTGAAGCTAAATGAGTGTCAGTTTCTTAAAAAATGGGTTCTCGTTTCTAGTGACAAAAATATTTTTGCTCGCAGACTTATGCAGAATTAGGACCCAACTTCTTGCATCGACCCTACTCTCATGCAATCGTTGAAAGATGTAAATGAAATCTTTTGAATCCATTTTCCTATTATCCTTTAATAAATCCTTTTTTTCTCAAGATAGGGTTGTTGAACACACCACAACATGGAGAGAGGGGGTGTATAAGTCTAAACCTCAAAAATAATTTATTTTTTATCTTTAAACTTTAAATCTCAAATATATAATCACAACAGTAATAATTCTTGATTGGCGTGATATTAAGGATTTAGAAGATGCTGAGTATAGACCGAATAAAGAAGGGGAGCCTATGGTGACCCCTAAAACTAATAGCAGTAGGAAAAGAAATCCTCCAAGGTGGGTGGCAAGCAAGTTTAAGTCCAGTAGCAGGAAAATGCAAGACCTGGAGCCACCCATCAAGAAGAAAACAAAATTTACCAAGTCAAGTGGGTCCAAAGACAAGGATCATGAGATTAGGGTAGACATCCACATCAATATGGATAATGAGGAACAAGGGACCATGAATAAATATAATGAAGCTAGTCAAAAGGTGGAGGTGTTGGAAGACCTAATTTTTGAGGTCACTAGGGGCTAAGAGAGCTTCTAGAAGTGGGTTGGTAATGAAATTGGAACCGTGGAAGATGGGATTAAGGGTATTATTGACACTTTCATGGATTCCCCTAGGCCTAGTAAAAATGAGAACCTCATGATCATGATTCAGAAGTTGTCTCATGATGTCGAAACTATGAAGATCAACCATGAGCACGAAATTGATAAGTTGTAAGAGTATGTGGAAGACAACAAAGACAACTTGAATAATCTAGTGGAAATCAACAGCAAGGTAATGAGTAACAATGCTAAAGGTTTGAAAAAAAATCAATGCCATGATTGCAGACTAAAGAGCCAGACAAATAGCCAGTGATCCTCCCTTGGGGGAAAAATATAAAAAGAATGCTTCGGAGGGTGGTGAGAATTTTGCTGAAGGGAAGACTATCTCGGATCCCTATAGGAACAAGTGCCAGAGCTAGAACACCTCTAGATTCATTATGGGGGATCTGGAGAAAATCAACAAGAAGATTATTTAGGACTAGTGCACTGTCTCAATTGAATGATCTTCCATATTTTTTGGGGATTTTTGTGTTGCTTTTGGCTTTGGGTCTATATGGGGTTTTTCTCTTGTGTTTGCTTATGTTTAATGTTTGTTTCGCTACTAGCCTTGGTCTATAAAACTTTGGGTTACAGGCTCTTGTAAAACATGTTTATCTTTATCAAAAATAGTAATAAATCATGAAATCACCATGCACAATAAACACATAAACAACATATTTATGTGGAAAACCCAAGTAGGAAAAAACCACAATGAGAATCACACTCACAATATGAGAATAATTTATTAAAAAAATTCTTTTGAAACCCACAACTACTAAGAGAACTTGCAAAAATAAGGTGGACAACCTTACGGAAATATACAAATGACTTGCAAAACTAAAACACACTATCTTAAGGCAAGATATAAAATCTTACCAAGAGACGCATTACGCTCTGATAGAGAAAGGAATTATTTAATTAGAAAGAACAAGATCTTGTGATCATTAAATTTTCCTTGAACCACTCTATCAAGTGACCAATATCAGGGAAAACACATTTGACTTGAAATACTGTCTCATAACACTATGGAATTGAAGTAATCATCATCAAAGCTCTCCATAGTTGACTTTTGCACATCTCCAACATCAAATATTCTTGCAAATCATTCGCATCAACTTCTTGTCAATTCACACACATCCCATATCATCATTAACATATATGTACTTATTTATATACAAGATTAATCATTAAAACCCTTATCGAGGTTGGCCATAGACATAATAAATAATATTGCATAGATTTATCCACTACAACCTAAAAAATTCATTCCAGTCCACTCCAAGAGATAAAGAGGACCCAAAAATTCACAAAAAATCATTTCCAGACTATTCCACTAGACGATACATGTTAATACATCCTCCAAGGTCAACATCAAATATAATGTGTAGATAAACATTAAAGCATTTTAACTAGTAAACCCAAAACAAACCTCCAATGAAAATCACATAATGTGGATCTATACACACCATGGTGAGACCCAGAAAGCTAATTGAACTCATCCACCAAAGAAAATTTGGATGAAAATAATATGATTGAAGTAGGATACACCACTAAAATCAACCAAAAACTAAGTCACTTGATAGTGCAGATCTCATAACATAATAACTTCATTTGCTAATCAAATCATCAACTAAAAATTGGACTAAAGCATTGCACAAAACACATAATAATTCCCTTCAAACCATAGCACTTGAATCCATATATCCAGAAGCAATCTAGCAATTTTTTGACTAATTTTAATAGACTACCTCACTATTAGAAAGAAAACCAATCAACTCTACCATCTAAGCAATAGCCGGCTTGCAAACTTGATAGTATAATATATATAAAGCATCAATATATATCCAGATCCACAACACATAATCTTCAATTATCAAAGGAATAAAATACATTCTTCCACTTAGACATTAAAAAATCTATCCTTCATATTGAAAATTCCACTACACTATACTTCAAAAACACCTCCACATATTCACCAAACAATTCAACAATACTAGGAAACAATCCTTGCCTAATCATACATAATACATAGTGACATCAATAATAATACAAGACAATTTGACATCAATGACAACAACTCAAGTTTCTAACATTATGCTCCTTTTTTATTGATGGAAACACCACTAGCAACAAAGACTGCATACAACCTATCTCTCCCACTATTTCTCCAAATCTATATATATATCTCTGCCTTTGACATAAAAGGAAAAGGAAACTTTGCAAAGCACTCTCTCTTACTTATTTATTAGGTTTGATAACTACAATACTCACTTCTCCCCTCGATAATATTTTCCACATCAATCCAGGAGAAAAGGATGAACTCTATATCTCCTCTTGGACAGATGCACAACCTGCATCCTTTTCTAATACCTTAGTAAATCTATCTACAATCTATTCTTTAATAGGAACTTACTCTAATATGATTTACTTATTTGAAACCTTCTCTCTTAAGAAATGATTCTAGAATGAAATATGTTTAGACCTTGAATGCATTACTAGATTCTTTGAAATGTTAAGCCCCACTTGTATTATCACTCAAAATAGAAATTGCTTCATCATACACTACCTTGAGATCATTAAAAGTTTGGTTCATCCACATGACTTGATTACAACAAGATGTTATTACAATGTGTTGTGCCTCTATATTAGATAATAATATTGAATCTTGTTTCTTACCCAACCAAGAGACCAATCTATCTCACAAGAAAAATGGTCCACACTTGTACTTATTTTGTCATCTGCACATTTAGCCCAATCAGTATCTATCTATTCTTTTAGTATTAAATCATCATTCTTCCTATACCATAACCCATAATCCAAAGTCCCTTTCAAATATCTGAATATCCTCTTCACAACTTGATTATAAGATTTCTTAGGACTAGCCTAATATCTAGCCTTGAAACAAACAACCTACATAATATATGAACTTGAAGTAATCAAGTACAACAATCCTCCAATCATAGATCTATACTTTCTATGATCAACAACTAGATATTCATCATCCTTTCTTAACTTACATCTAGTACCCATGGGGGTCAAAATTGGTTTAGAATTATCCATCCTAAACTTCTTCAACATCACCTTGATATACTTGCTCTTAGAAATAAAAATGCTTTTTTTGATTGAGTAACTTGTAGAGCAATAAAAAATCACAACTCACATATCATAGACATCTCAAATTCCTTTTGCATCTCTTCTACAAACTTCCTACTGTAATGGTGAAAAATATTAGGGTTTCCACTATTATATGTAAAAATCACTAATTTAAACTTAGGGACCATTATATTAAAACAAGGGTGAACCTAATAGATCTAGCATCAAAACCAAGAAGGATAGGGCTAAGAATTTTATTAAGTTCACCTTGGTGGTGGTTTTCCTCTTTTAAGTTGAATTGTAAAAATGTTGAAATTAGGGTAAGTGTGTTGGAATTGAAGTGAAATTGCATGAACAATGAGCTACAGTTGTTGAATTGATCCACAAAAATGGATCCAAATAATATAAGACTATTCAGATCCATTCCCTAAAGGAGCTCCTAAAATGCCAAGCCTAGAATGCCCACCACTCTGGTCCTCCATACTTTTCCATGTCCAAAGGGGAACTTGTTCGTGTATAAACTCAATTCTGAAGATCATAGCTTTGTACATGATCTTGCAAACAATAGAGAAGAAAAATAGGTTGGGAATAGGGGTTTGTCTTAGGTCAAACCCTGGTTTTGGAATTAACCATGAAATAAAAATGAAATGGAATTGAATTGCAATAATAGAAAGTGAACTCCTTTTGACATAAATGGTAAATAATGTTTGAAACACTAATGTTGTATCCGAAATGGAATTGAATTGCAGTAATAGAAAGTGAACTCCTTTTGATATAAATACTAAATAATGTTTGAAACACTAATGTTGTATCTTTTAATGGAGTTGTTTTTGTCTCCATAAGGAATTAGGGTTTCATGAAGTCTTCATAAACATAGAACATAAATATCGACTCCAATTCTTGAAAGAAGACTAATTGCTTGATCACTTGAATTCAAAATACTTTATTACTTGAATTGATTGCATGAATCTCTTATGTGGCTCTCAAAGTGAGAGGGGTAGACCTCCTTTTATACATGCTTTTCGAAAACCAATTAATTTTACAATATGCACCAACATGGAATTATGATTCTTCCTTAAATGATTTTTCCGTTGAGGGGCCCCAAAATGGGCCCAAATTGGGAGGACCAAATCACTGCACTCTCTAGTCTTTGAGGACCAGGGAACCAATGCTCTAGTCCTGACCAATTAGGGACCAAGAAAAGAGGGTAAAAAAGTGTGCATTCTAAATTTTTTGAGATATTTGCATGGTATGAGCAGAATCAAGGATTTGATTAGGGCTCAAGACATGAATACCAAGGTGAGGGTCCAAATAGTTATAAAGTTATAAGGGAGTACAATTTAGGATGTTGCATTTAGACCTCACTTTAGCAGGAGTATGAGATGTAAATCATAGTCTTGATAAATTACAAAGGTTCACATTAGAAATTTTTATCAACTCATCAAAGATGCAAGATACACCAAGCCCCCAAAGGACTTTAGGATCTTACTACTTCAATATTGCAGTGTCATAAAATTGTGACCTTTGTAATTTTTGACCACATTTATGTCTTTGCATTAGGGGATGAATCCCTAAGCCTGATTGGAGACCCAAAACATACTTAAGACATCAACAACTTGCCTTTTCCATCATGTTTCACTATCTCTTGATGCTTCCTATCCTAAATTAGGGCAAGATAGGGGCATGGCGTCTGTGTCTCCCTAGAATAGGGGCATTGTGCCTTTGTCCTCCTAGGATAGGGGCATGGTGCCCTTGTCCTAGACCTATTTTGGATCCTCTTTGATCCTTTCTTGCATTGGGCTCGTCAATAGTTGAGCAGGAAAAAGTTTCCCTCTATCAGGCTAAGATGGGAAATCATCTAAACACCCCTAATTGGCAAGTATTTAAGGAGAACTTCCCCTCCTATTTTCATAAGTGGATCATAATTTGATGAGATAAATCAATGATAAGCGAAGTTGATCATAAAGAAAATCAAGTGCAAGCATTCAAACATCCAAGCATTCATTCAAGCATTGAACATTTCAAGTCTCCTTTCAGGGCTAGGTGTTGCACTCAAGTCAAGGATTCAACCATTTAAGAGGATATTTCTATCAACATTAAAGACATCCTATTTCACATATCCTTTCAAGTAAAGGTATCAACATTTCAATTACATCCCCTTCTTGAGGTGGATTTTACTTTAGATATTTCGTTTCATTTACTTGCAAGAATTTTTCAACCACTTGGTTAATTCCAAAATGGGGTTTAACCTAAAGGTAAATCCCTAATCCCCAAAAAATGTCCCTCTCTTTTTTATTTGTAGGTTGTAGGTGCGAAACTATAATTGCGGGTTTAGGCTTCATTTTTAGAGACAAAAACACCATTTTTGTCGTGCGGATATTTCGGAGGACCATTTGCAAATTCAACGGCCCTTGCAATTTTTTCTCAGATTTGCAGGGAAGCTTTGTCTCGACATTCTACTAATAATTCTAGGTGCACAACTTCAACTTGCATATACTAAATGCATTCCAAATTTACTGTAATTTTCTTAGTATTCAAGCCCTTACCATTGGGATTGAATCTACTACATTCAACCCCTCTTTTAAATGTAATGTGTGTGAAAATTGAAGGGATTCCTTTGTGGAACATTCATCCCTCTTTTGAGGGGAGTAAAGCTTTCCACTTGATCTCCCTTCATCATTTTTAACCATATTACATTTTGGTGAATGTGACATCTTAGATGCTCTACATTAAAAATTATTGCATGTTGGCATTTTGATGATGTTTTGATTGTCATTGATGGACACAAACTTTCTTGATGTATGAGTTATGCTCAACCAGTAATTGTTCCAACCGGTATTGTATATTATTGGATTTATAGTCTTTAGACTTTTGGTGTTTCACAAAAAATGGTTTATTGGTCATAGATTGTATGAAGACCGCAAGTGGTATGATGACCCCAAGTGGTACGAGGAACCCAAGCAGGTCGAGGAGCTCAAGCGGTACAAAGGAACAAAGCAGTAGTTAACTTTTTATCGGAACACTATGATCTACGAGTCTTCATTTTAACAACCGATAATCGGTATATTGTATTAACCGGTATTACTCTGTGATGAGTTACTAACCAATATTACTATAATATGTGATGAGTTATCATCCACTGACACTTTCGCAGTATTTTTTTGTCGTGTTACCAAATGTTTCTAGATACACTGAACCTAGGAACTTGTAGTCTAATCCTATTGGACTGACATGAAATCAGTTTCCTTTATAAGGACATCATGTCTAGGGTTTGCATGTGACATGTGAGATGTGTGGTGTGTGAGACATAGAAGAGAAAAGGTTATGTGTGATCATTGAAGAGAAGATTAGGTCTATGTGAAGAGATAGAGTGTGGAGATATTGAAGATTGAAGTAATGTTGAATTGCATTAACAATGAGTTGTCAAGGATCTAATTAAGCAGAATGTGCTATTAGCTAGATCATTCACTTGTTGATTACTCACATCTTCGACAAGTCTAGAGCCCTTAACTGGGTAGGCTCAGCAAGGCCTTTGTAAATCCTCTAACAAGGTGGTTCACAACTGTGGATTTGGAATCCTTTAACAAGGTAGTCTTTAAAAGGACTTATCTCCTAAGAGAGATCTAGATTCCTAACAAGATCTGTTCTCGTGAGGAACATTGTATGACCTTAACCGGTCTGGTTTCTATTCTACAATTAGTTACTTGTGAGTTTCTACTCATCATAGTTTTTCCCATTTGGGTTTCCATGTCAAATATCTTGTGTTATGGTGATTGTTCTCTTGTGGGTGAATTCTTTGTTTACTATTTGGTTTGCATTTATCTTAACCAGTTTATGAGTGAATCTGTTGTACCGGTTATCTACTAAACTATTTAAAAGTTTGTTTACAGTATTTTTTGGCATACTAATTCATCCACCCTCTTCATATTCATAAATTGGTATTAGAGCCAACCTTTCTATAACTCTAACCACTCGGAAGGAGATATGGGGGAATAGAGTGTGAGGGAACTTACTCATCATTTGAATCAGAGTGAGAGAGCCTATGATGAACTCAAAGTCAAGTATAAAGCCTCTTTGGCCAAAAGAAGAGAGCATGCTGAAAAATTGATGGAACTTATTGAAAATAGCTTTTCTGATGAAGCTGACATGGATGCCCTAGTTGAAGAATTTGAAAAATTGAATGAATTGAAAGCCAATCTAAGAAAAGAGTTGCAAGTACTGACTATCAGAACATGTCAAGAGCTTGAGAACAGAAGGAGAGCTGAAGATCTGGTAAAAGAAAAAGATCATGAGATCTCCAAGCTAAAGCAAGAAATCAGTACCCTTACTGCTCATTTCCAAGAGAGTAAAGTGGAAAAAGAAGAAATGCAAGGTGAACTAAACATGGTTATTTCTGAGAATGCAACCTTGATGGAATCCAATGCTGCTATTTCCAAGGAACTTACTGAGTCAAATGAGATACTTGCCAAATTCAATCAAATTACTGCTAAGCTAGAGCGAAAGATAAAATCGGCAAAGCTAGTAAAGAATACAATTGGAGTTGGTTTCTCTAGGTATGAGGAAGGTGAGACCTCTGGAACAAAAAATGAAGCATAAAAGAAGCAACCAACATCCAAGGATAAAGGTAAGCAAAAATTTAAACCTATTTGTTTTAATTGTCTCAAAGAAGGACATATTGCCAATGTGTGTAGAAGTAAGGCCTACAATAATTTTCCTTATTTTCAAAACAATATGCCTAGATGCAATAGATTCAATGGAAATTGTTATGCATGCAACAAGTTTGGGCATAGAGCATTTGAATGTAGGTCAGTTTTCTACAACACTGGGAGATATCCTCCAAGGACTCAAGCATTCATCCCGGAACCTTCTGTGAACCGAAATCCCAGCCCATACAATACCTATGACCATCGGTCAGGTGGTTATCAAGTGGCTACTAGTTGGAGAGAAACTTGTTTGATCTGTGGTGGTAGCAGTCACACTACTGCAACATGTAGAAGGAAGAATGGAAGTATGAATAACGGACCATGGAGAACACCTGGAATGGTATGCCATCATTTCAACAAACTGGGACACATTGTCAAAACTTGCAGACTGAGAAAGAACCTATCGGGTGATATACCGATCACTCTAGAAGGGAAGATTAATGTTGAAACCATTCAAATGGAAATGAATAAAACTTGGAAAAAGAAATCAGAAGAAGAGTCACAGAATGAACCTGTTTCTGCACCTAGTGTGGCAGTCTCTAAACCGGCAAACTGACCTTCAAAAAACCTTAGGGGGAACATATCGATGAAATATTTCAAACCCCAGGTTTATATCAGCAAAGACCTTAACCACTATATGTTACCTGTCAGTCGACAGAAGGCTTGAAGCGGTGAAAGGCAAAATTAGGGTGTGTGCCCTAGAATTGATGCATTTATTATGGTTGGTGAGAGTTTTTTTTAAAGGGTTTTTATCATCATTTTCCCTTATCTATTTTCAAAACAAGAATTTTTCAAGAGCAGAGCAACCAAAGCAATTTGTCTATAAGTTCACAAAATCTTGTGCGAAATCTTGCAACCATCTTCAAGCAATCTATGAAGAACTCTAAGCGGTGAACTTGCAATTGAAGTAGTGTTTTATGCGCGACATTGGAAAACATCAATTCCAGTTCGTGAAGGTATTTTATGAAATTCTTATGTATCATTTGATCATGGCTTCTGCATCACACTCTAGTTCTAGTGCACCTGTAGATTCAACCAAATTTCTTCAAAAGAAAATGAAATACAATGCCCTTTGTCAAATACCCATCGGAGTTATTGTTGAGGGAGATGTTTTTGGGTATATAGACTGTAAATTGGAAGACTTGGGATCCCTAGTAATTCATTCCCAGCTAAGTCTGTTATGTGGGGATGACAAGAAGATCAAACCTGAGTATAGTTTTCTTTAGAAGATGAAACTACACAATGCGGTATATTTTCTGGAAGAGTTCATAGAAGAAAATATTCGCATCATCCTTAGCAGAGTGCATGGTGACAAGATGTATCTCAAGCGGACCCATGACATCACACTGGAACCAATTTATTTCGTAATTGGTTTCTGCAATATTGGAGAGCTACAGGCTCTACAGAAGGTCACCAAAACTAAAATGACAAAGCTCACCGGTTCTATGAGTGACCAATGGGTGATGATAGTCAACACCATCTTTGATGATCTGGTAAAATATCGTGGTGATTGGTTACCAAATATTTTATGCCAGCAGAATGAAGTTTGTCCCTGCTACTACAGTGAATGTTGCTTACAGGGTGATCAAGGAAGACATTACATTTGACCTATGTACCTATCTATAGAAGAAATTGTTGTTGAATCTGAAGTCCATCAAACATGACAATTCTCCAAGGTTCAGGTTTGGCCAACTTCTGGTTGGTTTATTCTTCTACTTTCAAGGTTATTTCCCTAGAATAGGTGATGTTCAATGTTCTATTGACCTACTGGTTTCCAAACAAATTAAGGAAAGTCTACAAGCAGTAGGAACTAGATATCTTGAGGTTCTAAATAAGTATTTTGTTGAATTCAAATGAAAGATGAGCCAGAGAATGAGGATATTTGATGATATTGTGAAGAAGTATGAAGATGGCATCTTCTTCACAATAAGGATAGATGACTGCATAATGGAAGCAATGGAACCAAGAAAGGAAGTAGTTGGCCCTATGGGGTATGAAGTGATGAATGACATGTTGATCAGGTATGACTCTACCGTACTTGCCTCACCACTGGATGCAAAGAAAAAGAAAATCGGTACCTATGTGGAAAGGGTCACACTGATTGAAGAACCAAAACAAGAAAAGGGAAAAGCAGTGCCATCGGTATCTGCATCGGTTACCTTTGCCAGTCTGAAAGTGACCAAGCGGTCACCAACTAAGAAGAAACCTGAGATTATTCTAGCAAAGGTGTTTGAGAGGAAGAGAAAAAGAAAGAGGAAGATGAGAGAAAAGAGGTAGAGAAGAAGAAAGAGGAAGAAAATAAGAAAGAGGAAGAAAAGAAGAAAGAGGAAGAGAAGAAGAGAGAAGAAGATAAGAGAAAAGAAGAAGAATAGAGGAAGGAAGAAGAAAGGAAGAAGGAGGAAGAGAAGAAAAAACAAGAAGAGAAGAAAAAGAATAAAGAAGAGGATAAGAAAAGAGAAGAAGAGGAGAAGGAAGTAGAGAAGAACAAACAAGCAGAGATCAAAACAAAAGAAGGAGGGAAGACTCCTAAGGCAATAGGTGATCAAATCAAATAGGTTGATACCACCAATCCTATTGATCTAACCATTGCAAGTTTAACTCAATCAGCAGATGAGTCTGAGCTACTACAAAGCATCAAACCTGTAGAGGAGAGACTATAAGAATTGAGAAGGAAGAAAGAATAGGATGTCATACAAATTGCTTTGACACCCTTACCAGTCTAATTCCTGGTACCAACCTCCCCAGTACTGATTCCTCTCTATCCAAGCTCAAACTTCTTTGTACCGTAGTGGAGGACCAGGTACAATACTTGGAAGATGTTGTTGAAGCAATTGTAAAAAAGAACCATGAAAAGAAACTCAATGTTGGCTTAGTCAAGAAAATGAATGAACTGAGGACACAACTACTGAAGCAACTAAATGATATCAGTATTGCTATGGGTGAAGGTAAATTATTGTTGACTAAAATCTGCCAACCCCATTTATTTTGTGACGATGTGCTTAAATAGAAAGCTAAACTCTAATCAGAGTTACAGTCATCTATAAGCAATTTCAAGATGCCATGTGATTCATTCACTACCTATGGATAAACCATTCATCATTATCAGCATCAGACTGCCAAGATGGACTTAGAGATCAGCAACCAAACTCAAGATTTGCAGGAGCTTCAACTGCTCTTATTGCCAAGACTGCAGATTCTTCAGAAATGTTTTCTCAGCCTGGAAGCTATCACGGTAACTTGAGAGATGAGTACCATTGATGCAATGGAAGAACTGGCATTCCAGATGAAGACTGAAAGTGAGGTTGCTACTTCATTATTTGAGTCATGGACATTGGCCATGAAAACTTTTGTGCAGGACTTTAAATCTATTTTTGAGAAATTTCATTCCTTATTGTCATGAACATCTACTCTATTTTATTATATAAGCAAAAAGGGGTTACTTTGCATTACTTTGTCATTGTTGGCAAAGGTGGAGTAGTGTACATTAAAATTTTGGTGAATGTTACCATGTCATGTACTTTCATGTTACTAGTTTGGGGAGTAGTGTATATGCTTAGGGGGAGTAATTTTTATTATGGCATTTTTTTGTTGTAAAAACACTTAGATGTAAAAATTTTCCTAAGTATTTCCATCAACGCCAAAGGGGGATATTATTAACATTTTGATGATGTTCTGATTGTCATTGATGGACACACACTTTCTTGATGTATAAGTTATGCTCAACCGGTAATTGCTCCAACCGGTATTGTGTATTATTGGATGTATAGTCTTTAGACTATCAGTGTTTTCCAGAAAAATGGTTTATCGATCACAAATTGTATGAAGACCGCAAGCAGTATGATGACCGCAACTGGTACAAGGATCCAAAATGGTTTGAGGAGCTCAAGTTGTATGAAGGAACCAAGTGGTAGTTAACTATTGATCTGAACACTACAATCTACTAGTCTTCATTTTTGACAACCAGTAATCGGTATATTGTATTAACTAGTATTACTCTGTGATGAGTTACCAATGGCTATTACTACAATGTGTGATGAGTTATCATCCATCAAGACTTTGGCGGTGTTTTTGTGTCGTGTTACCAAATGTGTCTAGATACACTAAACCTAGGAACTTGTAGTCTAATCCTATTGGATTGACATGAAATTAGTTTCCTTTATAAGGACATCATGTCTAGGGTTTGCATGTGAGATGTGAGATGTGTTATGTGTGAGACATAGAAGAGAAAAGGTTATATACGATCATTCAAGAGAAGATTAGGTCTATGTGAAGAGATAAACTGTGGAGATATTGAAGACTGAAGTAATGCTGAAATGCATTAACAATGAGTTGTCAAGGATCTAATTAAGGAGACTGTGCTATTAGCTAGAACATTCACTTGTTGATTACTCACATCTTCGACAAGTCTAGAGCCCTTAAATGGGTAGGTTCAGCAAAGCTTTTGTAAATCCTCTAACAAGGTGGTTCACAACTACGGATCTTACATCCTTTAACAAGGTAGTCTTTAACAAGACTTATCTCCTAACAAAGATCTAGATTCCTAACAGGATTTGTTCTGGTGAAGAACATTGTATGACCTTAACTGGTCTAGTTTCTATTCTGCAAATAGTTACTTGTGAGTTTCTTCTCACCTTGGTTATTCTCATTTGGGTTTCCATGCCAAATATCTTGTGGTATGGTGATTGTGCTCTTGTGGGTGAATAATTTGTTTTCTATTTGGTTTGCATTTATCTTAACTGGTTTATTAGTGAATCTGTTGTACTAGTTATCTGCTAAACTATATAAAAGTTTGTTTACAGTATTTTTTGGCATACTAATTCACCCCCCCCTCTTAGTATTCATCATTGCATAATTTTCATTTACAATTTTAATTTTCTTGCAATTTACATAAACTTGGTGGTTAATTCATTCAAAACCCTAGTTATTAAATTTGAAATTGAACTTGTAGTTTGCAAAAAATGATATCTATTCTCTTAGATCAGAAAAATTACGTTGCTTGTCAAATTCAATTATTCCATTGTCTTGTTCAATTTGCAAATCAAATTTACAAAATTAAGTGGTTAATTGTCAAAACCCTAATTTTCAAACATCAACTTGAATTTATGCAAAAATTGGATTTCATTTAATTTTCAGATTTGTGATTGTCTTTAGACTTGTCTTCTTGTCTAAAATTCGAATTTTCAATTTTCTTCCTTTTCTCAAAATTCAAAATTTCAAAATTCAATGGTTAGGTTCTAAAACCCCAATTTTCAAATTTCATTTGATTTTGTTCAAATTTCAATAAATTTCAACCAATTTCAATTTTTAAATATTATGTTAGGTGGCCCTATCCATTAGGTTTGACCTTTTTCAAAATTGCAATTCAATTTCTTATCTTTTTGAACATTGAAACCTTGATTTCACCTATGCCAGTCATTTTTTTGTGGTTAGCTCTCAAATCATTGTAGATTTCATCCTTGAAAATTTCTAAAAAAGTTAGGAGGATCATGCATAACTTCAACACGGACCCTAGCTTTTTCCTGAAATTTCAGGAGATTGTTATGACTGTATTTAATTGCTTAAATCCGTAAAATTGGTTGATTTTGTCGAATTTTGATCCCTCTAAAGTCTAACACTTCCCAATTTCAAGTACACATTTAAAATTAAGTGGTTAATTATAATCTACCCTAATTTTAAGAACTTAATTTTGTCAATTTTAAATTTGAAATTAAGTGGTGTCCCATTGGCCCTGATTTTAAATTTAAATCTCTTTTTATTAATTATAAATATTTCTTAGAGATTGTGTCATTTCTTATTTCCACAAAGTTAAATGTAATCATCATTTTCTTGAATTTTGCATTATTTAATTTTGCAAACTTTGTTCCCAAAATTCAAAATTCAAATTCAAATTTCAATTTTTTCCTCTATTTCATGAATTTAACAACTGTTAGTCCTGTTTACACTATCCCTATTAGATGAAGCATTAGAATTTAGGCTTTCCAAGGTTTAACTCCCAAAGAGATGGAGCCTAATTTGGGTGACTTCTACAATGAGGATTTTGCTAATTCTTCCCATCCTAATAACATCTCTACTTACGCAATTTATGATTCCCATGATGAAGAAGAAGCTTTGACTAGAGTTTTCATAGATCAACTTTCAAAATTGGACAATCAATTTGACAATTTCCAATAATGGATGTCCCAAGAATATCCTAATAGTGACTCTCTTCCATTAATTGAAGGCCTAAAACAAATTATTGAAAGTGATAAGAATCGAATTGATATATTGCATGGTATTTCTGACATTGTTGATTCTAATGTTATGCCTATGAAGAGTTGTGCTAAGAACTTAGGTTATTCACAACCTCCTACACAAATAAATCATTCTATTCCTTTGACCACTTCTATGACTAGTATTCCTACTTTCACTTCAAACATCATGGCCACTTCAACTCAAAATGTCATACCTAAAACCATTAGTCATGGGGCAAATCCCTCTTCTTCATTCAATCCTCCATCTTTATCTATTCCTTCAATGAGTATTTCTATTCTCTCTCAACCAATCAATGTGACACAAGGGGGTAATTCATTCGATCATTTTACTCCTCTTGTTAATGTCCAATTTCCTACTTAATCATCACCGATGCCTAATTACCATAGTGTCCCTCCACCTTATTCTCAATCAATGCCTTCTTTCAATAACATCACACCACCTTCTCAATCAAACATATCTAATATAAATTCTTCAACCGAAGCAACCATTAATAACCTTTCTCAAATCGTATCTTTATTGCAATAGAAAATCACTTAAATGAGTCACTCCAAGTTTAGTGTACCCACATTTGATATTGCGAGCACATTTTCTCTTGATATTGTTAGAATTGTTCGTTCTTAACATGTTCAAGTCCCTCAATTGGAACTCTATAATGGAAAAGGTGATCCTTTAACACATGTCAAAATGTTTCAAACTTTGTGTACTGGCTTTTCTTATGATCAAAGATTGGGAGATAAGGCTTTACAATGGTAATCCCTTTTCCTTCTTATTCTAACACTTGTTTTCAACAATTAGCAAATGCATTTATTCAACATATTCAAAACAACATAGGTCCTAAAATCACTTTGACTGATTTAATGCATTGTAAACAAGGTGTTAAAGAGAAATTGATTGATTTCATTGGTAGATACAAGCATTTGTGTTCTCAAATTTCTTTTCCAGTGCCTGACAATGATATTCAAATAATTTTCATTTCTACTTTGGAAAAAAACATTAGGGATAAAATATCTTTTTTGAGTTTACTTCCTTTCTGTAGTTGTACGCAACACTTCACATATATCAACTAACTATGAGTCAAATGGAGCAATCTACTCCTATGGCTCCGAGTGATAAGGGTGATAGTGCTCAAAAACCATTTGTAAAGTTCAAACCAAACAAAGGCATCATCAAATTCAATGACACCATAAACAACAACAATGTGAATGCTACAATAGGTGTGCTTCCTATTTCTAAATTTTTCAAAAGAGAGAAATAATTTACTCATTTCAATGAATCTATATCTAGCAACATATCTCAGTTGTTACCAAGAAATGTTATCAATCTTCCTCCAAGAAAACTAGATGACCCCTATAAGGAAACTTCACCTTACTTTGATAATAATCATTTTTGTCAGTTTCATTGTCAACCTGGTCATGATACTAAAAAATGTTTTGTATTAAAATGTAAGATTCAAGACTTGATTAATAATAATACTATATATGTGGCAGGTGTGAATGATAAGGGTTACAAATCAGTAGCTCCTCCTAATCAAAATCTTAATATTTTCACTGATCCTTTACCCTCTCATTGTTAGACACAATGTACCACATAGGAGGGGGTGAATTAGTGGTTTTTAAACTTTTCCCTTTAACTACCCTATGGTGTATACCACTTATCAGATCTAACTCAATGTAGACTTATTGTTTGGTGGGGAGAGTAACTCAAAAGAACTCACACATAAAAAGACATCAGATAACACCGACATATATATGATGAAAACCCAAGATTGGAAAAACCTAAGTGAGAAATGTTGTTGGAGTCTACTGCTCCAATCCAACCTCACAATGAATCTATGATACAATGTTTAGGGCACCAAACCAAGGAGCACCAACCCCTGATTTAGGGCACCAACCCAATGAGCACGAACCCCTGATTTAAGGCACCAAACCTTGATTTAGGGCACCAATCCAGGGAGCTACAACCCCTACACTAAGCTACAACTCAGTGAATACAAAATTATATTTTGATACCAAGTTTACCTTCTTGGTACAAATAGATTTTGTAACTCTTCTTCAAATTTCTCTAGTGGATCTTCCATCCAATTCACTGCTAGTTCTTTGTTACCCCTCACACTATTGTAAGCTTACTCTCTGCTAGTTCTCCACTCTACCGATTCTCTCTTCTCTTAGCTATGCTGCTATAGTGCTTCTCTCCACCACTAGTCTTGATAAGTTAGTCATATGTCTACCATTTTAAACTTATTGGTTCTTAGCTTCTCTTCTCTGCAATCTACTATGACTCTTCTCTATTCGTTTAGTCACCACCGGTATAATTCTCTCACAAAATCATTTGCAAACTACTGGTTACCTCACTGTTGCTGGTTGAACCTTTCAACCTGATTTTCTCTCACACTTAGTCTCTCCTCTAATTCTCGATCAACAATTGATTGATTTGGTCTCTTCTGCAATAGCAACAATCTCACATTCGACGACACCCTTCAATGATTTTTGATTGCATATTTATCAACTTATGCTCCCGCCAAAAGGCAATTCAAATTTCAAGCACTTAGGGTTTTCTTCTACTGACCAAATCTGCATCCAATCTGATCCTATCTGCCTTGGATCACACACCCTCTTTGGAAGGTTAATCCATCACACATTTTCTATCTATCCAAAGTATGTTTACCAAGAATAGAAAACTTGACCTTGTTTTCCAGCCTTGAAATCTATCGACACATTCATGACCCACCTGTTTCCTTCTCGATATTCTCCTGCAATCTAATTTCCTCGCTTGGATCCTAGTGCCACCAACTCTCAGATCTCATTACATCATTCATTCTTCCTCAAACTACAATCCTCTAATCTGATTCATAAATCGTGGGCTCCATATTAAATGCACAAATATAAAAACACCTACCATGCTTCGATGATATATCCACCTTCACTGACTTCTACCTTCATTCCACTTCGCACCTACATATTGCACATGTCGGCATCCAACTTAGCATTCAACTTAGCAAATAACTCTATGTTGGATAGACTCAGTCACCGATAATAAACACACAACCAGTCCTTCTTTTCTACTAGTTCTCTAACCCTACTAGTATGTCACACTTTACCAGTTAACCATAATGTCTGTACTTTGTTGATCTATTGGTGGAACATCTTAACCATTCGCCAGACATGCCTATCCATAGCATTCTCATTCTCATCAGGTAGGAGCTCATCACTTATCCTATTTTTTCTCTTACCGGTTCTCATACTTATCGGTGGGCACCTTGATGACACCATGTCATTAACCTTCAGTTGTTTTCATCTAAGGCATTTGCATCCTAGTTGAACTCTTTATCTTTAGCTTCTCAAGTTTTGACTCTTTATCATCAGACTGGACATCATCTCAGCCAATTTGTCAAGGTGACAAAGTCATCACTCTTCATCTGTCCCAACAAATCATCATGCCTTCTCTATCAGTCCAGTTCATAACTTTGATTACATGCACTTTGGGCATCTTTTTGATTCACCTATAAATAAAAAAATGCAAAAACATTTTTTAATGGGAGGGGTCCTTTGGCCTGTAGGCCACATGCCACCTACAAGGGTACCTATGGGTACCACACGCCACCTGCAGCCTGCAGATGTACCTACAGTGACCGCAGGCCACCTATTCACCCTGCAACATAGGGTACCTATGGGTGACGCAGGTTGCCCTACGGACCCCGCAGGGTCCGTTTTTAATATATCTCTTGGCCACATCCCAATCGGAGGCATCTTTTTCTGTAGTATTCTATAGGGCTACTTGCTGGTATCATTTTCATGTTTCCAGATTTGCACTATCTTGTTGTATGCTCTTGAATGAGCTATGTTGTACTCGCACTATCATAAAGTGCCACACCTCTTTGTATCTTGTCATTGTTCACTATTTGATGTAATCCTCTTGTACATGTAGATTAGGAATATCTTATGAGACTTAATGCATGGCTCCAATGGAGACTTAGACTATCCATATTTGTCCATGGCTCTCATGAGACTTTGATTGTACTAGTATTTCTGCTACTTACGAGTATCCAGATGATGCTCAAAGAAGGTTGTCTCCATGCCTAATCTTCATTCTGTTGTAGCGAGTGATTCATCATCCTCAACTTGGTACTTGGTTTTGTGACACTTTGAAATTATTGGTGCAACATTGGCTCTCTTTCTTCATTATAGGAAGTTATTTAGGTCAACATCATTGGACCATCCTTGCAGGAGATTCAACATTAAGGGGGAAGCTTCATGGTCTCTTCTTCTCTCTCATTCATCATTGAGAGCATTGTGTGCTTTCATCATCTCTCTTTTGGGGGATGGTTTTTTCCCATTGGGTTTTTTTCTCTTTCCCCACTTTATGGGAGATTGCATTTGCATTTGTTCATGGGTACCTAACATGGCCTTGTATTCCAGACCCATCTTGCATTTCTTGGTTACATTGTAGACTTTAGTGCATTCCCTTAAGTTGCAATTAAGGGGGGGTGTTGGTGTAAATAATTATTCATCTTGGATATTATTACACCTTACTTAAGTTTACTTAGGATAATGCATTTTATAGTAGTCTAGGTATGAGACACTTGGGTGTTTGTGCCACATTGGGATAGTGTGTGTAGGAGAAATTCCACCTTTTATGGTATTGATCTTGTTACTACTCTATCATATCCACTTATTGTGGAGTGATAATCCACCTTCGGTGTGTGATCCACCTCATGTGGAATATCTTATTGTTTCTCCTACCTACTACACCTATTTCCTACTTACCGTTGTTTCTTATTGAGCAACATGTAATGTTTGTGTTCTCACATATTCATATAGCCTTGCCTATATAAGAAGTCTCATCTATATTGAAAATAGAAACAATGATGTAATGATCCCATTGATCTGTATTTTATTGATAGAATACAGTTTATTTCTATCATCTATTTTGTTCTCTCTTATTTTTTCTTTCCATTGCCTCTATATCTTGGAAAAATCTCACACTTCTCACTAGAGTTAAAATGAAATATATTACCTTTTGTTTGTATACCGGTTGCAATCTCCAAGCCAGATCTGCTAATGATTTTACATTTTCCATCCTTGAATTGTAATTGAAATCTTTTGTCTACCAATTTTCGTACACTCAAAAGATTATGCTTCAAACCTTCAACATAATAAATTTTGTCAGTATTTTTCTTACCATCCAATGATATAGATCTTTTTCCTTTAATCATACATGCCTTGTCATCTCCAAATCTAACTAGTCCACCATTCAATTCTTGAAAACATAGAAACTTCTCTTTATCTCTAGTCATATGATGTGAACAACCACTGTCAATTACGCATTCATCATTCTCCTCAATTTTAGCAACAAGTTCCTTCTCCTTAGGTACATTCTCTTGCAGTGGTGGATCATCTTCCTTGATAGCCAAGAATACCCATTCCTTCCCATTGCCAAAGCCACTAGCAGAGTCTTCTGTCGGTTCATCAACTAAATCAGTAATGCCCTCCTTATTCGCTATGTAGCATGATTTGTCTCTATTTTTCTCGAATATATTTTTTTCTGATATCCAAGATTAGGATTAAATGATATTTTAACTTTTTCTTCAAATCTTGAATTCCTTTCAATACATCTAGATGCAAAATGACTAATCTTATTGCATGTGAAACATTTAAAAGGTGCTTTTCCTTCATACTTCCTATCGGTCCTTTTGGTACTATTCAATGAAATAGTGCTTCAAGTTGCTCAAACTCATCATCTTATCTCTTCATATCTTCTAATTCTTTTGCATATAAAGCTTTCGAATCTTTCTTACTGGTTGTAGATGTAGATGCATGAAAACAAGGTTCGGTCTTGACAACTCCAAAAGTCCAAATTTCTAAAGCTCAAAACAAGATAGTTTCCCATCCAAAGTATCTTTGTTGATAGATGTATTAGCCATTGTTCTCAACTCATTATTAGCAATAGCCTTCATTTTGTAATTTGTTGGTAGGGCTCTCAGAACTTTAGAAACAATTTCATCTTCACTCAGACTTCCACGACAACATTGAATTCCCATAACAATCTCATTTACCCTTCCCATGAATGTAGTAATCCTTTCATCTTCTTCCATCTTCACATTTTCATATCTCACTTGTTAACCATCAAGTTTCAAAAACTTCACTATAGGGTCACCTTCATTAAGAGTCTCCAATTGATCCCATATAGCCTTTCCAGATGATTTGTATATTAATCCTATTATTTTCTGATGAGAAAGTGGACACAAGAGGGCTTCTCTTTCTCTACAATCATTCTCAAGCTCCTTGTCTAGGTTTGTCGAAGGAGGATTACTAGCTCCCAGATTAAAGGATGTGACATCTCAAATGAGTCTACCAAATCTCCTTGCCAAGACATCTCAGATGAGTCTCCATCTAAATCTTCAATACCGTATAATTTATTCCATCAAGCCTAAGTGTATCCCTTCGAAACATAGCTCAAGAATAACTAGATGAACTTGAATTGTTAGTCACCATAGGATCCTCCTCAAAGGGTTAATATCTCTACAGAGAGGACCAAAAATCTGATACCAATTGTTAGGCAATTTAGATAATCGAAAGACAACTGAGAGGGGGGGGAGTGAATCAGTTGTCATAGATTATAGAAACATTCATCAATTAAAACTTTAATACTAGAACCCAAAAAAATATTGCTGGAATATTAGTTAATCCAATTAGGCATAAACAATAATCACCGAATAAGAGCCATCCACACAACACCAAAATTTGTAGGTGGTAAACCTGGTAAAGGGAAAAACCATGGTGGGAAGCCTACCCATAGTCAGATAATACTTCTGCAGTAAGTATGTGAATTACACTAAAGGGGCATGCACTTGCAGGAAGTCCAACAACCTAGCGCATGCTTCTCATCACAAAAAGAGCCTCACTGACTACATACAAATCCAGACTACGACCCGGAGAAGTGTTGAACTACAAAATATAGCATCTCCTATGCCTGAGTACAATTCTGGTTAGGCTCAATATCGAAAGACTAAATCCTCTTACATAAACCCAATTCGATCTCCAATGATCGACCAACTTCTCTGCTTGAATGATATTACATTATTCCCATATTACATTTCTTGACCATGACCTCTTATATTAACCATGATGATCTACAATGAGATCTTAGATCTATATATACAAACCCCTGACCATAAACTATCAGGTCAGGCACTAGACAATAAATAAATTACATAATTACAAATCATATTGGCCTTAGATAAAAAATAAAGTAATATCAACACATACGACATCCCAGAAATGCATCAATAGGTGCTATCCATACGTTACATTAAAGACGCTCCACAACTTAGATCAACTAGGACCAAGTATAGGTCCACACACTTCAACAGTGATCTCCAACTACCAAGTCTTGAATATGATCACTAATAGCATCCTGAAACTCCATCAGAAGCTGCACCAACACCACTTATGCAATTCATCAAATATCTCCATTAAAAGATTTACCGGTAAAACTCTCACAGCAACTAGAAACCAAGCTTCTAAGAAAGAAAGATAGCATTCAATTACCAGACCAAAACCAACTAACCAAATATGAGTATTAGTATCATGAACACATCAATTCCATCACGAAATTATACTAGATCATACTAGATCTAAGTTAACCAAAAACCACTTAACCTACCAGGACCAGAAGGGTGCCGATAAAGCATCCAAACAACTAGTGTTGACATTAATTTATTAGTTTAAGTAGTATATTAAGTTTTATTCTTTATCTTGTGTTTTTTTCTTTTTGCTGCTATGGGTTCTTCTAATTTTCCTCTCTTAACTCCTTATAATTATGCTACTTGTAAAATTGTGCATGGAGTAAACTTATGGAAAAATGACTTACTCAGTATATTAATGGAACTATTGTTTCTCCCGCTAATCATAAGCCTGATCCTGTTGGTCACTTGGATTGGCTCACTAAAAATATCATGGCAATTGGTACCTTAAGAAAGTATGTAGGAAAGGATCTCATTTTTCATATTGAGAAATGTACTCTAATCAAGGATGCTTGGAAAAAGTTTCAAGACTTGTATGGTCAATTTGATGAGATTAGGAGATATCAAACTGATAATGATCTCACCATGTTAGATCCCAGGAACTTTGATACTATACAAGACCATGTCACTAAAAAGAGATGAGGGCACAACTCAAGGATTGTGGCATTGATAAGAAGGATACTCAATTGATCTTCAATTTGATGGGAAAGATTCCACAAGAATATGTAGCATTTGTTTCTAGTTTCCAAACCCATAGGATGACACTGGGTTCAAGCTACACAATGCTTACATTTGATGCTTTCTCTGAAATGTTGATGATGGAACAAACTAAGTTGATAAGCATGGGTATTCTTAAGACTCATTAGTCTCAAGCATTAATGAAAAATCAAGGGAACAAAGGAAATCAAGGAAAAGACAACTCAAAAAAGAAGAAATGTCAATCAAAGCCAAAGGACAAAGCATCACCTTCTCCACGACAAGGATATTTATGCTCTTCCAACAAGGACAATTCAGCAAAGAGGGAGAGACCTACTTGTACCTATTGTAAAAAGTTTGGTCATGAGGAGCATCCTTGTCATTCAAATAATATTTATGAGCTCACACATATCCTCAAAAATCATAACATTGATTTTCCTAATGTATATAAGAAGCATGATTCATCAACTTACACTTCCTCACATTCAAAAGGAAAAGGGCAAGCATTCATGGCTTCTATAAGTGATAAGACACACTTTTTAAGGATAAGTATAGGAAAATCTCTTTGTGCTACTACAAGTCATGATTCAAGGAGATGGCTTCTAGATTCAAGGGCTTCTCATCATATGGCATCTTTGCAGTCTATGTTTTCTTCACTTCAGCCTTGCACCATGTCACAGATTTTGACGGGCAATCAATTATCTTGTAATGATCCAGTTGATCATATTTTGTATCTTGATAAAATATAGTTTATTCTTATCATATATTTTGTCTCTCTATTTTGTGGTTTCCATTGCCTCTAGATCTTGGCAAATTCTCACATGGTATCAGAGCCATTTAAAGGTGGAGGGTGGTGACTTTTCTCCGCATCGATCTGCAATTTTAGAACATTTTTGGCCAAATCCGTCATCGCTATTGTTCTTAGAAGGCCCAAAATCCCCAAGATCGGTTGTCAATTGGTTAAAATCAGCCTCTATTATCCCGAGTTGAAAAAATCTCCCCTCTTGGCTCATCGTACCGACTTGCAAGTACAAGTCTGAATTTTTTCTCTTTCATTTTTTATATTTTCATAAATTTTAAAAAATAAAATAACAATAATTAATCTTTACTAATTTGGGAGGGGGGGAGGCAGGTAGTTTTTGTTGTTTTCATATTTTATGGAAAAAAAGTAAACGCAAAAAAAAATTTAGGGGGGGGGGGTTCTTTTGGCCCATAGGCCACATGCCGCCTATAGGTTTACCTACGAGTAAGCGCAGGCCACCTATAGGCCCTACAACATAGGGTACCTATGGGTGACGCAGGTTGCCCCACAGAGTCTGTTTTTAATATATCTCTTGGCCACATCCCAATTAGAGGCATCTTTTTCTACAATATTCTATAGGGCTACTTGGTGGCATCATTTTCATGTTTCCAGATTTGTACTATCATGTTATATGCTCTTGCATGAGCAATGTTGTACTCGCACTATCTTAAAGTGCCACACCTCTTTGTATCTTGTCATTGTTCACTATTTGATGTAATCCTCTTGTACATGTAGATTAGGAATATCTTATGAGACTTAGTGCATGGATCTAGTGGAGACTTAGACTGTACACATTTGTGCATGACTCTCATTAGACTTTGATTGTACCAGTTTGTCTGCTATTTATGAGTATCTAGATGATGCTCAAAATAGGTTGTCTCCATGCCTGATCTTCATTCTGTTGTAGCGAGTGATTCATCATCCTCAACTTGGTACTTGGTTTTGTCACACTTTGACATTATTGGTGCAACATTGGCTCTCTTTCTTCATTATGGGAAGTTATTTAGGTCAACATCATTGGACCATCCTTGCAGGATATTCGACATTGAGGGGGAAGCTTCATTGTCTCTTCTTCTCTCTCATTCATTATTGAGAGCATTGTGTGCTTTCATCATCTCTCTATTGGGGGAGGGTTTTTTCCCATTGTGTCTTTTTCTCTTTCCCCACTTTATGAGAGATTACATTTTCATTTGTTCATGGGTACCTAACATGACCTTGTATTTAGGACCCATCTTGCATTGCTTAGTTGCATTGTACACTTTAGTGCATTCCCCTAACTTGCAGTTAAGGGGTGGTGTTGGTGTAAATAATTATTCATCTTGGATATTATTACACCTTACTTAAGTTTACTTAGGATAATGCATTTCATAGTAGTTTGGGAATACATTTTATTTCTATCACCTATTTTATTCTCTCTTATTTTTTCTTTCCATTGCCTATATATCTTGGAAAAATCTCACACTTCTCACTGGAGTTCAAATGAAATATATTACCTTTTGTCTATATACCAGTTGCAATCTCCAAGCCAGATCTACTAATGATTTTACATTTTTCATCCTTGAATTGTAATTGAAATCTTTTGTCTACCAATTGTCCTACACTCAAAAGAATATGCTTCAAACCTTCAACATAATAAATTTTGTCAGTATTTTTCTTACCATCCAATGATATAGATCATCTTCCTTTAATCATACATGCCTTGTCATTCCCAAATCTAACTAGTCCACCATTCAATTCTTGTAAAGATAGAAACTTCTCTTTATCTCTAGTCATATGATGTGAACAACCACTGTCATTTACGCATTCGTCATTCTCCTCAATTTTAGTAACAAGTTACTTCTCCTCAGGTACATTCTCTTGCAGTGGTGGATTATCTTCCTTGATAGCCAAGAATACCCATTCCTTCCCATTGCCGGATCCACTAGCAGAGTGTTCTGCCGGTTTATCAACTGAATTAGTAATGCCCTCCTCATTCGCTATGTAGCATGATTTGTCTCTATTTTTCTCAAATATATATTTTTCTGATATCGAAGATTAGGACTAAATGATATTTTAACTTTTTCTTCAAATCTTGAATTCCTTTCAAAACATCTAGATGCAAAATGACCAATCTTATTGCATGCAAAATATTTAAAAGGTGCTTTTCTTTCATAATTCCTATCAGTCCTTTACTATTCAACCAAATAGTGCTTCAAGTTGCTCAAACTCATCATCTTCTCTCTTCGTATCTTCTAATTCTTTTGCATATAAAGCTTTCCAATATTGCTTGCTGGTTGCAGATGTAGATGCATGAAAAGAAGGTTCGGTCTTGACAACTTTAGAAAGTCCAAATTCCTGAAGCTCAAAACAAGATAGTTTCCCATCCAAAGTATCTTTGTTGACAGATGTATTACCCATTGTTCTCAACTCATTAATAGTAGTAGCCTTCATTTTTTAAGTCGTTGGTAGGGCTCTCAAAACTTTAGAAACAATTTCATCTTTGCTTAGAGTTCCGCCACAACATTGAATTCCCATAACAATCTCATTTACCCTTTCCATGAATGCAGTAATCATTTCATCTTCTTCCATCTTTAGGTTTTCATATCTCACTTGGTAACCATCAAGTTTCAAAACCTTCACTATAGGGTCACCTTCATTAAGAGTCTCCAATTCATCCCATATAGCCTTTCCAGATGATTCATGTATTAATCCTATTATTTTCTGATCATAAAGTGGACACAAGAGGGCTTCTCTTTCTCTATAATCATTCTCAAGCTCCTTGTCTAGGTTTGTCGAAGGAGGATTGCCAGCTCCCGGATTAAAGGATGTGACATCTCAAATGAATCTCCTAAATCTCCTTGCCAAGACATCTCAGATGAGTCTCCATCTAAATCTTCAATACTGTGTAATTTGTTCCATCAAGCCTAAGAATATCCCTTCGAAAGATAGCTCAAGAATAACTAGATGAACTTGAATTGTTAGTCACCATAGGATCCTCCTCAAAGGGTTAATCTTTCTACAGACAGGACCAAAAATTTGATACCAATTGTTAGACAGTTTAGATAACCGGAAGACAACTAAGAGGGGGAGTGGGGTGAATCAGTTGTCACTGATTACAGAAACATTCATCAATTAAAACTTTAATACTAGAACCCAAAAAAATATTACTAGAATAATAGTTAATCTAATTACCCATAAACAATAATCACCGAATAAGAGCCATCCACACAACACCAAGATTTGTAGGTGGAAAACCTGGTAAAGGGAAAAACCATGGTGGGAAGCCTGCCCACAGTCAAATAATACTTTTGCAGTATGTGAATTACAATGAAGGGGCCTGCACTTGCAGGAAGGCCAATAACCTAGACCATACTTCTCATCATAAAAAGAGCCTCACTGATTGCATATAAATCCAGACTATGATCTAGAGAAGTGTTGAACTGTTAGGGTTTCATGCCGATTCAAAGCAAATATGAACTAACAATTATATGTAGATTTAAATAAAAAAGATAAAGAAATAAAACAGGACATAGATAACATAGAGATTTAACGTGGTGCACCCAGATTGGGTTACGTCCACCATACATAGTTGTCCAATCTTTCTTATTATCCAGAAAAAATAGTACATCAACCTTACAATACCTTAAGCATCCCAGCCACCGCTTTTAACATGCATTTTTAGGGCAACAAACAAAGTTGGCCTTTTTAGGGTTTTATTACAATGTTGGTTTTCATCAACAAAAAATGGCAAAAAAATACATGCTGAGTGTATAGTACTTTGCTAATTAGTTGCCACATATCAACAATCTTCCACTTGGAGATTGATCAAGCTCCACACCAAACAATCTCCCACTTGGAGACTGATACTAGATGACACCACTATACTTGCAGCATCTATTGGATAAAACACTAGGACCCGACTGGTATAAATTCATAATTATCAATCAAGAAGACCAACAGAAACTAATGAAGAAATCAGCTTCTCCTATGGAACTGCCTTCATGAACATATCGGTAGGATTCTCACTTGTGTGAATCTTCTCAAGCTGTAACTGACCCTCCTCCAAAACAGTCCGGATGAAGTGGTACCTGAGCTGAATGTGCTTTGTCCTTGAATGAAAAGCAGAGTTCTTCACAAGATGAATGGCACTCTGGCTATCAGTATACAATGGGCTATCCTCTTGTGTCTAACCCAATTCCTCAAAAAAACATTGCAACCAAATCATCTCCTTGCTGGCTTTTGTAGCAACAACATACTCAGCTTCAGTGGTTGAAAGTGCAACAACCTTTTGCAGCCTTGAAATCCAACTGACTGTAGTTCCCCCTATAGTAAAAACATACCCTGTAGTACTCCTCCATGAATCAATATCACCCATCAGATCAGAGTCAACAAATCCCCTCAGAGCAGCATTAGATCCTTTGAAATATAATGCCATCATAGTAGTTCCTTTCAAATACCAAAGAATCGATTTCACAACATTCCAATGTTCCATACTTGGATTACTAATAAAGCTGCTCACAACTCCTACTGCATGTGCAATATCTAGCCTTGTGTAAACCATTGCATACATCAGACTGCCAATAGCTGATGAATATGAGATGTTAGACATTTTATTTACCTCTTCCTATGCCTTTGGGCACATCTCCTTAGTCAATTGGAAATGACTAGCCAAAGGTGTACTAACTGCTTTTGTATCCTGCATGTTAAATCTTTTCAACACCTTCTTTATATATTCACTTTGGTACAAATTCAAGGTTCTATTTTTTCTATCCTGTGTAATCCTCATACCAAGAATTTACTTAGCTGCACCCAAATCCTTCATAGCAAATGACTTGGATAAGTTCTGTTTAAGATCATTTATGTGTTGCATGTTAGACCCAGCAACAAGCATGTCATAGACACAAAGCAACAGGATAATATAACTGCCATTATCCAATATCTTAAAATATACACAATGATCAGAATGACATCTATGATAACCATGTTCAGTCATGAAACTGTCAAATTTTAGATACCATTGTCGGGGTACTTGCTTTAGGCCATACACACTTTTCTACAACTTGCACACCAAATTCTCCTTACCTTTGACCTCATATCCTTGTGGTTGCAACATGTAACTTTCCTCCTCCAAATCTCCATGGAGAAAAGCTATTTTGACATCTAATTGTTCAAAATGTAAATCATCTACAGCCACAAGACTAAGTACCATTCTAATTGAAGTCATTTTTACAACTGGAGAAAATATTTCATCATAATCTATACCCTTTTTCTGTGCAAACCCTTTTACCACAAGTATGGCCTTATATCTTTTTTGACCTCCTTCCTCCTTCTTCAGCCGATAAACCCATTTGTTAGGCAAGGCTCTATTTTCTGCAGGTAAAGGGACTAAGTCCCAAGTCTTATTTTTCATCAAGGAGTCCATCTCCTCTTTCATGCCTAGCTCCCACTGTTGTTTGGCATCTACCTGCATTGCTTCTTCATATTCTTTTGGTTCACCAAAATCAGTTAATAAAATAGAATACAAAGAAGGAGAAAATATTTCAGGGGGTCTACTTGACCTCATAGAATGTCTAACACTTGCAAGAGTTTGTGGGACAATCTATTGTTGCTGAGTATCAGGTACTTGTGGCATTTCATTTTCAGGAATCTCATCCAACACCACATATTCTTGTTTGTTCTGTTCATGCTTCTTTTCTTGCATCTGTTCTTTATACATAACCTTCTCATCGAATATAACATCTCTACTCTCTAATTATTTTCTTGTTTTCAAAATCCCATAACCGATAGCCATATTCATCTATCCCATATCCAATGAAGGTACATTTTTGAGATTTAGCATCAAGCTTGGTTCTATTTTCTTTATCGACATGGACAAAAGCTTCACAACCAAAGGTTTTCAGAAAAGAATAATTTATCTTTTTACCAGTCCATGCCTCCTCTGGAATACCACCATCCAAAGGGGTTGAAGGTCCTTTATTTATCAAATAGATGGTAGTATGTATAGCATCTGCCCAAAAATGTAAGCCCAATCTAGCATGCAATTTCATGCTCCTCGCACATTCCATGATAGTCCTATTCATTCTCTCTGACACACCATTTTCTTGTGGAGTTCTTGGAACTGTCTTCTACTTTTGATTCCCATTTGAGGAGCAGTAATCTTCAAATTCTTTGCTCCAATACTCACCTCCATTATTCAATCTGAGACACTTCAACTTTTTCCCTGTCTCATTCTCAACCAAAGCTTTCCATTTCTTAAAAGTTTCAAAAACATCTGATTTTTGTTTTAGGAAATATACCCATGTTTTTCTAGTTGAGTCATCAATAAAAATAACATAATAACAAGAGCCACCAAGAGATGATACCTGAGCTAGTCCCCATACATCTGAATTCACAAGCTCTAACTTCTCACTCTTCTTCTCTTTCCCAACCTTTAGAAACTTGACTCTTTTCTATTTACCATAAACACAGTTTTCACAAAACTCTAAATCAATCTTCTTTAGTCCTAGCAATAGATTTTTGGAGTAAAGGATTTTCATCCCTTTCTCACTCATGTGCCCAGGCCTATGGTGCCACATTATCTATAGCAGCTAGGGTAGAGTAAGTGTTACCAGTACATAGATATAATGTGCCTACCTTTGCACCTTTAGCTACTACTAATGATCCTTTAGTGACCTTCCACATACTGTCTGAGAAGGTAACTATGCAACCTTCACTACCTAGTTGCCCTGCAGAAATTAAATTTCTTCTTAAATTAGGAACATGTCTTACCTCCTACAAAAACCAGTTATTTCCATTCTGCAACTTGATCTTTATCTTTCCTTTTCCAAAAATTTGATAGGGCTCATCATCACCCAAATATAACTGTCCAAAATCACCTTGAACGTAATCTAGAAAATATTTTCTATGAGGTGTAGCATGAAATGAAGCACCAGAATCTATTACCCAGGAATCATTAACACTATCCAAACATAAGATTAAAGCATCTTGTAAAGTATTACTTGCAATATTAGCTTCCTTACTATCATTTTCATTTTTGTCTCCTTCTTTATTTTTTCGAGACCAATAGTCTTTCTTTAGATGACTAGGCTTTCTATAGTACCAGCAATGTTTCTTTCCTCTAGATTGAGAGCGTCCTTTCTTTGACTTCCCTCGTGACTTCTCATTCCTAGGGCCTTTTCCTCTTTCTGTTGATCTTTCTTTGTTCTCCACATTCAAAACACTACCCGATGATGTTGGAGTCTCACCTGTGCTTTTCCTTCGCATTTCCTCGCTTAGGATAACACCAACAATATCATCAAATACCAAAGTATTTTTACCAGAGACAAAGTTACTTACAGCCATAACCAAGCTATTCCAGCTTTCTGGCAAAGAACATAAAATCAAGAGAGCCCTAACCTCTTCTGCAAAAGTAATTTTTACTGAAGACAGTTGACTGGTAATTGTATTAAATTCATTTAAGTGCTCCGCTATAGATCCTCCCTCACTCATTTTCAAATTAAACAGACGCTTCATAAGAAATACCTTATTCAAAGCCAAGGGTTTCTCATACAACTTAGCCAATATCACCATCAAATCTACATTCATTTTTGCTTTTGTTATATTGAATGCTATAGACGATGCAAGGCATAATCGAATGGGTCGGGCAGTGCCTTTCTATCTAAAATGTCCCACTCTTCATCTGACATTGTGGTCACTTTCTTTGCCTTTCCTTCCAATGGCCACCACAAATCCTTTTGATATAGGTAATCCTCCATCTACATTTTCCATAACTGATAATTCTGGCTGTTAAAATTTTCAACCTTGAATTTGGAATCCTCCATTGCTCCCACTCAAATCTAAAAGTCCTACCAATTTATAGAAAACCTTGCTCTGATACCAATTGTTAGGGTTTCAAGCAGATCCGAAGCAAATATGAACTAACAATTATATGCATATTTAAATACAAAAGATAAAGAAATAAAATAGGACACATATAACAAAGAGATTTAATGTGGTTCACCCAGAATGGGTTACGTCCACCATACACAACCATCCAATCTTTCTTATTATCTAGCAAAAATAGTACATCAACCTTACAATACCTTAAGCATCCCAGCCGCCACTTATAACATGCATATTAGGGCAACAAACAAAGTTGGCCTTTTTAGGTTTTTATTACAATGTCAATTTCCATCAACAAAAACGGCAAATTTTTTTTTTCTCAAGGGCTACTACCCCTGAAACCCCATAGCAGGCTTTGCCCACTTTGGGGGTTGCCACCCACAAACCCCTATAGCGGGCTTCACTCGCTTTCCTGAGGCCCAGCCTGGCTCTAGACCCCGACGAGAATACATGCTGAGTGTACAGTACTTTGCTGATCAATCACCACATATCAACCTGAACTACAAAATATAGCATCTCTTATGCCTGAGTACAGTTCTGGTTAAGCTCAATATCATAGGACTAAATCCTCTTACATTAAACCAATTCAATCTCCAATGATCGACCAACTTCTCTGTCTGAATGATATTACATTATTCTCATATTACATTCCTTGACCATGACCTCTTATATTAACCATGATGATCTACAATGAGATCTTAGATCTATATATACAAACCCTCGACCATAAATTATCAGGTCAGGCACTAGATAATAAACCAATTACATAATTACAAATCAAATTGGCCTTAGACAAAAAAAAAGTAATATCAACACATACGATATCCCAGAAATGCATCAATAGGTCCTATCCACATGTTACATTAAAGCCGCTCCATAACCTAGATCAACTGGAACCAAGTATAGGTCCACACACTTTAGCAATGGTCTCCAACTACAAAGTCTCAAATATGATCACCAACAACATCCTAAAACTCCATCAGAAGCTGCACCAACAACACTTATGCAATTCATCAAAGATCTCCATCAAAATCTTTACCGATGAAACTCTCATGGGAACCAAAAACCAAGCTCCTAAGAAAGAAAAATAGCATCCAATTACCAGACCAAAACCAACTGATCAAATATGAGTATTAGTATCATGAATACTTTAATTCCATCATGAGATTATACTGGATCATACTAGATCTAAGTTAACCAGAAACCACTTAACCTACCAGAACCAGAAGGGTGCCGATAAAGCATCCAAATAACTAGTGTTGACATCAATTAGAAAAAATCAATTCAACACATAATCAATTCCACCAAATGGCCAACTATATATATATATACCAAAGGCATTCCTCTATTTGAAGTGGATGACCTTTGTTTTTTCTGGTATTAATTGTTAAGAGCTAAGAAAAACATGCAAGACGATTGAAAATGTGGAGTTGTCCCTTTATTCATTATTTTAAATTGTCCCCCCATGATCAACTCAATGCATCGAGAGATGTGTCCCTTATATAACTTGCTAAATATATGATTACATCTTTAGTGGTCACATCAAGATTTGATTTCCTTTTTTAGAAATTCAAACTATTTTAGAAAGGCCACTTGAATTGTATTTAGAAAGTTAAAGTTGGGTACCATGTTCATTATACTCCATACAATCATTTTTTGTTTTACTTGAATTTTATTGAATATATAAATTGAATACAAATATTTAAGTCTGTAAATTTCTGATTTTATCCTGTGCAACACATTGAATAAAGGGGAGTCAAATTTAAATATAATGAGTTGTAAGATAGTAGTTCAAATTTTATTTAACTTGTTATAACAAAAGTTAATTAATCTCCTTCTAAATATTTTTTAATATGATCGTTATTTTTAATTATTAATATTATAGCATAATATTAATTTATTAGTTTAAGTAGTATATTAAGTTTTATTCTTTATAATATTCAATGTTTACTAGTTTTAAATATATATTTAAATAATTATAATTATTTAATATTTATATATTATCTTATTATACAAAAATTTAATAAATTAATATTATTTTATAACTGTATGGATAATATATTATATATAATTATATTATATTTAAATTATTCATTGAAAAGTGATATTATTTAAGCTCCATTTAATATTATAGAATAGAAATTAATTATATAATAAAAATCAAAGTTGTCCATTTTTCATTATTTTTTGTCATTCTATCATTATAATGTGAGGTAGAAAATGTTGAAAGAGGCTATCCAGCCATATATTAAGAAAGTTATATAAGGGGGATAAGGCACATCGAGAGATCTACCTCTTATACAACTTGTTAAATATATGACCATGTCTTCAGTGGTCACATGATGCTTTGATTCCTTTTTGTAAAATTTAAACCGTTTTAGAAAGACCACTTTAACTGTAGTTAAAAAACTAAATATTGGGCCCCATATTTCTTATACTCCATACATTCATGTTTTGTTTTACTTGAATTTTATTAAATATTGAATTGAATAGTAAAAGATTTAATTCTATAAATTTTATTTAAATAAAACATGAGTCGTAAGATAATAATTTAAATTTTATTTCTTTTTATAAAAAAATTTAATTTTATTCAACTTTTTATAACAAAATTTAATTAATTTTATTTTACTTTTGATAACATGGTGAAAAAATGAGTGGTAGTCGGAGAGGAAGAAATTGAGTAGGGTTTCAGGTGGAGGAGTTGCAAGGATGAAGGGGATTCAGAGGATGATGGTGATGGTTGTGCTTTGGCTTGTGCATGGATTTGGGCTTGTTGTTCCTTTCTATGGCCTCTCACAGTACATGATATGTTTCCCTTTTTCGTTTCATAGTGGAGGTCTTGCTAGAGTTTTGTACATGGAAGGAGTTGTTGGTGATGTTGTTTTTGGCATAAAATTCATTGGTGGGTTTGCTTTTTTTTTTACAAATGTTGGATTTTTCCATATTTGGGGTTTGTTCCTAACTACGATTTCTAAGCACGTTTAGGCATCTAAGTGCTCTAGTGCAGTCTTTCTCCCTTATTGTAGAAGTTTTTTGATGTCTACTATTATGGCACCCCTACTTTAGGCTTTTTCTTTTTTTGAGGAGGATAAACTTTTGGGTGTCTCTCCTTGGCATTTGCTTGGTGCTTTATCTTCTCTATGGTTAGTAAGTTTGCAGTCTAGTTGCCAGTGAAGCTCTATTTTGGGCCTACCTTTTTTAAGGTGGGAGAAGGACTTTTGTTGTGGTGGTAGGCGACAAAGAGTTTAATTTTTTTATCGGTGGTTCAGAGTATAAGACATCCTTGAAAGATGTACATATTTGAAATAAGTTTGTCTTTATCCTATTTGATAAAGTATCAAAATATTGCTCAAAGGGTAATGGAGACATCTTTAGAGCTTAACCTTTTTTTCATGGAGTTTTCCACACTTCATGGGTGGATAAACTCATTGGAAGAAACATTGGCTTGTCAAATAGGTATGCTTCCTGTACTATTAAAGTTTTTTTTAGGTGTTATCGAGGTCTCCCCACCTAATTCATTTATGGATGAAATTTACTCTAGATTTGTCAACTACCCTCATTGGTAAGTTTAACTCTTTTAGACCTAATTTTTATTTAGTTCGTCAATGGGATTTTGCTACTTGGAAGTTGAAGGGTAGTGTATCTATTATTCCAAGGGTAGATGGTATATTTTTATTTATATTTTCTATAAGGATGATGTGATAAAATTGTTTTTGGAGGGTTCCAAGTTCTTTGATAAAGAGAATCATAATGGCCTCTCCCTTTGTAAATGTAAACCTCATTTCAACCCTACTTTGGATCTAGGTATTATTTGTCTTACTTGAATCCACCTTCCAAGGCTTCCCTTAGAGTAATAGAGTCCAAATACCCTTAACAATATTGTTGATTCCTTTGGGGTGTTAATCACAATTGATAAATCACCCTCCAAAAATCCCACCTCATCTTTGCTAGATTATGCGTTAATGTGAAGTTAATCACCCTAAACCCCAAGTTTGGAAAATGGTGCCAACCCATTGTCTATGATAATGCTAGCTTCTTTTATTAAAAAATGTAATAAATTCAATCACCTTGTGGATAAATGTTGTATTCCATCCATTCAAAATACTTATATGAAGGATAAGGAAGTGACTATAGATCCACCAAGTCAATGTTTGATTGGTGAAATCTCAAGATCTATGAGATAGCCCATTATTAAAAAATATACCCAATTTCATATCACCCCTCCTCTAAAGGAAGCAAATTTGACTCATTATTTCCTAATATACCTTTAAAAATTGATACCTTAAGCTTCGTTAGGGTGGGAGTAATTCTAGAGGATAACATGTTATAGTAGAAGGATGAGGAGAAATGACTAATTGATAAGAAGGAATCCAAAGAGGTGAAACCTCAAGAACCATACTTGGAAGAATATAATAATGAAAAGGGGACACCTATTAAGATTACCCCACAAGAACTAAACAAAGAAGATCCTAAAATGCAAGTTGAGTTAACCACTAAAGTAATTAAATAGTTAGTAGAAAATAAGAGGATGTAGAATCCTTACCTAAAGGCCAAGTGGATGGAGATATTTCTATCAAGGTTAACCCCCAAGAACTGAATAAGGAAGATCCTAACATACACTTGTAGAGTTAAACAATGAAGAACATATAGTCAATACAAAAAAGGAGGATGTGGAACCCTTTGTTAAGGAAGTTTAGATCAATTTAGAAGTTTATTGGACCCCTAATGAGGCTAACAACTTATTTTATGGTTTTCTTATCTTAAATAGCCTTGTAGAAACTCCCCTCCCAACTAGCCAAGAGGTTAATTATACCCTAATAGGTATTAAAAATAAAATGGAGATAGGAGTCTAGATACTAAAAAATTGTCCTGTCTTTGATGACACTTTTCACTAACCTTTTTCATCTAAACTTATTAAATAATTTTAATTATTTAATTAGTACTAATATTCTTCTCAAACACTTCTTTGGTGAAGCGGCCACCATGGTTCAAATCCCTGTTGGGCCTTTGTGCTCGCAAGGCCTTGTGCCTTCGTTGGGTCGTTGTGCTTGTGGATTTGAACAAGTGAAGTGTGGGGATGAGGTCCCCTGTTTGTGCCCTCGTTGGTTCATAGCTCTAGGTCAAAAGCATTTTCCCCTTATTTAAAAAAAATATATATTCTTTTGCTAATTTCCTATAATTAAATAATTTTTAGTTATTTAATTATTTTTCTTCTAAATGATTAATTTAATAATCTTTATTATTTAATTAATGTTCATAATTATTTATTTCTAATCAAGTAATATTGATCTTAGTTGACTAATCCTAACTATTCCTCTTCAATTGAATAATTCTCTTATTATTTAATCCATTTATTATAAGCTGATTATTTTACTATGATTAAATAATTGAAAAATAATTATTTAATCCCCTTTCTCCATTTATTCTAATTAAATAAATTCTTAATTTATTTAATTACTATGTGCTCCAAGGATATGTGCCTTCCCTAGACTGTTGTGCTCGCACACTATGCAAGCTTTATTCAGCCATTGAACTTGTGCTTTTGAGTAAGTGAAATTATAATGAGGAAAGATGCCCCCTAGAAGTGGCATAAGTGGGAGGCAATCCTCTGTAAGAAATTTCTTTGGGCCTATACCAAGCTAAAAACTTGGGTTTATCCAAACAAACAAATAATTGAATTATTAGTAAAAAGGATTGCAATACAACATTTAGAGTCTATTCTCTTTCAAGTGTAGTTACAACAATTGGGATTCTTTGAGTAATTCGGGCAAAGAAACAATATTTCACAAAATAGCCAAATTGTCTCATCAAAACAACTTAGGCAACAACATATTTATAAATAAAAAAAATTGAAAGGTAGACCTGTCCATGGTTTCCGAAACCATTTCATAAAATATATATTCACCATAAATATAAATTGCCAAAAATTAATTCATCTCATCTTGCAAGTCTTGAAATAGCAATTTTCATCTCACCAAGAATTATCTCAACAAACAAGACACATGGCACCCAAGTGCATATTTGTGAGCTTGTTTTACAAACTCTTATCTCCAAAAGTGTGTAATAGTGCCAACTCGCATAATTTGATGCTCCACACTATACATGTAGTAAGCCAACACTCAAATGGCCCCAGAAAGTGACATAGCAACTAAAAAATAGAACTCTAAGCATATAATGAATAAAATGTGCACAGTGGGATTAATTAATTAATTAATTAATTAATTAATTATTCGTACTAAATAAAAATGCATTATTATTTTTTGGATTATTCGCAAGAATTCACAAGCTCCACATTAAGTTCTTAATTTTTCTCAAAACAAATTGATTAATTTTTATATAAGATTTTGACCTCAAAACATAGTTGAGAAAAGAATAATGTTTTTCTTACTTTTTAAATGTATGGATAAACTCTCTAAAGGTCCCTTCCCAACTAGTATCCATTTATTTAGTTTCACAACTATACGCTATTTACTGAATGGGCACCCTTTGGTGGATTTGCGGACAAAATAAAGACGGAGAAGTACTAAAGGGTACAAAGAACGCCCTCCTTGGAACGGTATCAACCAGATCTTCACCTGTATAGCCTGGCAACACACTCCATTCCATAGACATCAAGTCAAGGGTCAAGACATTCTTGCTGCCTTTAATCTTAAAGAAAATTTTACCTGATGAAGCAGCGACCATAAAATCTGTTCCATGGGATGACATGATCGTGTCTTCTAACAACTCATGGGGAGTAACAGAAAGAAGAGACCAACTCTCATTATTCTCCAACACCCATATCCCACCCCATGTGGACCCTCCATCCCCTTGATGAAAGGGATACCACCCCATGTGGACCCTCCATCCCGGGCTTCCTTCGCTAACCTCCCCACCAAAAGCAGTTTCCCTTTGCACGACACTAAGCAAGGCAGAGAGGTGTAGGAATTGTGATCAAAGTCATCATTATCAATTTTTGGAGGCAACCCTCCTTCGATCTCCTTCAACTGAAACTCTTTGCTGCCGAAGTCATAGCAAACCAAATGACGACCAAAGTTACATGTAAAGTAGGTCATGCCCTTGTGTAGTGTGCTCGTGTATCTGATCGATGATAAAATCGGTCCTGATATCCTTCCACTGATCTGTATTGGAATCATAGAGCAGAGCTATATTGTAGATGTTCAAAGTAAAAATTTCAAAGTGATCTGCATGGACCATCAGTTGCACGGCACATCGGTGCGTCCATACCGGATCAGGAGGAAAGAAACTGCGCTGTTTAGTTAAAATGTTATATATGACAGACTCACCAGACAAATGATGAAAGAGAAAAAGCCCTGCCGCTGCAGCACACAGATGAAACGCGCAGCCATTCTGGCGGTTCCATGTAATTTTATTCCACGGCAAATGGGTACACAGAAAAAGGCGATTCCTTGGTAGGTCTGCTGGGTCAGAAAATTGTCTCCCTCGTTATTCACATTGAAATTGGTGGCCGATATTGCCGTATTCCAAGCTTTACAAATGCTTTTGGCTCTCATCAATGAGGGCATAGGAAGTCTTCGCAAAATCTCCTCCGTTCCGTCATGATCGAGATCGGGATTATTATTATTATTATTATTGTCCTCAATTGTATCCCATTCCTGAGGAGATTTAGTTTCATTATTATCGCCTCGTTGAGTACTTGCACCATATCTATCTTGGTAGACCTTTTGTAATTCTGAAAATGGAAGATTTGTGCAGGACTTAGAAATCATATTGCGCCGGAGACGGCTGGATTTCCCGATTTGAAGTCCGCATTTCAAGTCCTCATCCATGTGGGCATCTAGTTCCGCAAATATGTCCGCATTCCAAATCCGCATCTCTGAAATTATCTGTAATCATCCGCAAGACTGCACCATCCACCGCTTTTTTTCACCTTCTTTTTAAGATAACAGGTACTTGTTTTGGAAAGGATATTACTATTCTATGTACATTTATACGTAACCTTTTATTATTGAAAATAAAACGGTACTACTTTTCCAAGAGCCGACCTTCATTATCAATAATAATTTTATTTGTATATTATTAATTAGTGTTATTATTTTTTTATTTTATAAATAATTTGAAATAATATTTCTCTTAACATTCTAATAATATAGAGATTCATCTTATAGTGTGATAGTTAAGTGGTTGGATTATTAATAGTGCAATCAAGGTTCAAATATCCCTTGGTTCAAATGACGGTCGTGAGGAAATTGTGTTGGAGGAAATGTTGGTGATGGAGGAAACACGAGGAGAAATGGATGGCTAGGCGAGGCATTAATGCCAAGGAGAAGGAGGAAGGTCGTGTGAGCTAGAGCTAGACTAAAAATCCTACCGCTTTGACCAATATTATTGGAAAAAAAAACAAATAAAAAAGGCATTCTAATAATATAATTTCGTAAAATTAAGGTTAAGATTATAGTTAGGGTTAGACTTTGGCTTTGTCTAATGGTAAAGGATATGTTAAGGGTTACAATAAGCATTAGGTTTAAAATTAAAAGATTTATTTTGATACAATTACAATAAGGTTGAGGTTGAGATTAATGTTAGATATAGAAATAAGATTCATGTTAGCATTGAATTAAATTTAGATGATCTAAACGACTAGAAGGTTATGTTTCAAGACATAATTAATTTAAAATAATATATATGTATCAAATGACAAAGCATATATATAGCTCGAACTTGATGGAAAAAACCAATTAACATATCTAAAGTCCAAAGCATAGATTAATTCTCAGATGCCTCTTTGGAAGAAAGTGCATGTTACTAACTAATCCCATTTGGAGATTTGACAAATCTTTGCAAAAATATAGCTCATCAATTATCCTCACAAAATTCTATACAAGCATGTGAAAGACAAGGGATTCGCCAATATGATTATCATCACCAAGTAGAGTTGATTTCTAGAGGAAAGTAATTTTAGAGGCAACAAAGGGAAATTCTACTAATGATTTTCTAAACTTAAGAGGACCTCTCTTCCTCCTATACATAACAATCCAAGTTGGGTCATTTTTTAAATTTGGAACCAAATGGAAAGAAAGGGAGAGACCCCCTTGGAAGACTTACCATAATGTATGTTAGTGTCAAACTTAAGAGCAGTAGACATAACAAGAACGTAAGGAAAAATAGAATGAGTTATGCCCAAAAGTAAGAGGGTTGTAACTAACGAGCAAGCAAGCAACCCCAATCATCTGACAAATCCAAGAAATTGTTTTGTTAAGTGTTGGTGGCTATATCTATTACATTTGTAACATTTAATGTATTATGAGCATTCTATTCATTTTTTTTCTAAGGATTAATAGTTGTAATACCTTGTTATTTGATTTTAAAGTAGCAATTACTCTATTTTAGATGTTGCCACATGCCTATAGGTAGAGCAATGAAGAATTTAAAATAAAAAATAACAAAAATTGTGTGGACATATCACCAAAATGGTATTTTAAGAAACCACATTTTAATATAGTTCTTTTAAAATGGCTAGAATGGAAGATAAAATTATTTCTATATGTTGTGGCTTCCATTTATTGTTTGTCATAATTGAGAAGTTTGAAAAATAAATTAATGTTGTGGCTTCCTCAAAATTTCTCTATACATTCAAGCTTATGTGTTTTGTATTGATGCTTGTTACCTCCACTGAACAAAATATTAATTATTGTTACATTTTTTATTAATTGCTAGGTAGTAATTTTTAGCTTCTAATTATTGTTAAGCAACAAAATTTTAATTTTTAAATTATTGTTGACCAAATAATTCTCTTTTTTTGTATTTTTCCATGATGACAAGAAAAACAAGGGATATGAATGTAGAAATATATGATAATAGTTAACAAAGGTTTTTTTAATGATAATCATACTTAATACTAATAGCTCTTTCTATTTCTCTCTTCGAACATGAGTCTGTAGTTCTTCTTTTCTTTCCTAAAATTTGCACTTTGTTGCCTAGAATATGTAATATTTCTTTCTATATTCAATGAAGTAATGCCTATATTTCTTGCAATAATAACATTAAATTTAAGAATTATCATACATTTGGCCTTGAGATTGATTATGAGTTGAGATTTGATGACTACCTCTTCCACTTGATTTTCCACATGAGTTTGATGTGGTGCTTTTTCCACATCTATATAAATTTCTTCATCTACCTCTAAAAATTGTACTTTTCCTACATCTACCATGGGTTATTGAGACTTGTGTCATAAAGGCATTCTCCAAACCTGAATTTGATGATCTTCTTGGTCTACACACATGATAAATGAGAGATGGATGTAGCACATCAACTGAAAAATGCAAGAGATTGTTTTTCTTTAATAGTCGCCACAATTGATTCAAACCTTGCAGGAAAACTTTTTAAAATATTTTCAACTACTCTCCTATCCTCTAGTATTTTATCTTGAGATCTGATTTCACCTAGTAGTATAATAACTTGATTAAAGGTTGAGTCTATTGCATATGATTTTGTCATGTATATAGTCTTAAAATTAGTTCATGGCATTTGAAATTTGGCTATCCTCACCTTAGTCATTCCTTAATACATTTTGAAATGCATCTTATGCATGTTTGTATTTATTTGTTTCTATAATATTGGTTAAACTGTACTCTCATGCAATCGTTGAAAGATGTAAATGAAAGATTTTGAATCCATTTTCCTATTATCCTTCAATAAATCCTTTTTTTCTCAAGATAGGGTTGTTGAACAAACCACAACACAGAGAGAGGGGGTGTATCAGTCCAAACCTCAAAAATAATTTATTTTTTATCTTCAAATGTTAAATCTCAAATATATAATCACAATGGTAATAATTCTTGATTGGTGTGATATTAAGGATTTAAAAGACCCTGAGTATAGACCGGAGAAAGAAGGGGAGCCTATGGTGACCCCTAAAACTAATAATAGTAGGAAAAGAAATCCTCCAAGGTGTACGGAAAGAAAGTTTAAGTCCAGTAGCAAGAAAATGCAAGACCTAGAGCCACCCATCAAGAAGAAAACGAAATTGACCAAGTTAAGTGGGTCCAAAGACAAGGATCATGAGATTAGGGTAGACATCCACATCAATATGGATAACAAGGAACAAGGAACCATGAATAAATATAATGAAGCTAGTCAAAAGGTGGAGAAGGTGTTGGAAGACCTAATTTTGGAGGTCACTAGGGGCTAGGAGAGCTTCTAGAAGTAGGTTGGTAATGAAATTGGAACCCTGGAAGATGGGATTAAGGGTATTATTGACACTTTCATGGATTCCCCTAGGCCTAGTAAAAATGAGAACCTCCTGATCATGATTCAAAAGTTGTCTCGTGATGTCGAAACTATGAAGATCAACCACGAGCACGGAATTGATAAGTTGGAAGAGTATGTGGATGACAACAAAGACAACTTGAATAATCTAGTGGAAATCAATAGGGAGGTAATGAGTAAAAATGCTAAAGGTTTGAAAAAAATCAATGCCATGATTGCAGACTATAGAGCCAAACCCATAGCTAGTGATCCTCCCTTGGGGGAAAAATAGAAAAAGAAAGCTTCGAAGGGTGGCGAGAATTTTGTTGAAGGGAAGACTATCTCAGATCCCTATAGGAACAAGAGCTACAGCCAGAACACCTCCAGATTCATTATGGAGGATCTGGAGAAAATCAACAAGAAGATTATTTAGAACTAGTGCACTGTCTGAATTGAGTGATTTTCTCTATTTTTTGGGGCTTTTTGTGTTGCTTTTGGCTTTGGGTATGTGTGGGGTTGTTCTCCTGTGTTTGCTTATGTTTAATGTTTGTTTGGCTGTTGGCCTTGGTCTATAAAACTTTGGGTTTTAGGCTCTTGTAGAACATGTTTATCTTTATCAAAAATAGTAATAAATCATGAAATCACCATGCACAACAAACACATAAACAACATATTTATGTGGAAAACCCAAGTAGGAAAAAGCCATAATGAGAATCACACTCACAATATGAGAATAATTTATTAAAAAAATTCTTTTGAAACCCACTACTACTAAGAGAACTTGAAAAACTAAGGTGCACAACCTTAGGGAAATATACAAATGACTTGCAAAACTAAAACATACTGTCTTAAGGAAAAATACAAAAAGTTACCAAGAGACGCATTACCTTCTGATAGAGAAAGGAATTATTGAATTAGAAAGAACAAGATCTCTTGATCATTAAATTTTCCTTGAACCACTCTATGAAGTGACCAATATCAAGGAAAACACATTTGACTTGAAATACTATCTCATAACACTATGAAATTGAAGAAATCATCATTAAAGCTCTCCATAGTTGACTTTTGCACATCTCCAACATCAAATATTCTTGCAAATCATTCGCATCCACTTCTTGTTAATTCACACACATCCCATATCATCACTAACATATATGCACTTATTTATATACAAGATTAATCATTAAAACCCTTATCTAGGTTGGTCATAGACATAATAAATAATATTGCATAGATTTAGCCACCACAACATAAAACATTCATTCCAGTCCACTCCAAGAGATAGAGAGGACCCAAAAATTCACCAAAACTCATTTCCAAACTATTCCACTAGACGATACATGTTAATACATCCTCCAAGATCAACATCAAATATAATGTGTAGATAACCATTAAAGAATTTTAACTAGTAAACTCGAAACAAACCTCCAAGGAAAATTACATAATGTGGATCTATACACACCATGGTGAGACCCAGAAAGATAATTGAACTCATCTACCAAAGAAAATTTGGATGAAAATAATATGATTGAAGTGGGATACACCACTAAAATCAACCAAAAACTAAGTCACTTGATAGTGCAGATCTCATAAAATAATAACTTCATTTGCTAATCAAATCATCAACTAAAAATTGGACTAAAGCACTGCACAAAACACATAATAATTCCCTTCAAACCATAGCATTTGAATCCACATAGCCAGAAGCCATCTAGCAATTTTTGGACTAATTTTAATAAACTACCTCACTATTAGAAAGAAAACCAATCAACTCTACCATCTAAGCAATAGACGACCTGCAAACTTGATAGTATAATAAATATAAAGCATCAATATTATATCCAGATCCACAACACATAATCTTCAATTATCAAAGGAATAAAATACATTCTTCCACTTAGACTTAAAAAAATCTATCCTTCATATTGAAAATTCCACTACACTATCCTTCAAAAACACCTCAACATATTCACCAAACCATTCAACAATACCAGGAAACAATCCTTGCCTAATCATATATAACAAATAATGACATCAATAATAATACAAGACAATTTGACATCAATGACAACAACTCAAGTTCCTAACATTCTTCTCCTTTGTTATTGATGGAAACACCACTAGCAACAAGAGTGTATACAACTGATCTCTCTCATTATTTCTCCAAATCTATATATATCTCCCCCTTTGACATAAAAGGAAAAGGGAACTTTGCAAAGCACTCTCTCTTACTTATTTATTAGGTTTGATAACTATAGTACTCACTTCTACCCTTGATAATATGTTCCACATCAATCGAGGAGAAAAAGATGAACTCTAGATCTCCTCTTGGACAGATGCACCACCTGGATGCATATAGTTTAAAAAGTGAGGGGAAATTACCCCAACCTTTTTGAGAGATACTCAAACCTGCATCCTTTTCGAATGCCTTAGTAAATATATCTACAATCTATTCTTTAATAGGAACATACTCCAATATGATTTACTTATTTGAAACCTTCTCTCTTAAGAAATGATGCTAGAATGAAATATGTTTAGTCCTTGAATGCATTACTAGATTCTTTGAAATGTTAAGCCCCACTTGTATTATCACTCAAAATAGAAATTGCTTCATCATACACTACCTTGAGATCATAAAGAGTTTGGTTCATCCACATGACTTGATTACAACAAGATGTTATTACAATGTGTTTTGCCTCTATATTAGATAATAGTATTGAACCTTGTTTCTTACCCAACCAAGAGACCAATCTATCTCCCAAGAAAAATGGTCCACACTTGTACTTATTTTGTCATCTGCACATTTATCCCAATCAGTATCTATCTATTCTTTTAGTATTAAATCATCATTCTTCCTATACCATAACCCATAATCCAAAGTCCCTTTCAAATATCTGAATGTCCTCTTCACAACTTGATTATAAGATTTCTCAGGACTAGCCTAATATCTAGCCTCCAAACAAACAACCTACATAATATATGAACTTGAAGCAATCAAATACAACAATCCTCCAATCATAGATCTATACTTTTTATGATCAACATCTATATATACATCATCCTTTCTTAACTTACATCTAGTACCCATGGGGGTCAAAATTGGTTTAGAATTATCCATCCTAAACTACTTCAACATCACCTTGATATACTTGCTCTTAGAAATAAAAATTATTGTTTTGATTGAGTAACTTGTAGACCAATAAAAAATCACAACTCACATATCATAGCCATCTCAAATTCCTTTTGCATATCTTCTACAAACTTCCAATTGTAATGGTGAAAAATATTAGGGTTTCCACCATTAGATGTAAAAATCATTAATTTTAAACATAGGGACCATTACATTAAAACAAGGTTGAACCTAATAGATCTAGCTTCAAAACCAAGAAGGATAGGGCTAAGAATTTTATTAGGTTCACCTTGGGGGTGGTTGTCCTCTTTTAAGTTGAATTGTGAAAATGTTGAAAGCAGGGTAAGTGTGTTGGAATTGAAGTGAAAATGCATGAACAGTGAGCTACAATTGTTGAATTGATCTACAAACATGGAGCCAAATAGTATAAGACTATTCAGATCCATTCCCTATAGGAGCTCCTAAAATTGCAAGCCTAGAATGCCCACCACTCAGGTCCTCCATACTTTTCCATGTCCAAGGGGAACTTGTTCATGTATAAACTCAATTCTAAAGATCATAGCTTTGTACATGATCTTGCAAACAATGGAGAAGAAAAATAGGTTGGGAATAGGGGTTTGTCTTATGTCAAACCCTAGTTTTGGAATTAACCATGAAATAAAAATTAAATGGAATTGAATTGCAATAATAGAAAGTGAACTCCTTTTGACATAAATGCTAAATAATGTTTGAAACACTAATGTTGTATCTGAAATGGAATTGAATTGTAGTAATAGAAAGTGAACTCCTTTTGATATAAATGGTAATTAATGTTTGAAACACTAAAGCCGTATCTTTTAATGGAGTTGTTGTCTCCACAAGGAATTAGGTTTTCATGAAGTCTTCATAAACATAGAACATAAATATCAACTCCAATGCTTGAAAGAAGACTAATTTCTTGATCACTTGAATTCAAAATACTTTATTACTTGAATTGATTGCTTGAATCTCTTATGTGGCTCTCAAAGTGAGAGGGATAGACCTCCTTTATACATGCTTTTTGAAAAACCAATTTACTTTCCAATATGCGCCGACATGGAATTATGATTCTTGCTTAAATGATTTTTCCATTGAGGGGCCCCAAAATGGGCCCAAATTGGGAGGACCAAATCACTGCACTCTCTAGTCTTTGAGAACTAGGGAACCAATGCTCTAGTCCTGAGCAATTAGGGACCAAGAAAAGAGGGTAAAAAAGTGTGCATTCTAAATTTTTTGAGATATTTGCATGGTATGAGTAGAATCAATGATTTGATTAGGCCTCAAGACATGAATGCCAAGGTGAGGGTCCAAATAGGTATAAAGTTATAAGGGAGTACAATTTAGGATGTTGCATTCAGACCTCACTTTAGCAAGCTCGTATGAGATGTAAATCATAGTCTCGATAAAGTACAAAGGTTCACATTAGAAAATTTTATCAACTCGTCAAAGAGGAAAGATACACCAAGCCCCCAAAGGACTTTAGGATCTTACTACTTCAATATTGCAGTGTCATAAAATTGTTACCTTTGCAATTTTTGACCATATTTGTGTCTTTTCATTAGCAGATGAATCCCTAAGCCTGATCAAAGATCCAAAACATACTTAAGACATCAACAACTTGCCTTTTCCATCATGTTGCACTATCTCTTGATGCTACCTATCCTAAATTAGGGCAGGATAGGGGCATGGCATTCGTGTCTCCCTAGGATAGGGGCATTGTGCCTTTGTCCTCCTAGGACAGGGGCATGGTGCCCTTGTGCTAGACCTATTTTGGACCCCCTTGGATCCTTTCTTGCATTGGACTTATCAATAGTTGAGCAAGAAAAAGTTTCCCTCTTTCAGGCTAAGATGGGAAATTATCTAAATAACCCTAATTGGCAAGTATATAAGGAGCACTTACCCTCCTATTTTCATAAGTGGATCATAATTTGATGAGATACATCGATGATAAGTGAAGTTGATCATAAAGCAAAATCAAGTGCAAGAATTCAAACATCGAAGCATTCATTCAAGCATTGAGCATTTCAAGTCTCCTTTCAGGGCTAGGTGTTGCATTCAAGTCAAGGATTCAACCATTTAAGTCGATATTTCTATCAACATTCAAGACATCCTATTTCACATATCCTTTCAGGTAAAGGTATCAAAATTTCAATTACATCCCCTTCTTGAGGTGGATTTTACTTTAGACATTTCCTTTCATTTACTTGCAAGAATTTTTCAACCACTTGGTTAATTCCAAAAGGGGGTTTAACCTAAAGGTAAATCCCCAATCCAAAAACAAATGTCCCTATTTTTTATTTGTAGATTGTAGGTGCGGGACTATAATTGTAGGTTTAGGCTTCATTTTTAGAGACAAAAACACCCTTTTCAACGTGCAGATTTTTCGGAGGACCGTGTGCAAATTCAATGGTCCTTGCAATTTTTTCTCAGATTTGTAGGGAAGCTTTGTCTTGACATTCTACTAATAATTCTAGGTGCACAACTTCAACTTGCATCTCTATCTCAAGATATAATTGTTTCTTTATCACTTCTACACTTAGTCTCAATTTTCTTAATTCAACTAGCGTATTATAAATAAGGTTAATTTAATTTCCTAATACATTCCAAAATTACTATAATTATCTTAGTATTCAATCCCTTACCATTGGGATTGAATCTACTAAATTCAACCCCTCTTTTACATGTAATGTGTGTGAAAATTGAAGGGATTCCTTTGTGGAACTTTCATCCCTTTTTTGATGGGAGTAAAGCTTTCCACTTGATCTCCCTTCATCATTTTTTACCATATTACATTTTGGTGAATGCGACGTCTTACATGCTCTACATTGAAAATTATTGCATGTTGGCATTTTGATGATGTTTTGATTGTCATTGATGGACACACACTTTCTTGATGTATGAGTTATGCTCAACCAGTAATTGTTCCAACTAGTATTGTGTATTATTGGATGTATAGTCTTCAGACTATTGGTGTTTTATAGAAAATGGTTTATCGGTCACAGATTGTATGAAGACCGTAAACAGTATGATGACCCCAAGAGTTATGAGGATCCCAAGTAGTTCGAGGAGAAAGCGGTATGAAGGAACCAAGCGGTAGTTAAATTTTGATCAGAACACTATGATCTACCAGTCTTCATTTTTGACAATCGGTAATCAGTATATTGTATTAACCGTTATTACTCTGTGATGAGTTACCAACTAGTATTACTGTAATGTGTGATGAGTTATCATCCATAGACAATTTGGTGGTATTTTTTTGTCGTGTTACCAAATGTGTCTAGATAAACTGAACCTAGGAACTTGTAGTCTAATCCTATTGGACTGACATGAAATCAGTTTCCTTTATAAGGATATCATGTCTAGGGTTTGCATGTGAGATGTGAGATGTGTGATGTGTGAGACATAGAAGAGAAAAGGATATGTGAGATCATTGAAGAGAAGATTAGGTCTATGTGAAGAGATAGAGTGTGGAGATATTGAAGACCGAAGTAATGCTGAAATGCATTAACAATGAGTTGTCAAGGATCTAATTAAGCAGACTGTGCTATTGGCTAGATCATTCACTTGTTCATTACTCACATCTTCGATAAGTCTAGAGCCCTTAACCAAGTAGGCTCAGCAAGGCCTTTGTAAATCCTCTAACAAGGTGGTTCACAACTATGGATTTTAAATCCTTTAACAAGGTAGTCTTTAAAAGGACTTATCTCCTAACAGAGATCTAGATTCCTAACAGGATTTGTTCTCATGAAGAACATTGTATGACCTTAACCAGTCTAGTTTTTATTCTGCAGATAGTTACTAGTGAGTTTCTGCTCACCGTGGTTTTTCCCATTCGGGCTTCCACATTAAATATCTTGTGTTATGGTGATTGTGCTCTTGTAGTTGAATTCTTTGTTTGCTATTTGGTTTGTGTTTATCTTAACCAGTTTATTAGTGAATCTGTTGTACCGGTTATCTGCTAAACTGTTTAAAAGTTTGTTTACAGTATATTTTGGCATACTAATTCATCCCCCCTCTTCATATTCATAAATTGGTATTAGAGCCAACCTTTGTATTAGTCTAACCATTTGGAAGGAGATATGGGGGAATACAGTGTGAGGGAACTTACTCATCATCTCACTCAGAGTGAGAGAGCCTATGATGAACTCAAAGTCAAGTATAAAGCCTCTTTGGCCAAAAGAAGAGAGCATGCTGAAAAATTGATGGAACTTATTTAAATAGCTCTTCTGATGAAGTTCACATGGATGCCCTAGTTGAAGAATTTGAAAAACTGAATGAATCTAAAGCCAATCTAAGAAAAGAGTTAGAAGGACTGACTATCAGAATGTGTCAAGAGCATGAGAATAGAAGGAGAGCTGAAGATCTAGTAAAAGACAAAGATCACGAGATCGCCAAGCTAAAGCAAGAAATCAATACCCTTACCACTCATCTCCAAGAGAGTAAAGTGGAAAAAGAAGAAATGCAAGGTGAACTAAACATGGCTATTTTTGAGAATGCAACCTTGGTGGAACCTAATGCTGCTATTTCCAAGGAACTTACTGAGTCAAATGAGATACTTGCCAAATTCAATCAGAGTACTGCTAAGCTAGAGCGAAAGCTAAAATCGGCAAAGCCAGTAAAGAATACCACTAGACTTGGTTTCTCTAGGTATGAGGAAGGTGAGACCTCTAGAAAAAAAGATGAAGCATAAAAGAAGCAACCGACATCCAAGGATAAAGGTAAGAAAAAATTTAAACCTGTTTGTTTTAATTGTCTCAAAGAAGGGCATATTGCCAATGTGTGTAGAAGCAAGGCCTACAACAATTTTCCTTATTTTTAAAACAATATGCCTAGATCCAATAGATTAAATGGAAATTGTTATGCATGCAACAAGTTTGGGCATAGAGCATTTGAATACAAGTCAATTTTGCACAACACTAGGAGATATCCTCCAAGGACTCAAAGAGTCATCCCGGAACCTTCTGTGAACTGGAATCCCAACCAGTACAATACCTATGACCATCGGTCAGGTGGTTATCAAGTGACTACTAATTGGAGAGAAACTTGTTTGATCTATGGTGGTAGCGGTCACATTGCTACAACATGCAAAAGGAAAAATGGAAGTATGAATAACGGACCATGGAGAACACCTGGAATGGTATGCTATCATTGCAACAAACCGGGACACACTATCAGAACTTGCAGACTAAGAAAGAACTTATTGGGTGATATACCGATCACTCCAAAAGGGAAGATTGATGTTGAAACCATTCAAATGGAAATGAATAAAACTTGGAAAAAGAAATCAGAAGAAGAGTCACAAAATGAACTTGTTTTTGCACGTAGTGTAAAAGTCTCTGAACCGGCAAACTGACCTTCAAAAAATCTTAGGGGGAACATATCAATGAAATATTTGAGACCCCAGGTTTATATCAGTAAAGACCTTAACCACTATATGTTACCTGTCAATTGGCAGAAGACTTGAAGTGGTGAAAGGAAAAATTAGGGGGTGTGCCCTAGCATTGATGCATTTAATATGGTTGGTGAGAGTTTGTTTAAAACGGTTTTTGTCATCATTTTCATTTATCTATTTTTGAAAGAAGAATTTTTCAAGAGCAGAGCAACCAGAGTGATTTGTCTAGGAATTGAAAAAATCTTGTGCGAAATCTTGCAACCATCTTCAAGCAATCAATGAAGAACTCTAAGTGGTGAACTTGCAACCGAAATAGTGTTTTGTGCGTGACATTGGAAAACATCAATTCCAGTTTGTGAAGGTATTTTCTAAAATTCTTACTTATCATTTGATCATGGCTTCTGCATCACACACTAGTTCTAGTGCACCTATAGATTCAGCCAAATTTCTTCAAAAGAAAATGAAATACAATGCCCTTTCTCAAATACCCATCAAAGTTATTGTTGAGGGAGATATTTTTGGGTATATAGACTATAAAAGTCTATTCTATGGGGATGACAAGAAGATCAAACCTAAGTATAGTGTCCTTGAGAAGATGAAACTACACAATGTGGTATATTTTTTGAAAGAGTTCACAAAAGAAAATATTCGTATCATCCTTAGCAGAGTGAATGGTGACAAGATGTATCTCAAGCAGACCCATGACATCACACCGAAACCAATTTATGCTATCACCAGTTTCTACAATACTGGAGAGGTACTAGCTCTACGGAAGGTCACCAAAACTAAAATGACAAAGCTCATTGGTTCTGTGAGTGACCAACGAGCGATGACTGTCAACACCATCTTTGATGTTCTGGTGAAATATGATTGCATGGTGATTGGTTACTGGATATTTTATGCCAATAGAATGTAGTTTGTCCCTACTGCTATAGTGAATGCTACTTATAGGATGATCAAGGAAGACACTACATTTGACATATGTACCTATCTATGGAATAAATTATTGTTGAATCTGAAGTCCACCAAACATGACAATTCTCTAAGGTTCAGGTTTGGCCAACTTTTGGTCAGTTTATTCTTCTACTTTCAAGGTTATTTCCCTAGAATAGGTGATGTTCAATGTTCTGCTGACCTTCGGGTTTCCAAACAAATTAAGGAAAGTCTTCAAGCAATAGGAACTAGATATCCTAAGGTTCTAAACAAGTATTTTGATGAATTCAAACGAAAGATGAGCTAGAGAATGAGGATATTTGATGATATTGTGAGGAAGTATGAAGATGACATCTTCTTCACAATAAGGATAGATGACTGCATAACGGAAGAGGTGGAACCGAGAAAGGAAGTAGTTGGCCCTATGGGATATGAAGTGATGAATGACATGTTGATCGGGTATGCCTCTACCCTACTTGCCTCACCACTGGATGCAAAGAAAAAGAGAATTGGTACATATGTGGAAAGGGTCACACTGATTGAAGAACCAAAATAGAAAAAGGGAAAATCACTACCATCAGTATCTGCATCGGTTACCTCTGCCAGTCAAAAAGTGACCAAGCAGTCATGAGCTAAGAAGAAACTTGAGATTATTCTAGCAAAGGTATTTGAGAGGAAGAGATAAAGAAAGAGGAAGATAAGAGAAAAGAGGTAGAGAAGAAGAAAGAGGAAGAAAAGAAGAAAGAGGAAGAAAAGAAGATAATAAGAAGATAAGAGAAAAGAAGAAGAGAAGAGGAAGGAAGAAGAAAGGAAGAAAGAGGAAGAGAAGAAAAAACAAGAGGAGGAGAAAAAGAAGAAAGAAGAGGATAAGAAAATAGCAGAAGAGGAGAAGGAAGTAGAGAAGAACAAACAAGTGAAGATCAAAACAAAAGAAGGAGGGCAGACTCCTAAGGCAACCAGTGATCTAACAAAATAGGTTGATACTGCCAATCCTATTGATCTAACTCTTGCAAGTTTGACTCAATCAACATATAAGTCTGAGCTACTACAAAGCATGAAGCTTGTAGAGGAGAGACTATAAGAATTGCGAAGGAAAAAGAACAGGATGTCATACAAATTATGTTTGACACCCTTACTAGTCTAATTCCCGATACCAACCTCCCCAGTACTCATTCCTATCTATCCAAGCTCAAACTTCTCTGTACCATAGTGGAGGACCGGGTACAATGCTTGGAAGATGTTGTTGAAGCAACTGCAAAGAAGAACCTTGAAAAGGAACTCAATGTTGGCTTATTCAAGCAAATGAATGAACTGAGGACACAACTACTAAAGCAATTGAATGATATCAGTGTTGCTATGGGTGAAGACAAATTACTATTGAGTAAAATCTGCCAACCCCATCTATTTTGTGACAATGTGCTTAAACAGAAGGCTAAACTCCAATCAGAGTTATAGTCATATATCAGCAAATTCAAGATGCCATATGATTCATTCACTACCTATCGACAAACCATTCTGTCAGCATTTTCACAAAGGGAGATTATTGGCATTTCCATAAGTTTGTTGGTATGAGGATATTGAGAAGGTTGTTGGAGATTGTTGATATAACTGTGACAGGATGACTACTGTCTTAATAATATTATTTTGTCATTGATGTGAAGAAATTGATTCTCTAATTCAGTATGATGTTGTCATATCTTGAGAAGTATGTTTTGATGAGTATTAAGAGGTCGGTAAGTGACACAGAATGAATGTAATAATGAAGGGGAATAATAAGTTATTCAATGGGCAACTATTATCGAGTTAGACAATGATGAGATCATGTTGTTTTGATTATTTTGATATCCTTGTTTTGATTGTTTTGATATACTACATATGTTGTTGATTATAAGTTTAATACTGTACTATGTCACCGAGCAAAGAACCTAGTTGGTAAACCCTGAGGATATCGATATCAGTTAAAGAAGGCAGAGTGTCTACCGAGTGAAGTTCAGTATATACTGAGTAACAACTGAGTTATAATAGATCGCATTGGATGAATAAAAACATTATTTAATGAAGGATGCTGGTGAGCTGGAGATGAATAAATGATTGGTATGCTGCTCAAGAAGTTTGTTGAGGATCGGTGATGTGGAAAATCAAGAGGAAGATCTACAACACAGATTGAACCGCAATAACCTAGCACAAGTTCTAGGGAAGGAATGCAAGTTCCAAGGCGAGGTAAAACATTTTTCAGATCGAAGGATACATTGAACTTAGTCAAGTTTGAAGATCTGATGGCTAAAATTGATCATGGGAAATGTGATCAAGGAGATTAAGTGGTTAGAAATTATTTATAAATACAAAATTGTTGATGAACAATGTATGGGGGCAAATGTATGCACAATGATTCTATAGTAATGTTTACCGAGAATAGAAGATTGAAGATCTGATTGAAGAACAAATTGAGAAGCCTAGTAATCCCAACAAGGGATAATATAAGTCGTATGACAAGATTGTTTTGAGAAAATAGAATCTGCTTTAGCATTTCAGATGTGAAGTTGAAGATATATTTTATTACTGTTGTTTATTTTGTAAGTGACAGAAAATCTCTTAACCAAGTGGACTTAACAGTCTTATTTGTAAACCCTTTAGTAAGGTAACATTCTAAATGAGTGTTTGAAATCCTTTGACAAGGTCACTTTTAACAAAGTTTAAGACTCTAACAAGTCTCAGGGAAATCCCTTAACTGGGTCACATCTAGCAATGTGTTTATGTAATCTGTAACTATATTAGCTTTTAACCGAGCATACTCTAGAAGGGTAATATTTCTTAGTGGGTCCGAAATCCCACAATGGTTTTTCCCTATTTGGGTTTCCACGTTAAATCTAGTGTTAAATGTGTTATGATGTCTTAAGTGTATCTGTTTATGAGTTTGAATGATTTATAGTCATAGTTGCATATCAGCTAATGTTACCGAGGTTGAATCTAATAAATATATTGCATTGTGAGTTTTTATGATTTACACCCCCCCCCCTCTCATCTTAACTAATAATTGGTATCAGAGCTTTGGACTTTGGAAGAAAAGTTTAAAGGTACTTGAGGCAAGATCCGAAGATGTATAAAAGGGATGCACCAAAGCTGAACAAGTCTAGTTTCTCCACATGGCATAAAAGGATGAAGCTTCATTTATCAAGAATTAGAGAATATACAACATATTATCTGGGGAACGATTAGATAGCACCCAACACCAACCCGATAACAATGGAAGTGATAAAGGAAAAGTGAGAACATATTCAAGCTATGATTGAAATAACATATGCATTAACCGACTCAGAGTTTAATGACCTAGAAGGCTGCAGTGATGCCAAAGCAATGTGGAACAAGCTCATATCTGTATATGGTGGTGATGAACATGTTCAGAGAGCAAAAGTAGATAGTCTAAGAGGTCAACTTGAATCCATGAGAATGAATGAAGGTGAGAACATAACCCAATACAGTACAAGGTTAAAGGAGACTGTCAATCAAATCAAAGGAGCAGGGGGAACTATAGAAGAAAAGGATGTAACAAGTAAGTTGCTTAGAACACTTCTACCTACTTATGCCATTCGAGTCTCTACAATCAATGAATTAAGGTCTATACCAAACATGTCGGTCTCTTTGGATGCTACTATCGGTAAGCTACATGTATTTTAGTTAAGTAATTTTGATAACAGTGGGTCCTTAGTAAATAAAGTTGAATCTACATTTAGTTCTTTTCATATTGGTGAATCTGATGATTACAATGATAGAATGTATAAGTATACTAAAGGAAATCACAGTGGAGCAAGTGAAATATTTTGCAAAAACAAGGAAGAGGTACACAAAGTATATGAGGAAATCAGAAAGCAAGAAGAGTTTGAAGCACTATTAGCCAGAAGGTTACCGAGAGGCAAAGGTAAGTACAAAGGAAAGTTACCTTTAAAATGTTTTAACTATGATAGATAGGAAATATTGGTTCTAACTTTCCTAACAAGGAATCTAGTGAAAAGAGAGACTACCAAGATGACAAACAGAAAGACAACTAATACAGAGGACACCAAGACTTTAGAAGGAAAGATAGAAAGACATGCCTAGTAGCTGATGAGGAGTCCAACGATGATAAATTTGATGAGATTGAGATAGAGGAAGTTGTTTATGTGGCTATCAAAGATAGATCAGATGAAGAAAGGTATGAAGAAAAAGCCCTAACATCTCATATAAATAAAAATGATTCTTGGATCATAAATAGTGGATGCTCACATCACATGACAAGTGATAAACACAAGTTTGTTAAATTAGAAGACTATGATGGAGGTTCTGTAAGATTCAGTAATGATGCACCTTGTCCAGTGAGAGGTAAAGGATCCATAACACTTCTTGAAAATGCTAAATGTGATGATGTATACTAGGTTGAAGGCTTGAAATACAATTTGTTGAGTGTAGCACAACTAAACAATACAGGATACCGAATAGAATTTTAGAAGGGATGTGTCAAAGTTCATGACAAACATGGAAAGTTGGCTATTACCGAGACACAAACAAAAGGTAATACATTTCATCTTGACTCAACTAGGAACAATTATCTATATGCTAAAATGGAAGATACCTGGTTATGGCATAAAAGGTTTTGTCATGTAAATTTTGATAACATGATCAAAATAAGCAAGAAGCACCGAGTAAGAGGTCTACCGAGCTTGAAAAAACTAGAGAATGCAATATGTCCTGGATGTCAGATGGGTAAGATGACAAGGTCAAGCTTTACAAGTAAGTCCTACACTTCTAAAGGAATTTTAGATCTTGTACACACTGATCTTTGTGGTCCTATGAAAGTTCAAAGTTATTTTGGAAATAGATACTTCATATTATTTTTGGATGATTACTCAAGAATGATGTCAGTTATGTCTTTAAAAGAAAAATCAGAGGCCTTTCAAATGTTCAAATGGTATAAGGCTAGAGTTAAAGAAGAAATAGGGAGACAGTTGAAATATCTAAGATCTAATAGAGGAGGAGAATTTACTTATGATGAATTTAACCTATTTTGCAATGATCATGGTATAAAGAGACAAGTGTCTGCAATGAGAACACCTCAGCAAAATGGGATAGCTGAAAGAAGAAAGAAAGAAATTGTAGATTGTGTCAGAATCCTAATGATAGAAAAGAGGGTACCTCAAACATTTTGGAGAGAAGCAATCAGCACTGTAGTTTACACCTTGAACCGAGTACAACTGAAGAAAGGAACTTTGAAGACACTGTATGAAATCTGGTATGACAAGAAACCCAATTTAAGTTATTTTAAGATATTTGGAAGTAGATGTTATGTTCACAAAGATGAAAGAAATGGAAAGTTTGATCAGAAAAGCAAAGAAGGAACATTTCTTGGTTATTTTCCTAGAAGCAAAGCATTTAAATGTCTGATAAAATCATCTAACAAAATAGTAGCAAGTGCAAATGTGAAAATTGATGAATTTGCAAAAAGAAATGATGAAGGAAATTCCAAAGAACCAAAAAATTATGAAGAATTTGTTAATGTTCAACCGAGAAATCCTACCGAGAAAGTTGATGAACAAAATGAAGAAAATACTTAGTTACCGAGTGATGGAGAAGATCAAACAGAGCATACCAAGCCCATATTAGCCAAGTATGTCAAAAGAAATCATGCATCAAGTCAGATTATAGGAGATAAGGATGATCCAGTGATGACAAGGAACAAATTGAGACAAAACACATGTCTGATATCTGAATTTGAACCAAGGATAGTAAAAGAAGCATTTAGTAATGAAGATTGGATAAATGCTATGACAAAAGAGATTGAACAAATCAAGAAGAATGAAACATGGACACTAGTCCCAAGACCAAAAGAGAAAAATGCAATTGATACAAAGTGGATTTTTAGAAACAAGCTAAATGGAAAAGGAGAGGTCATTTAGAATAAAGAAAGAGTATGCAAAGGCTATGCTCAACAAGAAGGAATTGATTATGGTGAGACTTTTGCACCTGTGGCAAGACTTGAAGAAGTGAGAACATTGTTGGCATATGCTACTTACAAAAATTTCAAGGTATATCAAATGGATGTTAAATCTGCATTTTTAAATGGTATATTAGAAGAAGAAGTTTACATTGAACAACCTAAAGGATTTATTGAAGACAAGAATTAAGATCAGGTATGTAAGCTGAACAAAGCATTATATAGTTTAAAGCAAGCACCCAGAGCATGGTATGAAATACTACACTCTTATTTGATCAAAATTGAATTTATAAGGACAAGTGAAAACAGCAACATGTATATAAAAAATGATGAAAACAATGGTATACTACTTTCAGCCATATTTGTTGATGATATTATTTTTTTTGGAAATGATTCTTTATGCAAGAACTTTGGAAATGAAATGTGCAAAGAAATTGAGATGTCATTAATAGGTGAAATAAAGTATTTTATAGGTTTACAGATACTACAAATGAAAAATAAGATTTTCATTACTCAATCCAAGTATATAAAGGAAATCCTGAAGAAATTTGGAATGGAGGATTCTAAACTTGTAAGTACTCCTATGACTACCAATTGTAAACTATCAAAGAATGATGAATTTGCATTTGTTGATGAGACACTTTACTGATCTATGATTGGAAAGCTACAATATGTGGTTCACAACAGGCCGGATATAGCACATGTAGTAGGTATAGTTGCAAGATTTTCTACAAATCCCAAAGAAACTCATTTGACACCAATCAAGAGAATTTTCAAATACCTGAGAGGCACTGAAGATTATGGCTTAGTATATCAAAAAGGGAATGTTTTTGACCTAAAAGTCTATACAAATGTTGATTGGGTAGGAAACATTGATGACAGGAAAAGTACAAGCGGTGGAGCTTTCTTTTTGGGAGATAGACTAGTAAGTTGGCTTAGCAAGAAACAAGGATGCATTTCACAGTCAATAGCTAAAGCTGAATATGTCACTGTAGCATTGAATTGTACCAATATAGCATGGATCAAACAACTATTGGAAGGTATGAATGAGAAAGTTACAGAGATAGTAACTATATTCTGTGATAATACTAGTTCCATTAACATTTCAAAGAATCTGGTAATGCACTCTAAGACAAAGCATATCTCTATAAAGTACCATTATCTAAGAGAAGAAGTTAAAGAGAAGAAAGTTGTGTTGGAATATATCAGTTCAAAGGAACAAATAGCAGATATTTTCACAAAGCCATTGCCAAGGGACACTTTTGAGTATCTTAGAAGTCAGTTAGGGGTCCTACCCCTATCTAGTACTCACTGACAGAGTTCGGTGAAAGAATCATTTCTATGAATCTAAAGGATAACTATCTATGAGTTGATGTTGCTTTACACTTTAGGAGGTTGCCTAAAAGTTGTACAAAAGGTGATTGAAGACAAAGATGCTCTGACGGTGAATGAGAATTCAAGGAAATTACTTCACAAAGGAAGAAATCATGAACTAGTTTTTCTTTTTGGCATTGTTGTCAAAGGGGGAGAAGACTAAATGAGGAAGACTAAATAGAGAAGACTAATGATAGGGGGAGAAGACTTCAAGAGAAGTCTACATAGCAACCTGAATCCAAATCAGTTGGTATTACCACTTAAAGTTGGTTTTTCCATCAATGCCAAAGGGGGAGATTGTTAGCATTTTCACAAAGGGAGATTATTGGCATTTTTGTAAGTTTGTTGGTATGAGGATATTGAGAAGGTTGTTGAAGATTGTTGATATAATTGTGAAAGGATGATTACTATCTTAATGATATTATTTTGTCATTGATATCAAGAAATTGATTCTCTGATTCAGTATGATGTTGCCATGTCTTGAGAAGTATGTTTTGATGAGTATTAAGAGGTCGGTAAGTGACACAGAATGAATGTAATAATGAAGGGGAATAATAAGTTATTCAATGGGAAACTATTACCGAGTTAGATAATGATAAGATCATGTTGTTTTGATTATTTTGATATCCTACATATGTTGTTGATTATAAGTTTAATACTGTACTATGTCACCAAGCAAAGAACCTATTTGGTAAACCCTAACGTACCTAGTCGGTAAACCTTAAGGATATCGATATAGGTTAAAGAAGGCAGAGTGTCTACCGAGTGAAGTTCAATATTTACTGAGTAACAACCAAGTTATAATAGATCGCATTGGATGAATAAAAGCATTATTTAATGAAGGATGCTGATGAGCTGGAGATGAATAAATGATTGGTATGTCGCGGAAGAAGTTTATTGAGGATCGGTGACATGGAAAATCAAGAGGAAGATCTATAGCATAGATTGAACTGCAATAACCTAGCAGAAGTTCCAAGGTGAGGTAAAACATTTTTCAGATCGAAGGATACATTGAACCTAGTCAAGTTTGAAGATCTAATGGCTAAATTTGATCATGGGAAATGTGATCAAGGAGATTAAGCGGCTAGAAATTGTTTATAAATAAGGAATTGTTAATGAACAATGCATACAGGAAAATGTATGCACAATGATGCTACAGTAATGTTTACCGAGCACAAAAGCTTGAAGATCTGATTGAAGAACAGATTGAGAAGCCCAGCAAGCGCAACAAGGGACAATATAAGTCGTATGACAATATTTTTTTGAGCAAATAGAATCTTCTTTAGCATTTTAGATATGAAGTTGTAGATATATTTTATTATTGTTGTTTATTATGTAAGTGACAAAAAATCTCTTAACCGAGTGGACTTAACATTCTTATTTGTAAACCCTTTAGCAAGGTAACATTCTAAATGATTGTTTGAAATCCTTTGACAAGGTCACTTCTAACAAAGTGTAAGACTCTAACAAGTCTGAGGGAAATCCCTTAACCGGGTCACATCTAGCAATGTGTTTATGTAATCTATAACTAGATTAGCTTTTAATCGAGCATACTCTAGAAGGGTATATTTCTTAGTGGGTCCGAAATCCCATAGTTGTTTTTCCCTATTTGGGTTTCCATGATAAATCTAGTGTTAAATGTGTTATGATGTCTTAAGTGTATTTGTTTATGAGTTTGAATGATTTATAGTCATAGTTGCATATCAACTAATGTTATCGAGGTTGAATTTGATAAATATATTGCATTGTTAGTTTTTATGATTCACCCCCCCTCTCATCTTAACTAACACATTCATCATTATCAGCATCAGACTGTAAAGATGGAGTTAGAGATCAGCAACTAGACTCAAGATTTGCTGGAGCTTCAACTGCTCTTATTGCCAAGACTGCAGATTCTTCAGAAATGTTTTCTCAACCTGGAAGCTATCAGAGTAACTCAAGAGATGAGTACCATTGGTGCAATGGAAGAACTAGCATTCCAGATGAAGACTAGAAGTGAGATTGCTACTTCATTATTTGATTCATGGACATTGGCCATGAAAACTTTTGTGTAGGACTTCAAATCTATTTTTGAGAAATTTCATTCCTTATTGTCATGAACATCTACTCTATTTTATTATACAAGCAAAAGGGGGTTACTTTGCATTACTTTGTTATTGTTGGTAAAGGGGGAGTATTGTACATTAAAATTTTGGTTAATGTTACCATTTCATGTACTTTCATGTTACCAGTTTGGGGAGTAGTGTATATGCTTAGGTTGAGTAATTTTGATTATGACATTTTTTTGTTGTAAAAACACGTAGATGTCAAAATTTTCCTAGGTATTACCATCAATGCAAAAGGTGGATATTGTTGGCATTTTGATGATTTTTTGATTGTCATTGATGGACACAGACTTTCTTGATGTATGAATTATGCTCAACTGGTAATTACTCCAACCGATATTGTGTATTAATGGATGTATAGTCTTTAGACTATCGGTGTTTTATAGAAAAATGGTTTACCATTCACAAATTGTATGAAGACCACAAGCAATATGATGACCCCAAGTGGTACAAGGATCCAAAGCGGTTTGAGGAGCTCAAGAAGTATGAAGGAACCAAGCAGTAGTTAACTTTTGATCCGAACACTATGATCTACCAGTCTTCATTTTTGACAATCGGTAATCGATATATTGTATTAACCAGTATTACTCTATGATGAGTTACCAACCAGTATTACTGTAATGTGTGATGAGTTATCATCCATCGAGACTTTGGCGGTGTTTTTGTGTCATGTTACCAAATGTGTCTAGATACACTGAACCTAGGAACTTGTAGTCTAATCCTATTGGATCAAAATGAAATCAGTTTCCTTTATAAGGACATCATGTCTAGGGTTTACATGTGAGATGTGAGATGTGTTATGTATGAGACCTAAAAGAGAAAAGGTTATATAGAATCATTGAAGAGAAGATTAGGTCTATGTGAAGAGATAGAGTGTGGAGATATTGAAGACTAAAGTAATGCTGAAATGCATTAACAATGAGTTGTCAAGGATCTAGTTAAGCAGACTGTGCTATTAGCTAGATCATTCACTTGTTGATTACTCACATCTTCGACAAGTCTAGAGCCCTTAACTGGGTAGGCTCGACAAAGCTTTTGTAAATCCTCTAACAAGGTGGTTCAGAACTGTAGATCTTACATCCTTTAACAAGGTAGTCTTTAACAAGACTTATCTCCTAACAGAGATCTAGATTCCTAATAGGATCTGTTCTGGTGAAGAACATTGTATAACCTTAACCGGTCTGGTTTCTATTTTGCGGATAGTTACTTGTGAGTTTCTTCTCACCTTGGTTTTTCCCATTTGGGTTTCCACATCAAATATATTGTGTTATGGTGATTGTGCTCTTGTGGGTGAATGCTTTGTTTTCTATTTGGTTTTCATTTATCTTAACTTGCTTATTAGTGAATCTATTGTACTAGTTATCTGCTAAACTATTTAAAAGTTTGTTTACAATATTTTTTGGCATACTAGCTCGCCCCCCCCCCCCTTAGTATTCATCATTTCATACTTTTCATTTACACGTTTAATTTTCTCGCAATTTACACAAACTTGGTGGTTAATTCATTCAAAACCCTAGTTATTAAAATTGAAATTGAACTTGTATTTTGCAAAAAATGATATCTATTTTCTTAGATCAAAAAAATTACATTGCTTGTCAAATTCAATTCTTCCATTGTCTTCTTCAATTTGCAAATCAAATTTACAAAACTAAGTGGTTAATTGTCAAAACCCTAATTTTCAAACCTCAACATGAACTTATGCAAAAATTGGATTTACATTTAATTTTCAGATTTGTGATTGTCTTCAAACTTGTCTTCTTGTCTAAAATTTGAATTTTCAATTTTCTTCCTTTTCTCAAAATTCAATGGTTAGGTCCTAAAACCCCAATTTTCAAATTTCATTTGATTTTGTGCAAATTTCAATAAATTTCAACCAATTTCAATTTTCTAAATATTATCTTAGGTGGCCCTATCCATTAGGTTTGACCTTTTTCAAAATTGCAATTCAATTTCTTTTTTTTTCGAAACCGTAATAGGATCCTATTTCGACATTCAAACATTGATTTCACCTATGCCAATAATTTTTTTGGGGTTAGCTCTCCAATCATTGTAGATTTCATTCTTGTAAATTTATGAAAAAGTTACGAGGATCGTGCATAACTTCAACACGGACCCTAGCTTTTCTCCCAAATTTCAGGAGGTTGTTATGACTGTATTTAATTTCTTAAATCTATAAAATTGGCTGATTTTGTCAAATTTTGATCCCTCTAAAATCTAAAACACTTCCCAATTTCAAGAAAATATTTAAAATTAAGTAGTTAATTATAATCTACCCTAATTTTAAGAACCTAATGTTGTCCATTTTAAATTTGAAATTAAGTGGTGTCCCATTGGCCCTAATTTTAAATTTAAATATCTTTTTACTAATTATAAATATTTCTTGGAGATTGTGTCATTTCTTCTTTCCACAAAGTTAAAATTGTATAATCATCATTTTCTTGAATTTGTTCCCAAAGTTCAAAATTCAAATTCAAATTTCAAAATTTTCCTCTGGTTCATGAATTTAGGAACGGTTAGTCCTACTTATACTATCCCTATTATATGAATCATTAGAATTAAGGCTTCCCAAGGTTTAATTCCCAAAGAGATGTAGCCTAATTTGGGTGACTTCTACAATGAGAATATTGCTAATTCTTCCCATCCTAATAACATCTCTAATTACCCAATTTATGATTCTCATGATGAAGAAGAAGCTCTGACTAGAGTTTTCATAGATCAACTTTCAAAATTGGACAATCAATTTGAAAATTTCAAATAATGGATGTCCCAAGAATATCCTAATAGCAACTCTCTTGCATTAATTGAAAGCCTAAAACAAATTATTCAAAGTGATAAGAATCAAATTGATATATTGCATGGTATTTCTAACATTGTTGATTATAATGTTATGCCTATGAAGAGTTGTGCTAAGAACTTAGGTTATTCACAACCTCCTACACAAATTAAACATTATATTCCTTTGACCACTTCTATGACTAGTATTCCTACTTTGACTTCAAACATCATTGCCACCTCAACTCAAAATGTCATACCTGAAACCATTAGTCATGGGGGAAATCCCTCTTCTTCATTCAATCCTCCATCTTTATCTATTCCTTCAATGAGTATTCCTATTCTCTCTCAACCAATCAACATGACACAAGGGGGCAATTCATTCAATCATTTTACTCCTCTTGTTAGTTTCCCATTTCCTACTTAATCATCACCTATGCCTAATTACCATAGCGTCCCTCCACCTTATTCTCAATCGATGCCTTCTTTCAATAACATCACACCAGCTTCTCAATCGAACATCTCTAATATAAATTCTTGAACCGAAGAAAACTTTAATAACCTTGCTCAAACAATATCTTTATTGCAATACCAAATCACTTATATCAGTCACTCTAGGTTTAGTGTACCCACATTTGACATTGTGAGCACAATTTCTCTTGTTATTGTTAGAAATATTCCTGCTTAACATGTTGAAGTCCCTCAATTGGAACTCTATAATGAAAAAGGTGATCCATTAACACATGTCAAAACATTTCAAACTTTGTGTACTGGCTTTTCTTATGATCAAAGATTGCTTGGCAAATTGTTTATTAAAAGATTAGGAGATAAGGCTTTACAATGGTATATCTTCTTTCCTTCTTATTCTAATACTTGTTTTCAACAATTAGGAAATGCATTTATTCAACATATTCAAAACAACATAGGTCCTAAAATCACTTTGACTGATTTAATGCATTGTAAACAAGGCGTTAAAGAAAATTTGATTGATTTCATTGGTAGATACAATCATTTGTGTTCTCAAATTTCTTTTCTAGTGCCTGATAATGATATTCAAATAATTTTCATTTCTAGTTTGGAAAAAAACATTAGGGAAAAATTATTTTTTTTGAGTCTACTTCCTTTCCATAGTTGTGTGCAACACTTCACAATTATCAACTAACTATGAGTCAAATGGAGCAATCTACTCCTATGGTTCTAAGTGATAAGGGTGATAGCACTCAAAAACTATTTGTGAAGTTCAAACCAAACAAAAGCCTCATCAAATTCAATGACACCATAAACAACAACAATGTGAATGCTACAATAGGTGTGCTTCCTATTTCTAAATTTTTCAAAAGAGAGAAAGAATTTACTCATTTCAATGAATCTATGTCTAGAAACATGTCTCAGTTATTACCAAGAAATGTTATCAATCTTCCTCCAAGAAAACTAGATGACCCCTCTAAGGAAACTTCACTTTAGTTTGATAACAATTCTTTTTGTCATTTTATTGTCAACCTGGTCATGATACTAAAAAATTTTTTGTATTAAAATGTAAGATTCAAGACTTGATTAATAATTAATACTATATATGTGGCAGGTGTGAATGATAAGGGTTACAAATCAGTAGCTCCTCCTAATCAAAATCTTAATATTTTCACTAATCCTTTACCCTCTCATTGTTAGACACAACGTACCACATAGGGGGGGGGGGCGTGAATCAGTGGTTTCCAAACTTTTCCCTTTAACTACCCTATGGTGTATACCACTTATCAAATCTAACTCAATGTAGAATTATTATTTGGTGGGGAGACTAACTCAAAATAACTCACACATAAAAAGACATCAAATAACACCAACATATATACGACAAAAACCCAAGATTGGAAAAACCTTAGTGAGAAATGTTGTTGGAGTCTATTGATCCAATCCAACCTCACAATGAATCTATGATACAATGTTTAGGGAACTGAACCAAGGAGCACCAACCCCTGATTTAGTGCACTAACCCAACAAGCACCAACCTCTAATTTAGGGCACCAAACCTTGATTTAGGGCACCAATCCAGGGAGCTACAACCCCTGCACCGAGCTAGAACTCAGTAAATATAAAATTATATTTTGATACCAAGTTTATCTTCTTGTTACAAATGGATTTTGTAACTCTTCTTCAAATTTCTCTACTAGATCTTCCATCCAATTCACTGCTAGTTCTCTTTTAACCCTCACATTGTTGTAACCTTACTCTCTGCTAGTTCTCCACTCTATCGATTCTCTCTTCTCTTAGCTATGCTACTATAGTGCTTCTCTCAACCACCAGTCTTGATAAGTTAGTCATATGTCTAACATTTGAAACTTATCGGTTCTTAGCTTGTCTTCTCTACAATCTACTATGGCTCTTCTCCGTCTGTTTAGTCACCACGGGTATAATTGTCTCACAATATCATTTGCAAACTACCGGCTACCTCACTATTGCTGGTTGAACCTTTCAACCTGATTTTCTCTCACACTCAGTCTCTCCTCTTATTCTCAATCAACAATTCATTGATTTGGTCTCTTCTGCAGTAGCAACAATCTCACATTCAACAACACCCTTCAATGATTTTTGATTGCAAACTTATCAACTTGTTCTCCTGCCAAAAGGCAATTCAAATTTTGAGCACTTAGGGTTTTCTTCTACCGACCAAATCTACATCCGATCTGATCCTATCTACCCTGGATCACACACCCTCTTTGGAAGGATAATCCATCATGCATTTTCTATCTATCCAAAGTATGTTTGCCAAGAATAAAAAACTTGACCTTCTTTTCCAGCCTTGAAATATATCGATACATTCATGACCCACCTATTTCCTTCTCGATATTCTCCTGCAATCTGATTTCCTCACTTTGATACTAGCACCACCAACTCTCAGATCTCCTTCTGTCATTCATTCTTCCTCAAACTGTAATCCTCTAATCTGATTCATAAATCGTGGGCTGCATATTAAATGTGCAAATATAAAAATCACCTACCATGCCTCAATGATATATCCACCTTCACTGACTTCTACCTTCTTTCCACTTCGCACCTGCATATTGCACATGTCATCATCCAACTTAGCATTCAACTTAGCAAATAACTCTATGTTGGATAGACTCAGTCACTGACAATAAACACACAACCAATCCTTCTTTTTTACCAGTTCTGTAACCCTACCAGTATCGCATACTTTACCAATTAACCATCATGTCTAAACTTTACTGATCTGTTGGTGGAACATCTTAACCAGTCGCCAGACATGCCTATCCATAGCATGCTCATTCTCATCAGGTAGGATCTCATCACTTATCCTCTATTCTCTCTTACTGGTTCTTGTACTTATCGGTGGGCACCTTGATGACACCATGTCATCAACCTTCAACTATTTCCATCTAAGGCATCTGCATGCCGGTTGCACTCTTTTGTTGTAGCTTCTCAACTTTTCATTCTTTATCATCAAACTGGACATCATCTCAGCCAATTTGTCAAGGTGACAAAGTCATCACTCTTCATCTATCCCGACAACTCATCATGCCTTCTCTAAAAGTCCAGTTCATAACTTTGATTACATGCACTTTGGTCATGTTTCTGATTCACCAGTAAATCTGGTGTGAGCTGTCAAACATCTGCCTTTACCTCTACTTTCTCATCTCATAGAACTATGATGCACATTGTGCATAATAGGAGATAAGCTCCACTTACCACTGGCAGTGGATCCTTGTCATCTGCATCCTACAATACACTGATGTGGCTTCCCTACTTGTGCAACATATCTTTAAATAGGTACATGTGATCCAATTGGGCACACTTACTGTCAGTTATCTCTTCACATGGTGACTACATCTCTATCTTGTGGGAGACCTATTGTTCTACATCCACACAACATACCGGTGATCTATAAATCCTTCTCCTCCAATGTTGATGTGATATAGGTAACTCTCCACCTCTTCATCACAAACAAAAACTTAACATCTTGTGCACTCACAGATGTCATCATTTACCATTTTTTATACCATATTGGTCTCTTTCCCATATCCTCTACACAAGTTAAACACTAACTTGTGTACCGGTGACTCCGATGGTCATTGTACTTAATGACATCCTCTCGCTTGCATTGAACTACAACACTAAGTGACATTAAAGATATCACATCCGATATGCATCCATGATAGAGTTACACATACATCTCTTAAACTAGTAGTGATATTATATCAGTTGAGATCAATGACAACACAATTCCAATAATCTCCCCCTTTGGTATTGATGACAACACATGTAGTGTCCAAAATACTACAAAATCTCTCTCCTCCTTTGTGTGATGCAAATCTTCCCCTTTATATAATCCATGGATTCTCACACATGTAGTATATGATATACTATAGAATATTTATCTCCCTTTGACAACAATGGCAAAGGTCACTATCAGGGCCTCTCACCTCCTTGTGTTTATCGGGTACTGACATAAATCTTTGTCCCCCTTTATCTTTATCAGATGCATCTCCTCTTTTGATACCACTTGTTACATCTTATAAGGGTACAACACTTGAGATGGAGGACTCAACCATCAACTGACACCAATTTCTCAGCAATCAAGTGTATATGTAGACCAAAACCTTGATGCATATACAAGCCTGAGACCAATTGAAAGCACATGTGTTAGTGAACAAAACTTACCTACCGATCAAATTGCATCATCTCCCCTTTGATATGTAGAAGTTATTTTGATCTTAATTAGATGATATCAAGTGTTGAAGATGAAACTGATACCAATTGTATCTTCTTTGATACCAAGTGTATGTTCTCTTGTGAAGGTAACTCTCCCTTTTTGCAGACAACTCTTTCAGTGATCCAATTGTGAGTTCAATTGAATAGGCATTGAAATATATCACAATCTTGGATACCTCCAAATACACAAACATACCGGTATATCCATAGACACTTGCACACCCTCTTTGTCAATAAGTTTGACACTTAGTCACAAAGAATGGCTATCAACTCCCCCTGAGTCATTCATCTCAGGTCCAAATTGTCAGTCAGGTCCAATATTGGGGCTCTAATCAACTCAATATACCATTTGAGATGTGCATATGTGATCATCTGATGATCTTTCAGCTCCATTATATCCACCATAGCATATGACATGATCTTCAATCTTCACAATTTCATATATGTCATCATCATGCCATAAATCAAACTAGTTAACCCAAAAAAATGCATGCATGCATGAAACATCAACTGGGCCAACATATGTCATTTAGGTCTTCATCAACACCACCTAAGACATAAACTCCTCATCCCATGCTACCAGGGCTAGTGAAATGATCCTAAATCTCATTGACTTACATAACCTGCAAGTACCTATTAGCATTCATATCAATAGCATCCTACAAAAACAAGTTTCTTATACCGGTCCATCATTACTACTAGAGCACCTTCTTGTGACTCCTGACATTTTGTGTCACTATGCATCTGATTTCAATTGTTAATCTCCATCCATTGACACAACAATAGTGATTCATCTCTCATCTGTAGGTGTTCAACTAAGGCAGCCACTATGCACACTTACCATCCCATTTCCATCCTCTCTACCAGTAGCACCTTGTTCTTCAATTTGTCCTCTTCCACAAAGGTGGTGAATAATGTGGTCAATGTGTAACTCCCCCTAAGGTCCTCCATCTCCATTAAACCTAAAGAGATGTCACCTTTGCATTGAATGCATAGTGTCGGTCCATGGTTTCATCTTCATGCTTTTCCCTCCATACCTGCTTGGTGACATTCTTCTGTCCATTTTTCATTCTTGGGAGAAGGTCTTACCTTTTTTTGCTAATGGGTCCTTTCCTTTCCGGATTCTGCCGCATCATCAGAAGAAGTGCTATAGTATCACACATCATCTATACCAACCTCATGATTGGGGAACCTTCTCACATATTGATTTGACCACCTTCTTTTGGTCATGTTGTTGTATCCTACAACCAAAACTGGTGGACCTCTTAATTCTACAAGGGCATTTCTCTATTTGTTCCATGGAACCCTTTGTCTCTCATGTGTTCTATACCCATTTCCATGTTGAGCATAGCCGCTATACCTATTGTCATGTGACCAAACTTTCCTTTTCTTGCATTCATGACATCTATGCCCCAACTCATTACAATTAAAACAATTGTAACTTGCATTTCTTGAGGTGGCAAATAGACTCTTTCTATTTTGCATAGGAGTAGATCTATGCATGTTCCTACATCTTGACATACTATGGCCATATGCATTACTTCTTGGACATACCGCATTCCTATTTTTAGACCTCTTTATACATTCATCTGCCCTATGACCATAATATTTGCAAGATAACCAGTAATCGGTAAAGAATGGCATATGAATTACAAATTTATTCTATCATGCATGTGGAGATATTACTGGTTTAGTGTCCCCATGTCTTCTTGTCTGGGGATGGACCTTAGGATGTCCATTCTTTGCAATTATTCCATCTGGTCCCTTCATCTTCCACACTTGTTTTGACATGTGGGCGGTAGCATTTCTTTATTCTCTATGAGTAGGAGGTCCTCTTTGTTGTCTTCTCATGTTCTTGCATCCAGTGAAGTTGTCTTCTCCCATCTTCCCTTTTCCTTTGGGATCTGTAGTGTTCCTCCTTCTTGCAACACTGATCTTCATCATTGTTTGTATGTCTTCACTGGTTGTGGTTAGATCTACCTTCTTCCAAGGAGCATTTCTAACTGTGAAGGTCTATCCCTTGTTCTCTCCATCTGAGGAGACAAATAAAATGTCATTGTGGGGGATATTTTTGCTATGGAGCATTCACAGGCACCACTTCCTAAACCTTTGGTATCCTTGGCATGTTTTTTCTTTTCAAATATTTTGTCCAAGGCATCACTGCTGCTATCAAACTGGATTCTTACCTTGAGCTCATCTTGACATTTCTTAAGGTTATTTTGGAGAACCTCCATTTCTCCAAGAAGATGCTGATATTCTTTATCTTTTACCTCTAGCTCAGATGCTAGATCTTTACACCAACAATCCTTGGTGTCTTCTTCTTGAGCCTTCAACTTTGAGATACATTTCTCAGATTCTTCAAGGCATTTTATCAACTAGTTCTGCTCCACTATAGAAACATTCTTGAATAGCTTTTATTAATTTATAACACATTTCAATTCATTAAGGGCACTTAGCAACTCACCTTCTGGATCAACTTCTACTTCTTCTTTTTATTCTCCTTCACTATCACTCCCAAACACATCTCGCTGTTAGGAGTGATCTGCATGATTATTCTCAGATGTGTGCCTCTCATTTTCTGAATCTTAATCCATGAAGAGGCGGGTTCCTTCTTTATCATTGTTTTGGCTGCCAACAGATCTGCCTTCATCATCTGTTGATACATGAGATGCATTCCTCATCATATTTTCACAAACCGGTTATGTAGTGGTAGGCTCATTCCAATAGAGCTTCTTTAATCTGTCCTATAAGCTCTTTGTCGATCTGTATTTGTCCACCTATGAGCACACATCATCTGATAACCCACAAAGTATAGCCTTTGTTTCTACATCATTGCACTGGTTTCTTCTTTCTGCATCTAAATCAATGGGAAGACTTACTTTACTAGGTCAACCATTTACAATAGACATGCAAACATAAAAGCCTAAAGAGGATAGGTAGACTTCCATCCTACAACTCCAAATAGAATAATTTGAACCATAAAAAATAGGAGTAGGGTTTGACACTAAACAAACCATTGTGTCCAATTAATAGGAATCTACCCAAGCTAGAGAAAGATTGTCTGACTGGGAATATGTCTCTGATACCAATTGTTAGACACAATGTACCATTGAGAGGGGAGTGAATCAATGGTTTTCAAACTTTTCCCTTTAACTACCCTATATGTGTATACTGGTTATCAAATCTAACTCATTACAGACTTACTAGTCGGTTGGGAGACTAATTCAAAAGCACTCACACATAAAGAGACATCACATTACACCAACATATACGAGGAAACCCAAAGATGGGAAAAACCCCTATGAGAAATGTTGTTGGATTCTACTACTCCAATCAAGCCTCACAATGAATCTCTGATTACAATGTTTAGGGCACCAACCCAAGGAGCTACAACCCCTACAATGAGCTACAACTCAGTGAATGTAAAATGATATTTTGATACCAAAGTTATCTTCTTGTTACAAATGGATTTTGTAACTCTTCTCCAAATCTCTCTACTGCATCTATTTAATTCACGGTCAGTTCTTTGCTAACCCTCACATAGCTACAACCTTACTCTCTACTAGTTCTACACTCTGTCTGTTCTCTCTTCTTTCATCTACTCTACTACATTGGTTCTCCCCACCACCGGTCTTGATAACTTAGTCAGATGTCTACCATCTAAAACCTATCAGTTCTTAGCTTCCCTTCTCCACAATCTGCTATGGCTCTTCTCTATCGGTTTAGTCACCACTAGTATACTTCTCTCATAAAATCATTTGCAGACTACCGATTACCTCATTATTTCTGGTTGAACCTTTCAACTGGATTCTCTCTCACATTCAGTCTCTCCTGTGATTCTTGATGAGTACTTGACTAATTTTCTCTCTTCTGCAGCAGCAACACTCTCACATTCAATGACACCCTTCAATGATTTTGGCTTGCATATTTATCAACTTGTTCTCCCGACAAAAGCCAATTCAAATTTCACGCGGTTAGGGTTTTCTTCTATCGACCAAATCTACATCCTATCTAATTTGATCCTCCTTGGATCAGATACCTTCTTTGGAGGGATAATCCATCACGCATTTTCTATCTATCCAAAGTATGTTTGCCAAGAATAGAAAACTCGACCTTATTTTTTGACCTTGAAATATGTAGACACATTCATGACCCAACTATTTCCTTCTTCATATTCTCCTACAATCTGATTTCCTTGGTTTGATCCTAGCACCAACAACTCCCTCATCTCCTTCTTTCATTCATTCTTCCTTGAGTTGCAATCTACTAATCCGATCTACAAATCATATGCTCCATATTAAATACACAACTCTATAAACACCTACCATGCCTCGATGATATAACCACCTTCACCGACTTCTTCCTTCTTGCCACTTGGCACTTGGATATTATATATGTCGACATCCAACTCAACATTCAACTTAGAAAATAAGTTTGTGTCGGCTAGACTCAGTCACTAACAATCAACACACAACTGGTCCTTCTTTTTTGTTGGTTCTCTAACCCTATCAGTATCTCACACTTTATCGGTTAACCATCATGTCTGCACTTTTCTGATCTATTGGTAGAACATCTTAACTGGTCTCTAGACATGCCTATCCATAGCATGCTCATTCTCATCAGGTAGGAGCTCATCACTTAGCCTCTTTTCTCTCTTATGGGTTCTCATACTTATCGGTGGGCATCTTGATGACGTCATGTCATCAACCTTTTGATATTTCTATCTAAGGCATTTTCAAGTTGGTTGCATTATCTATTTACATATGCTCAAATTTGTCTTCTTCATTATCAGACTAAACATTATCTCAGTTGGTTGGTCAAGGTGACAAACTCATCACTCTTTATCTGTCCCAACAACTCATCATGCCTTCTCTGTTGGTCCAGTGCATAACTCTAATTTCATGCACTTGAGGCATCTTTTTGTTTCACCAATAAATCTACTGTGAGCCTTCAAATACCTCTCTTTACCTCTTCTTCCTTATATCATAGAAGTATGATACACATTATGCATAATAGGAGATAAACTCCACTTACTGCTAGCAGTGGATCCCTGTCATCTACATCCTACAATGCACTCATGTGGCTTCCCTTCTTTTGTAACATATCTTCAAAAAGGCACATGTGATCTGATTGGGGACACTCATTGTTAGTCATCTCTTCACATGGTGACTGCATCTCTATTCGGTGGGAGTCATGTTGTTCTACATCCACAAAACATATTGGTGCCCTGTACATCCTTCTCCTCTAGTGTTGATGTGTTATAGGTAGCACTCCACCTCTTCATCAGAAATAATAACTCAACATCTTTCCCACTCATAGATGTCATCATTTACCAATTGTTATATCATACTAGTCTCTTGTCCATATCTTCTAGACAATTCAACCACTAACTTGTGTACCAATGACTCCAATGGTTATTGTACTGAATTAAATTGTCTCCCTTATAGTGAACTGCAAAAGTGACATCAAATCTATCACATCTATTATGCATCCATGATAGAGCTGCACACATATCTCTTAAACTGGTAGCATCTTATACTAGTTGACATCAATGACAAGAAAATGCCAACACTCATACCGCTAATGTGATTGAGACTAAACACACTTCTTTCTCTCCCTCTAATATCACTTTCACAACTCCAAATGTGGTTAATATGGTATAGAAACAAGAAGCACCTAAGGACCCATACATCACATTTGATCCTAGTGAGACCACTAGGGAACCTAATGGCCCTTTATACATATCTGCGAAGACCCAAGGCAAACCTTGTCATGGTGTGCTTATTGATCCCTCTTGCATGGTTAATGTCATCACTAAAGAATATATTTATACTTTACATTTGCATCAACCACTCTATGATGATCCTAATGTGGTCATTAAGTTATTTCATGTTTTTTCTTATCCTACTATTGGTTTTATCACACTTCCTATTGAGGTTCATACTAAATGTATAGATGTCAAATTTATTAACATTCCTTCCTCTGAGAAATTCCATGTGAAGTTAGGCTACCCTTGGCCATCTTCCATGAAGGCTATTGCTTCTCCAATCCATAAGTATTTGAAATTTCCTTACAATGGAGAAATCATAACTATTAACCATAGCTTATTTTGACCAACCTAAAGAAGCCCAGGTGTTCCTATCAATTACTTTTGGCCTCAACAATTTGGATCTCTTCCACAAATAAGTGATGCTCTCTTTCGATATTATCAAAAATGGAAGAAATATATGATTTTATCCTTAAGCCAACCTAGAACTCCAACACTTGATATTCCCCTCATTGTTGAAGATGAAGTTCTTCTCCTAACAAATAGAAATAATGTTCCTTCTAAGGAATATTCCCTGCCTATTTCTATGTATGAAACTATGCCTTCTCCTAAGAAGAACAATAAAATTCCTCCTAAGGTTAAACCTATACCTCCTCCTCATGATGGACCTGGTCTCCTTCCTACACCAAACATTCCTCCTTGATATGGTTGAATTCCACCTCCTTCCTCTTATAGAGAGAAGAGACCTAATTCTCCTCTTGTCCAACCTAAAATACCTCAACCTAACCATCCAACTACCAAATATGAGAATATTCCTCCTTCTTAGCCTTCTGCTAAGACTAGACTGAATCATTGTGCGAGAGAACATTGATGAAAACATCATGCTAGACCTCGTGAAGTTGTTTCTCAAACTATTCAATCTCCCAAAACATCAACAACTGACATGATTCCATTTTCTCCTAAGAAAGATAATGAACCTAAATTTCCAAATAATAAGTTGTAAAAACATGTGATGGTTTTACTTCTATTTATTTTAGAGCTCCTCGTTTTATAAATCTTGATGAAGAAATGGGTCAAAATGTTATTCATGATGGGAGTACAACTCCTAATGCTTCTGATAGAGAATATGAATATGTTGATTTTGACAAACATTTATCTGGAGAATTTTCAAAAGCCTTAATCCTAGCTCCTAGAAATGAACAAAGTGCCTTAGCATGTGAGAATAGTCCTTATTTGGATCTTGTGATAGCTCCATCTACTATGCTCGATGTCTCTCCTCTGGCGTGTTTCCCACCTTCTTGAAATAGTGATCAACAAGATTGGGAGGTGGATGTCATGCTAGACTAGCTACATTAGCACCTACCTCTCTCCTTTCTTGCTCTTTTGTGATCATTCAGCTATGTGTTTCTCTATTCTTATATTTTTTGTCCCTAGTGATGTCTACTTGAGGATGATGCAAAGCATTGAGATCTCTTTTGGTCTCTTCCATGTTGACTCAAAAGACACATGTGTTCCCTTTTTTCCAAGGTGGTTTCCTTTTATTGGGGAATGAGGATTATTCTATGCATATATATACATGATATACATGAGTTATCATACAACATACTCACCCTGAGGAAAGTGAAGCCACCTTGTTCTTTATGTTTTGTGTTCATTATCCTTGGGTTTATTCCTTGATTGGGTGATAAATCCTTGCGATAACATGGTTCCTCTCTTTCTCTCTCTTAGGTGTATCCTAACTTGAAGTAATCACTCCCGATAAGCCATGTGTGATCACTTTAATGTGGGGGAATACACTCCACTCATATTTTTCTCCTTGATACTTAAAGTTACTTAGTGGACTTTGGCTTTTCTTTGAATTTTTTTTTTGTATCCTTTCTTTTCATAGTGAGGGGAACTTTACTACTTGCAATCATGGTTCTCCCTTTTGATATTCCCTTTTACTTTGTCAATCAAAGTCATAAGATCCTTAGTCCACTAGGGGCTTGGTGTATCTTGCCTCCTTGACGTGGTGAAATTCTTTAAATCTTGTTTCCTTGTACTTTACCGGTAGCATTGACATATGTTTATACTCTCGCTAAAGTGGGGGCTAAATGTAGCATCATAAAATTGTGACCCTTCCAATTTTCTACCATATTTGGGTCTTTGCATTAGTGGACGAATCCCTTGATGAATACTAAGAGGAAGGGGTGAATTAGTATGCCAAAAATATTTGCACTAAAACACTTTACAAGACTAGCAGTAAACTGGTAAAACAGTTTAATAGACAAACCAGTTAACAAACATGCAAACCAAATAGCTAATAATGCATTTACCCAAAGAAGCACAAACACCATAACACAACATATTTGACATGGAAACCCAAATGGGAAAAACCATTGTGAGATGGAACTCACAAGTCACTATCTGCATAATAGAAACCAGACCGGTTAAGGTCTTACAATGTTCTTTACCAAAACAGATCTTGTTAGGAATCTCAATCTCCGTTAGGAGATAAGTGCGATTAAAGACTACCTTCCTAGAGGATTTTAGACCCATAGATGTGAACTACCTTGTTAGATGATTTACAAAATGGCTTTAAGGCCTACCCAATTAAGGGCTACAGACTTGTCAAAGATGTGAGTAATCAACAAGTGTTTGATCTATCTAATAGCATAGACTGCTCAGTTAGATCCTTGATAGCTCGTTCTTAATGCACTCTTGCATTACTTTAGTTTTCTACACATTCATATTCTTTCCAACTCCTCAACCACCTTAAGCCCTAGCAACAACATAAACTCTTTGCTGCAACCTCATCAACAACCTAAAACCTTAGACATGATGTCCTTATAAAGGAATCTAATTTCATGTCGGTCCAATAGGATTACATTACAATTTCCTAGGTTCAATGAACCTGGACATACTTGGTACCATGACACAAAAAGCACTGTTATAGTGTCGGCACCGTCAAACAATCGGTGGATGGTAACTCATCACAAAATGCCAGTTGGTAACTCATCACAAAGTATTACCAGTTCATACAAAATACCGGTTGCCGATTTGTCAAAATGAAGACTGGTAAAAATGTGTTATGCCGCTTTAATCCCTCGTACCACTTGGTATCCACGAACCGCTTGGGGTCAACATGCCGATTCAAACAAGTAAACATATTTTGCAAAACATCAATAGTCTAAAGACTATAATACAACATACGTACAACATACCAGTTGTGCTCTAACTCATATATATAAAGAAGATCTTAATGCAAGTATGTGTCCATCAATGACAATCACAACATGAACATCAAAAATGCCAACAATCTCCCCCTTTGGCATTGATGGCAACACTTAGGAAAATAAAATTTTGACATCTAAGTGTTTTATAACAAAAACATGCCATTAGCAAAATTTCTCCCCCTAAGCATATACACTATCCCTTTAACAATACAATGTATAGCACTTTTGCATATAGAGCATAAACATTGAGATATCAGAGCGCAAAATTTTTAATCCAGATACTTCTCCCCTATACTTCTTCAAAATAGATACAGTACTTCTCCCCCTTTGCCAGCAATGACAAAGTATCACTGAACAACCTTGTTTCCATTTGATATTAAAATAATAGAAGTGTATGACAACAAGGAATAATACTTGTCAAAAACATATTTATAATCCTGCAAGAATTGTTTCATCGATAGAGACTAGGATTCAAGTAGGAAGGTGGCTACTTCTTTCTTAGTTTGCATCTGGGAGACCTATTCTTCCATGGCATCAACTATGCTCATCTCTTGTGTAATTGTCAAAGCATCAAGGTTCAGATAACATTTCTAAAGAATTTGCAGACGTGGGAGTAGAACCAGTTGTAGCTCCTGCAAATCTCTAGACTGTGTACTGATATCTTGCTCCATTTTGGCTAACTGGATATGAAATCAGTGAACGGTTTGCCCATAAGTTGTGAAGGAATCATAAGGTGGCTTGAATGTGCTCAAGTAGGACTACAATTCTTGTTCAAGTTTTTGCTTCTGAGCTAGCACATCATCATAGAATAGATGGGGTTGACAGATTTTGCTGAGTAGCATATTCCCCTCATCTAAAGTGTCCCTTATATCCTTTTGTTCTTTTTTAGTTCAGTCCAGAGCTCATTCAAATTTTTCACCAGAGCTATATTAAGAGCCTTTTGATGCTCCTTCTTGACATTAGCCTCTACTACTTCTTCAAGGCTCTGCACCTGATCATCTACTACTATGCATAGGAGCTTTAGTCTAGCTAATGATGAATTGGTGTTTGGAAGATTTGTACCGGCTATCAAACTGGTAAGCGTATCCACAGCTACTTCGATTACATCCTACTCCTTCTTTCATCGAATTATTTCAAGGTGCTCTTGAGCTACCTTGATACTCTGCATTAGCTCTATTTCACTTGCAGAATGGAGATCTATAGGACTGGAAAGGTCAACCGGTTTGGCTTGACTCCCGGTTGCCTTCAGAGTCTCCATCTGGGTGCTCTTCTCCATTTCTCCTACCTTGTCCTCTTTCGCTTTCTTCTTCTCCGCTTCTCTCCTCTTCTCTACTTCCATGTCCTCCTCAGCCTTTTTCTTTTCTGCTTCCTTCTTCTTCTCCTGTTGCTTATCTTCTTTTTCTTTCTTCTTCCTCTCTGCTTCCTTCTTTTTCTCCTGTTCCTTATCTTCTTTTTCTTTCTTCTTCCTCTCTGCTTCCTTCTTTTTCTCCTGTTCTTTATCCTCCTCTTCTTTCTTTTTCTTTTTATCTTCTTGCTTCTTTTTCTCCTCTTCATCCTTCTTCTGCTTCTCCTCTTCATTTTTCTTCTTCTTCTCCTCTTCCTTCTTCTTTTTCTCCTCTTCATCTTTTTTCTTTTTCTCCTCTTCATCTTTCTTCTTCTTCTCTTCTTCATCTTTCTTCTTCTTTTCCTCTTCATCTTTCTTCTTTTTCTCTTCTTCATCTTTCTTCTTCTTTTCCTCTTCATCTTTCTTCTTTTTCTCTTCTTCCTTCTTCTTCTGCTTCTCTTCTTCATCCTTTTTCCTCTACTCTGCCTCTTCCTTTGCCGCTTCCTATCTATCCTTGGCTTTCTTCTCCTATTCAGCCTATTTCTCTTGTCCTGTTGCCTTAGATGGTATTTCCTAAGTAACATCTTCTTCATCCAGGGCATCGACATCAATAGTGTTGACCAGTTCATCAACCGGATTTCCTTCATCGTCAAGTACTTCACCCAGTTTGGATATAATCGGTTCTTTCTTAGCTTGCCGGTTGGCTTCATCCACTTGATGCATCTTCAGAGCATCTAGAGCATGAGTGTGTGTGTCCTTGAGCACTTCCTTACCTTTTCCTTCTAGTAATAGGAGTCTTCTTCTTCTCATGAAGAAAAGACCTTTGTATTTGTTCATTACATCGAACAGTTCCGAATTTGATATATCAGGAAAATGTTCAGCAAAAACTTTTTCTCTCATTTCTTGTTCCTTCTCTATGGCAATGCGCCATTTATTGTCTAAGGACTTATACAAAGAATTGGGTGTTTCAGCTCTAATTTCTAAAGGGTACTGGTCATTAACACATAAATATTGAATTATTTATTTTTCCACCGCCTCCTTTTCATCATCATTAAAGTCATCAAAATAATCAATTAAATCATTCAATACTTTTCTCCTAATGTTTTCAATAGTTCTTTGACAATGTGTCAAAGGTTTGTAGGAGGAGATATCAATATTTACCAATGCAGATGATGTCGGTTCATTCTTTGTCTTCTTTCTTGTCTGTCTTGCCTTCTTGGGCTACTCCTTAGACACAATTTCTTTTGATTCCAGAGAGTTGCTTTTTGTCTTCCTTTTCCTCTCGAAGACTTTAGCCGGTGCTACTTTCGGTTTCTTTTTGGTTGGTGACTGCTTGGTCACTTTTGGAGTTGCAGTAGTAATCGGTGTTGATACTGCAGGCACTAGCTTTGCCTTCTTTAGTGCAGGTTCTTTTCCTTTCTTCGCAGAGGGTTCCTCAACTGGTGTAACCCTTTCCAAATAGGTTCTGGTCCTCTTTGCCTTAGGATCAAGAGGTGAGGCAATAAGGGTAGAGGCATACCCTTCCAGCATGTCATACATCACCTCATAGCCCATTGGCTCAACTTCTTCCTGTCTGGGCTCAACAACCTCCATTATGCATTGATCCACCTTGATGGTGAAACAGATGTCATCTTCATATTTCTTGATGATATCACCTAAGATCCTCATCCTTTGGCTCATTTTTTGTCTAAACTCATCAAAATATGTAATGTCCCAACTTCGCAAATCTAAGGAAACACATAAACAATGATTTTTCTTAATGATTGATTAACTCATCTAAGGTATAATTTGTCTAGAATTCATTTGAGTTTATTATATATCAATAAGTCAACTACATGTTTAATGCCTACTGGAAATAAAAGGATAAGCTACCTTAGGAATGCCCGTAGCGCTTATCAGGCCCAAGGACGGTGCATACCCCCTTGGCCCTCCTGCTAGAAGCCCTTTGTCAACTGCAGTGTGTGGGCTACCTGACAGAGGCCTAGTTCCTGGCTTATCAAGCCCAAGGACGGTGCATACCCCCTTGGCCCTCCTGCTAGAAGCCCTTTGTCAACTGCAGTGGGTGGGCTACCTGACAGAGGCCTAGTTCCTACTATTCCCTGTTGCCCAATTCCTCATCTACCCCACCAGGTTTTAAACATGTAATTGCTTATTTCATATTATTCATAATTTAATAATAATGCATATTATGTCCATTAACCCTTAATTACTTTAAGATATTATTTCCTTAGTTAAGATTTGTGGTTTATTAATTAGTTCTATTTATTAAACTATTTACTACCTGTTCATTCCTAATGATTTATTCATTATTGTGTCACATATATACATATACATATATATATATATATCTATTATTTTATATTACTACATTATTTATCTATCATTAATATAACACACAATGCATTTAAATAAGGAACCTTATGCTATTATTTCATCCTAACAATTTATATACTATCTATGAAATTCTATATTTTAATATTACTTTTTCTATAAAATATATTTAAAGATTTAGCGGACTTACCTGTTGCCTGCGCGCAGTCCTTCTGCCCGAAATACCCTCGGTCGAGTGTCTGCCTGCGTTCCTCTTTCCTTTCTTCCTGCGTTTTCGTCTTTCTTTCGCTCCCTATTCTTTTCGTATTTTCTTCCTTCCCTTCCTTCCGCCGCACATTGGTCTTTTAATACCCTGCGTGAGGGTTATCGTGGATCCCCCGAGAGTTGCGACCCGAAGGTGAGGTGGCGTCTTCGGGGAGTCACCCTGGTTCTCCCGCACTCATTTAGGCGTCTTAAAACGACGCGTCTTGTTCGCAGTCCCTTCGTTGAGTGTCACGTGTATTGCACATACCCGATAGTGCAAGGGATAATGTGCCTTTGGCTTTTAATAAGCATCCTTTTAAATATGTTAATATTGTATTTTAGCGCAAGGTAAGAAATAAAAATGAGTGTATACATAAGGTAGTAAGTATTAGTCTTTGTGTTTTATTATTATTATATAATAAGAAATTATTAATAATTATATTTAATAATAATTATTAGTCTTGTGTATTTTACATTTATTATTTTATAGCACCTATTATATAAAAATTATGTATTAACAATTATATTTTTAATAATAATAATTTGTTAATTAGAGCGTAATTATAAATAATGAATTATTTCATATACATGGAATGTATAAATAATTACAAAATGTGGGGTCATGACAGGCCTCCCCACTCAAAATTGCTTGTCCTCAAGCAATCTGGGTTTGAGATGATTAATGGTCTCATCTCCTTCCCATGTAGCATCTTCCCTAGGAAGGTTCTTCCATTTGACCAAATACTCTGTTATGGTCCTCCTCCTTAATTTTCTTTCTCATTTGTCAAGGATAAGTTCAGGTTCCAAAATCAACTTCCCTTCATTATCAATTGGGGGTAGCTCGGTACAAGGAAGAATGTGTTGGCCTAAAACCTTTTTTAATCGGGATACATGAAATACATTGTGTATTTTACTGTGATCTGGTAGCTCCAATTCATAGGCTACTTCGCCTATTCTCCTCAAGATTTTATAGGGGCCATAGAATCGTGGTTTCAATTTCTCAGCTCCACTGATTTTAATGGATGACTGCTTATAAGGTTGGAGTCTCAAGAATACCAAGTCTCCCACTTCAAATGATCTTTCAATCCTTTTTTTGTCCGCATACAGTTTCTGTTGGTTCTGTGCTTGGTGAAGATTATCTTTAAGGGCATTCATGATATCTGTATTTTGCTGGAGGAAATCTTTTGCACCTGGTACATGACTTTCTGATCGGATGAGATCCCCAAAGGATGTTGCTTCATACCCGTAGAGGGCTTTAAAGGGACTCATTCGGATTGACATATGATGGGTTGTGTTGTAACAATACTCCCCAAGATGCAGCCATTTAACCCAAGCATGCTGCTGATCTGAAACATAGTTCCTTAGATAACCTTCTATCCATTTATTTACTATTTCTGTTTGCCCATCGGTCTGTGGATGATAACTGGTACTTGGAGTTAATTCTGTCCCTGCTAGTTTAAATAGTTCTTGCCAAAATATGCTAAGAAATCGTCTATCTCTGTCACTCACAATATTTTTGGGTAAACCGTGTAGCTTGAAGATTTCTTTAAAGAAAATGTCAGCTATGTGGGATGCTCCAAAACTTGAAGGAATGGCCATAAAATGTGCATATTTCGTTAATCTGTCTACTACTACAAAAATGCAGTCTTTATTCTGTACCTTTGGAAGTCCTGTTATGAAGTCCATAGATATGCTCTCCCACTTTTGATTTGGGATTGGTAGTGGTTAGAGTAATCCTGAAGGGAAAGTGTGTTCTTCTTTATTTCTTTGACACACCATGCATTCTTGGGTGTGTTTCAGTACATCTTCTTTTAACCCTTTCCATGAGAATCTTTCTCGGATCTGCTTGTAGGTTTTATAATACCCTTGATGACCTGCTAAAGGAAGGTCATGATAAGTTCTTATAATGTCTTTTTTCATATTTGACCCTGATGGAACATAGATTCTGTTTTTGTAGAGAATGAGGTCATCAATTACCCGGTAATTTTCATCTATTTCTTTTCCCTCTAGGATGTTGCTAGAGAATTTGTCTTTGGCATATTCGGTACTTAGAGCTGTCTTCCAATCTATAGACAGGATTGATAAAGACCCCAAGTAAGGTTTCCTTGAAAGAGCATCGGCCACAACATTATATTTCCCTTTCATATATTCTATGTCGAAATTATATGCCTGAAGTTTGCTCACCCATTTCTGTTGTGTATCGTTCAAATCTTTTTGATTGAGAAAGAACTTCAAACTGTTATGATCAGTTTTAACTATAAACTTCCCACATATCAGGTATTGTCTGAACTTCTCTAATGCATGCATAATAGCTAGCATTTCTTTATCATAAACTGAATAGGTTCTTTCTGGGTCTCTAAGTTTCCTGCTTTCAAAGGCTATGGGATGTTTCTTTTGCATTAAGACAGCTCCAATGCCCTCTCCTGAGGCATCACAATAAAGCTCAAAAGGTGCTGAAAAGTCCGGAATTGCTAAAACCGGGCAAGTACTCATAACCTCTTTAAGTTTTTCAAATGCGGATTGGGCTTCATCTGACCATAAGAATGCTCCCTTCTTAGTTAAATTGGTTAAAGGAGAAGTTAGCTTTGAAAATCCTTTAACAAATCTTCTATAGTAACTGCATAAACCTAGGAAACCTCTGAGGTGAGTGAGGGTTCGGGGTCTTGGCCAATTTTTGATGGCTTCAATTTTTTCTTCGTCCACCTTAACTCCATGGGTGCTGATCTTATGACCAAGATACAAAATTTCTTCCATCCCAAACTCACATTTTGACATTTTGGCAAAAAGAGAATGTTGTTCAAGTAGGCCCAATATTTCATCTATGTGTCTCAAGTGTGCTTCCCAAGTTTTTCTATAAATCAATATATCATCAAAAAATACTAACAGGAACTTTCTCAACTGTCCTCTGAAAATGTGATTCATGCATGACTGGAAGGTGGCAGGGGCATTTGTAAGCCCAAATGGAAGGACCAAAAATTCAAAGTGGCCATAGTGGCATCGAAAAGCTGTTTTGGGAACATCTTCCTTCCTCACTCTTATCTGATGGTATCCCGATCTCAAATCTATTTTTGAAAAGTATACTGCTCCATGTAATTCATCTATAAGTTCGTCCACCCTAGGGATAGGGTATCGGTTCTTTATAGTCTTCTTATTGAGTGCTCTATAATCAATGCACATCCACATGGTCCCATCCTTCTTTTTTACCAATACAACAGAGGAGGCGAAAGGACTGGAGCTAGGTTGAATGTGCCCCATTTCTAGAAGCTCTTTGATAGCTTTCTCAATTTCTTCCTTATAGCCCCTTGGATGGCGATACGGGGTGGTGATTACTGGTTTTGCACCTTCTTCAAGTTCAATAGTGTGTTCAAATCCTCTCTTAGGTGGCAGTCCTTTTGGGATATCCTCAAACACTTTTTTATGTTTTTTAATAATAGGTTTAATATCAACATGGATGGCTTCCCCTTGGTTTGAATTTTTGTCTAGTACCATGCATTGGGCAGCCCACTCTCCTTGGTTACGTCTAAAAATCCTTTCCATCTTTTTGGAAGTTACCATTCTGGTTGTGCCATCATGCAACCCTTGGATTAGTACTTCCTGTCCATTTTGAGTGAAACCTAACTCCAATTTGGGGTGATCGAGGTAGAATCTTCCCAAGGAATGTATCCATGGAATTCCTAAGATTACATCTGAATCCCCTAACTCTACCACATAAAAATCTTCTTTGGTAGGGTGTTTCCCTAATGTTATGTTTAATTGAGGGATTTTTTTGTTACATGAGGAAGTGGATCCGTCTGCAAGAGCTACTTGGAAACCCTTAAACTCTTGTGTTGTCAGCTTCAATCTTTTTACCAAACTTTTATCAATAAAGTTGTGGGTAGCCCCGCTATCCAGGAGCGCAATTACTCTCTGCCCTTTGATCAAACTTTTGATTCTGAATGGATGGTGTTTTGAAGCTACAGAAATGGCGGCTAATGATACTTGCACATCTTCAGAAATTTTTTCTCTTTTGCTTGGGGGTTCATTGAGTTCTTCTTCTTCATCACTAGATAAGGCTTCCAAGTTGTGGGCTTGGCTCTTCCTCCCACATATATGACCCGGTTGCCACTTTTCTTTGCACTTAAAGCATAGCCTTTTTTTCTTAAGCATATTTATTTCATTTCCTTCTTTGCAACTGTGACCATATTCCCATTTCTCATGACAATGATAACATACGTTCTTTCTTTTACTCTCTTCCCTTTCTTTAAAGGTGTTTCCCTTCCTAGGCCATTCTTTAGTATGTGTATTTTTAGTGAATGTTTTGGAGGATTTCTCCCACGTTGAAGTGTCTTCTAGGCCCAAAGCTTTATCTATGGCATCATCTAGAGTAGGAGGTTTTAATGCTCTCATCAATCCTTTAATGGAGTCTTTGAGTCCCTCCACAAAAAGATAGGTGAGCCTGTCCTCATCCACTCCTGAGACCCTTACGGAAATTTTTTGAAATTCAGTGATGTATTCCTCCACTGTTCCCCTTTGTCTTAAGAGGGTCAATTCTTTAAAATCTTTTTGTGGGTGTTTCCTCTCAAATCTCTTAATGAGTTTCTGAGTGAACTCATCATAAGTAGTTATACCATCATGACCTTGTGTGAGGGTGCCATGATACCACCACTCATGTGCTAAACCTTCTAGGTGTAAAATGGCAAATTGAACTGCATCATTTTCTGTCATGGGGCTGAGATTTAAGTATGTATTAAGTTTTTGTATCCATGCTTGGGCTGATATTTTTCCGGAGCCATCAAAGTTAGGTATTGATAGTTTATTTACTTTGTGTTTTAGATCCCTGCTGAATGGTTTTCTCCTAGGGGTCTCATTTTTCTTTGCTTCACAAAACTCCCTAAAAGATACAATCTCTCTTACTTATGGCCCTAATTTAGCATAGGCCATGGCTATTTCTTCTGTATTATTCATGGAGGAGTTATTTGTTTCTTCTCTATTATTTCCCTCTCTAGGTAGGAAATTGGGTTTTTGTATTCTGGAGCTGGAAGATGTATTATGAGTGTTTTCAGAATTATTAGAATTTTCTTCTCTGCCATTGGAATGATTTCTAAGAGTGATCATGGTAGTATTCATATCTTGTAAGGCTTGAAGCAAAGCCTGACTTGTTTTTTCATTTTGCTCCATTAGAGCTTGAGTTTTTCTATCATTGTTTTCCATGAATGTTCTAAGTTCAATTTCCAATGGTTCACCCATGGGGTTACTACTTCCTTTGGTTCTCCTTTGATAGGTTTGCATTAACAACCCTTAACAGGATGGCAGAATCAGGCTCTGATACCAATTGTAATGTCCCAACTTCGCAAATCTAAGGAAACACATAAACAATGATTTTTCTTAATGATTGATTAACTCATCTAAGGTATAATTTGTCTAGAATTCATTTGAGTTTATTATATATCAATAAGTCAACTACATGTTTAATGCCTAGTGGAAATAAAAGGATAAGCTACCTTAGGAATGCCCATAGCGCTTATCAGGCCCAAGGACGGTGCATACCCCCTTGGCCCTCCTGCTAGAAGCCCTTTGTCAACTGCAGTGGGTGGGCTACCTGACAGAGGCCTAGTTCCTGGCTTATCAAGCCCAAGGACGGTGCATACCCCCTTGGCCCTCCTGCTAGAAGCCCTTTGTCAACTGCAGTGGGTGGGCTACCTGACAGAGGCCTAGTTCCTACTATTCCCTGTTGCCCAATTCCTCATCTACCCCACCAGGTTTTAAACATGTAATTGCTTATTTCATATTATTCATAATTTAATAATAATGCATATTATGTCCATTAACCCTTAATTACTTTAAGATATTATTTCCTTAGTTAAGATTTGTGGTTTATTAATTAGTTCTATTTATTAAACTATTTACTACCTGTTCATTCCTAATGATTTATTCATTATTGTGTCACATATATACGTATACATATATATATATATCTATTATTTTATATTACTACATTATTTATCTATCATTAATATAACACACAATGCATTTAAATAAGGAACCTTATGCTATTATTTCATCCTAACAATTTATATACTATCTATGAAATTCTATATTTTAATATTACTTTTTCTATAAAATATATTTAAAGATTTAGCGGACTTACCTGTTGCCTACGCGCAGTCCTTCTGCCCGAAATACCCTCGGTCGAGTGTCTGCCTGCGTTCCTCTTTCCTTTCTTCCTTCATTTTCGTCTTTCTTTCGCTCCCTATTCTTTTCGTATTTTCTTCCTTCCCTTCCTTCCGCCGCACATTGGTCTTTTAATACCCTGCGTGAGGGTTATCGTGGATCCCCCGAGAGTTGCGACCCGAAGGTGAGGTGGCATCTTCGGGGAGTCACCCTGGTTCTCCCGCACTCATTTAGGCATCTTAAAATGACGCGTCTTGTTCGTAGTCCCTTCGTTGAGTGTCACGTGTATTGCACATACCCGATAGTGCAAGGGATAATGTGCCTTTGGCTTTTAATAAGCATCCTTTTAAATATGTTAATATTGTATTTTAGCGCAAGGTAAGAAATAAAAATGAGTGTATACATAAGGTAGTAAGTATTAGTCTTTGTGTTTTATTATTATTATATAATAAGAAATTATTAATAATTATATTTAATAATAATTATTAGTCTTGTGTATTTTACATTTATTATTTTATAGCACCTATTATATAAAAATTATGTATTAACAATTATATTTTTAATAATAATAATTTGTTAATTAGAGCGTAATTATAAATAATGAATTATTTCATATACATGGAATGTATAAATAATTACAAAATGTGGGGTCATGACAAAATACTTATTCAAAACTTTAGGATAACCGGTTCCCACTGCTTGTAAACTTTCTTTTATCTGTTTGGTAACCGATTGGTCCACAGACCACTGAATGTCTCCCACTCCTGGGAAGTATCCTTGAAAGTAAAAGAACAACCAAACCAATAGTTGTCCAAACTTGAACCTCAGCGCATTATCTTGTTTGATTGATTTCAGGTTCAATAGGAGTTGCCTCTGCATACCAGTGCATAGGTCAAATGATGCATCCCCCTTTATCATCCAGTAAGCGACATTTACCGTTGCAGCAGATACGGAGTTAATTCTGCTAGTTGGGAACATCCGATAACCAATCACCATACATGCATATTTCACCAAATCATCCTTGATTGAATTGACTGTCATGCCATGTGAGTCACTCACTGAACCGATGAGCTTGGACATTTTACTTTTGCTAACCGTCCTTAGGGCTAGCACATCCCCTGTATTGTAGAAACCAGTGACTACATGAATTGCCTGTGTCATGATATCATGCATCCTCTCTAGGTACATCTTGTCGTCGTGGACTCTACTCAAAATGATCCTTATGTGATCTTTTCTAAAATCTTTTAGGAAGTAGACAACATTGTGGAGTTTCTTCTTCTCCAAGATATTATACTCCGATTTGATTTTCTTATCCTTGCCACAAAAAAAAATCTAACTGGGAGTGGATAGCTAGAGACCCTAGGTATTCTATTTTGCAGTCTATGTAGTCAGAGATTCCCTCTTCTACTATCACACTAGCCAAAACTTGTGATAGGGCATTATACTTGGACTTTCATTGAATAAAATTTGTAGACTCAACAGATGCACTAGAACTAATATGAGATGCAGAAGCCATGATAGAAATCTTAAGAGCTCGAGAAATACCTTTTAAAACATGTGAAATTAGGGCTTGCAGATTCTCCTTTACTTCACACTCTATCAGTTGTTGAATCACCGCTTTGTGTTCTCCACTTGACCATTTCTAGTTTGAATTTGAATCTCCTTCACCATTTCTCAATTTCTCCAAATCTTTACTCAAATCGCCTTTTCGTCGCTCTGCTCTTTGAAAAACTTTTCTTCGCTGAAAAACTGATAGTGAGAAAAGATTTCAAAAATGCTTTTAAACATAGTCCTCACCTACCATCATTAATGCTCCTCCATTAGGGCATAAACCCTAATTTTGCCTTTTTACCATTTCCAATCTTTTATCAAATGATAGGTATAACATACCGGTTAAGGTCTTTTACCGATGAAAACTGGGGGTTTGAAAAATTTTGCCATTTTCTCCCCCTAATCTTTTTTGAAGCTTAGTTTGTTGGTTCTATGATTTCCACACTAGGTGCAGAAATCAGTTCCTCTTGTAACACTACTGGTTTCTCCTTCCAGATTTTGTTCATATCCACTTAAATAGTGTCAACATCAATGTTTCCTTCTGGAGTGACCGGTATATCATTAGATATGCTCTTTCTTGATCTACAGAATCTAGCAATGTGACCCGATTTGTTGTAGTGATAGCAGACCAATCCAGGTGCTCTCCAAGGTCCATTGTTCATGTTTCAATTCTTCCTTCTACATGTTGCAGTAGTATGACCATGACCATGACAGATCATACAATTTTCTCTCCATCTGGTTGCTGCTTGATAACCACTGCTTCTTGGTTGATGATTGAAGGTATTAAACTGGTTGTGATTCTGGTTCACAAAAGCTTCAGGACCAACTCTTTGGGTCCTTTGAGGATATCTTCCAATGTTATTCATAACAGACCTGCAATCAAATGCTCTATACCCATACTTGTTGCATGCATAATAGTTACCATCAAATCTATAGGGTCTAGGCTTATCATTTAGGAAATAAGGAAAATTGTTGTAAGCCTTACTCCTACACATTGTAAAGCGGAAAAATCGAACCCTAGTCGTTCTCCCCTCCCCAACTTCAAGGAGAGAGAAGGGAGAGTCACTAGGGTTGATGGTTTTCACTTAGGAGAGACTTTACATTCAAAAGATGGGTTGAAACCCACAAGATCCAATCCCACACAATGAAAGATTGGATTCTAAATGAGTTTCAAGGGTTGTGACATCAAGGATACCCTCTTTTGTAAAGAATGTAGATAGAAAGATTGAACTAGGAATACATGTAAACTAGGAAAGATTCGCTTATAAACAAAGATAGGGATATGGGATGAAGCTGCGGACCTGGAATTAGTAGTAAAATGTTGAGATGGTGTTGTTCTACAAATTTGAGCGAAAGTTGATGGGACGATGGCACCCAGCGTGCACACAGTCCTCCGAAAAATCCACGAAATGAAGGAGGATTTGTTCGTCTCTGCACAAGGATTCCAGATCTTCAATTACAGCCACGTACCTACAACCTACACATAGAAAAGAGAGGACGATTGGGGGGTTAGGGATGAGGGGTTTGCCTTTAGGTCAAACCCCAGTTTTGGAATTAACCAAGAAATGAGAATGTTGTAAATGTAAATGTTTGTAATGTAAACAAGTACTGATACCTTGTTGTAAGAATGTTTGTATTCTTACATGCGAAGGTGTAATGTATGTAGTGTGTTGTATGTTGTATGTGATCTCCTCTTCAATGGTTGAATCCTTGTCTTGAATGCAACACTTAGCCTTGAATGGAGACTTAGAATGCTCAATTGCTCGAAGGAATGCTTGAATGCTTGAATGCTTGAATGTTTGAATACTTGAATATCGTTTCCGCCTTTTTTTTCATCTACCAAAATGGGAGAGGAAATGTAGTTTATATACTTGTCAATTAGGGCTGATAGACTGATTTTCTCGACCTTAGGCTGACCAGGAAACATTATTTTCCAATTTGCAAACATAAAGACCCGAGACCCAAAAGAGACCGGGCCCAAAAATAGGGCCAGGGACCAGGGCGCTGGGCGCCATGGTCCTGGGGGACCAGGGCACTGGGCGCCATGGTCCTGAAGGACCAGGGCACTGGGCGCCATGGTCCCACCTCCAGGGACAACAAGGTGCAAGGAGGATCAGGCCAGGGTGCTGAAAAATGCAATTTTTGATGCTATAAATAGGTTTCGGGGTCTCCATTCAGGTTTCGTGTTGCATCGCCATCGTGAAGACCCAAATGCAGTCGAAATTGCAAGTTTCACAATTTTACGATGCTACATTTAGCCCCCACTTTAGCGGGAGTATAAGCGTACGCTCATACTTCCGGTAAAGTACAAGGAATCAACATTGAAAGAATTTCACCACGTCAAGGAGGCAAGATACACCAAGCCCCCAGTGGACTAAGGATCTTACGACTTTGATTGACAAAGTAAAAGGGAAGATCATGAGGGAGAACCATGACTATCAGTAGTAAGGTTCCCTCACTATGAGTCATGCAAGAAAGATATCAAAAATTTTCAAGGCAAAGCTAAATTTGTCAAGAAATTTTCAAGTATCTTGAAAAGATATGAACGGGATGTATGCCCCCCTACGTTAAAGTGATCGCACACGCCTCACCAGGGGTGATTGCTTTAAGGTAGTGATACATATAAGAAATGAGAAAGGAGCACATTATCACAAGGATTTAGCCCCCAAGTGTGAGATAAGCCCAAGGATAATAGACACAAAACACAAAGCACAAGGTGACTTCGCTTTCCTCGGGGTCAGTATGTTGTATGATAATTCATGTATATCATATGTATGTATGCATAATTTTTCTTCATTCCCCAATCAAGGAAGGTCACCTAGAAGAAGGGAACACATGTGTCTTTTGAGTCAACATGAGAGAGACCAAGAGAGATCTCAATGCTTTGCATCATCCTCAAGTGGACAACACTAAGGACAACAAATAGAAGAATGAGAATAACACATAGAAGAAGTAACAAAAGAGATCAAGAGAGGAGGAGAGAGTTTGCTATGCTAATGAACTAGTATAGCACGTCATCTACCCCCCGATCTTGCTGATCAATATTTCGGGAAGGTAGGAAACATGCTAGAGGAGGAACATCCAACGCAGCAGATGGAGCTATCACAAGATCCAAACAAGGGCTATGTTCATATCCCAAGCCACGGTGTTCTTGTCTAGGAGCTAGGATAAGTGCTTTAGAAAATTCGTTAGATAAATGGTTATCAACATCAACATATTCATACTCACTATCAGAATGAACAGGAGTAACATTTTCATCATGAATAACATTTTCATCTATATCATCATCAAGATTTATAAAAATAGGATCTTTAACTTGCACAGGATCAAGACCACCATGCATCTTATGTTCAGGAGATTTCGGCTCAATCGTCGGCTAAGGAGAAAATGGAATAATATTGGCTGAAGGTGTTTTTGGGGATTGCAAGGTTTGAGAAGCAGCTACCTAAGCTCTAAGATGACGCTTTCATCGGCATTCACGTGCAGAACGATTTCATCTAGTCTTAGTAGGAAGTTGTGAAGATTGAGGAGGAGGAATGTTCTCATCCTTATCACTTGGGTGTTTAGGTTGTGGTCTCTTAGGTTGAATAATAGGAGAAGAGGAAGGTCTCTTCTCTCCATAAGAGGAAGGAGGAGGAACTGGTCCATACAAGGGAGGAATATTTGGTTTAGGAAGGAGACCAAGCCCCTCATGACGATGAGGTATAGGTCTACTTTTAGGAAGTTTACTAGATATAGGCATAGTCACATTCATAGGGATGGGTTGGGAATCTTCTTGAGGAAAGACATTAGTTTTATCTTTCAAAGGAAGAACTTCCTTCTCAAGAATGATAGGAATGTCATGTTTGGGTGTTCTAGGTTCACTTAGAGATAGGATCATATCTTTTTTCCATTTTTGATAAGATTTGAAAAGATGATCGCGTCGCGGAGGAAGAGATTGGAATTGTTTAGGCCAAAAGTAATCAATAGGAACGCTAGAAGTTCTTTCAGCTGGTTTAAAGAGACTATGATTGACAGTAACAACTTCACCATTATGGGGAAATTTCAAACACTTGTGAATAGGAGAAGCAATAGCTTTCATGGAAGATAGCCAAGGATAGCCTAGCTTCACACAAAATTGTTCGGATGATGGAATAATAACAAAGTCCACATCAAGGGATTTGTTATGGACCTCAATAGGTAATGTAATAGAACCAATTGCAGGAGAAGAAAATGCATCAAATAGTTTCACAACCACATTTGTTTCATCATAGATCACTTGATTCAATTGCAAAGTAAAAAGAAATTCTTCAGTAATGATATTAACCATACAAGAAGGATCAATAAGCACTCCACGGCAAGGTGTATTCTTGACTTTTGCAACTATATATAAAGGACCATCAGGTGCCCTGATAGTTTCACTGGAATCAAATTTGATGGAAGGTTCTTTAGGGATTTTCTGCTACTCTACAAAGTTAATCACATTCGGAGTCATGGACACAAGATCATCAGGTGAGACAGAGGAATCATTAGTATCAATCGCATTAGATGTATGAGAAGGCAATGGATCAGTAAAAATCTTAAGATTTTGGTTAGGAGGAGCTACAGATGTGTTGCCTTTATCATTCACTCCAGAAACAGAAATAGTACTATTATCAATCAAATTTTGAATTTTACCCATTAAAGCAAAACATTTTTCAGTATCATGCCCAAGATGATGATGAAATTGACAAAAAGATTTGTTATCAAAATAGGGTGAATTAATCTTTGCAGGGTCTATTTGCCTTATAGGAGGAAGAGTAAGCACATTTTGTTCCAATAACTTATTCATAATACTATGCAATGATTCATTCAAAGGAGTAAACTCTCTTTCTTTCTTAAAAAACTTAGAAATAGGAGGCACACCTGATGCTGCATTCACATTGTTGTTGATGATGTTTTCATTGAACTTAATGAACCCTCTGTTTGGTTTAAACTTCCCAAATGGTTGTTGACTACTATCACCCTTATCACTCGGAGCCATAGGATTTGCTTGTTCCATTTGACTCATAGTCAGTTGATAATTGTGAAGAGTTGCACACAACTGTTGGAAAGAAGTAAACTCAGAAAATAGAAGTTTTTCTCTAATATCTTTTTGTAAATTAGAAATAAAGATTCTTTGAATATCATTGTCAGGTACTGGAAAAGAAATTTGAGTATAGAAATGCTTATATCTACCAATGAAATCAGTCACTTTTTCTTTAACACCTTGTTTACAATGCATTAAATCAATCAAAGTAACTTTAGGACTTATATTGTTTTGAAATTGTTGAATAAAAGCATTTGCAAGTTGTTCGAAAGAAGTAATAGAATAGGAAGGCAACGAGCAATACCATTGTAGGGCTTTATCTCTTAATGTTCTAGTAAACAGTTTTGCAAGCAACCTTTGGTCATAAGCAAAATTAGTACATATTGTTTGAAAGGTCGTAACATGTGTTAGAGGATCACCCTTACCATTATAAAGCTCCAAATGCGGAATTTCAACATGTTTAGGGGGGATAGCTCGGACAATGTCAAGAGAAAGTGGGCTCGCAACATCAAATGTGGGCACACTAAACTTAGATTGATTCATAGAGGCAATTTGTTGCTGTAAAGAAGAGACAGTTTGTGCAAGATTGTTAATGGTCACTTTAGTCGAAGAGTTCATATTAGACGTGTTAAATTGTGATGGAGGTGTTATGTTATTGAAAGAAGGTATTGATTGAGAGTAAGGTGGTGGGACACTATGATAGTTAGTCATAGGAGACAATTGGAAAGGAGGAACACTACAAGGAGGAATGGAAGGGTTAAATGAATTGCCCCCTTGCGTCATGTTTATTTGTGGAGATATAATAGGAACACTCATTGAAGGAATGAATGAAGAAGTCGGATTGAATGAAGGAAGAGGGTTGATTGAAGAAGAGGGATTGCCCCCATGACTAGTGATCATAGGAGGAATGTCTTGTATTGAAGTAGTCATTATGTTTGATGTAAAAGTAAGTATACTAGCAATAGGAGTTGTCAAAGGAATAGAGTGATTGACTTGAGTAGGAGGTTGTGTATAACCTAAAGTTTCGGCACAACTTTTCATAGGCATCACATTCGAATCCACAATGTGTGCAATACCATGCAAAATATCAATTCCATTCTTATCACTTTGAACCATACGTTTTAGACCCTCAATTAATGAAAGAGCTTGACTATCGGGGTATTCTTGAGACATCCATTGTCAAAAATCATCAAATTGGTTATCCAATTTTGAAAGTTGTTCTACAGAAACCTCATGGAGAGCTTCTTCATCATTAAGAGGATTAGAGGAATTACCCATGTCCTCGTTAAAAAGGCCATTCAAATTAGGTTCCATCTCCTCGGTAACTACACCTTGGAAAGACTTAATTCTAAGGCTTCGTCTAACGGGAATAGTGTAAGTAGGATTTATTGTTGTAAAACTCATGCACTAAAGAGAGATAGAAGATTTTGAATTTTAGAGGTAGCAAATTTCAATAAAATCAGCCAATCTCCTAGATTTAAGCTGTTAAATGCAATCAGGACAATCTCCCGAAATTTCGGAAAAAATGTCCGGGACCGTGGCGAACGGAGTGCACACGGTCCTCGCAACTTTTTTTGAAATTTTCAGGGATGAAAGTTATGATGATTTTAAAGCTAATCTGAAAAAATTGAGTGATTTTACGATCTGTAGATAGGCCAAATTAAAGTTGCAATCTCAAAATTGAACCCTACCAAGATTGTTGAAAAATGTAAAATTTGAATTTTGAAAAAGAGAGGGAAACTGAAATTTTGAATTTTATGATTTTAGAGGGAATGCTGAAAGCAATGCAAGTTTTGAAATTTAAAAGTTGACTCGATTTCATGCAAAATTCGAATTTGAAAGTGGAAATCAAAGATGTTGCAATTAAACACTTGATTTCAAAAGTCACAAATTGTAAAGATTTGAACAAAATACTGAAATTTCGAATGAATGCCAACACACTTTTCAGATTTAGGACTGTAAGAAACACAATTTTGATACAAATTTCAATTTCAACAATTTTTTAATGATTAGAAGCCTCAATCCAAGCAATCGCTAGACCAACTTTGACTTTAATTTTGAAAGTGTTAAAATTGATAAAATCAGCCAAAATTCTGGATTTTAGCAGAAAAATACAGTAAGATCTAGCTCCCAAAATTTCAGAAAAAATGTCAGGGACGATGGCGCTCGGGGTGCACACGGTCCTCGCAACTTTTTTCCAAATTTTCAGGGATGAAAGATATTGTGATTTTATTGCAGAATCCAAAGTTACAGCCGATTTGGAAGTGTTTTGATTAGTGAAATTATCAGTCAAAGGTTGAATCAAGAAGGTCTTAAAAATTAGGGTTTTGACATTTAACCACTTAATTTTCAGAGTTAAAGCACAAATATGAATTGACAATTTGCAATAGAAGGGTAGATCTGAAACAAGCATTAACAATTAGACATTTCACAAGTTTAATTACATAAAAGAAAATTTTAGGGTTTTTATGCAATCAACCTCTAAAATTTGCAAAAGATCAAACATGGAAATATAATTAGGAAAGAAAAATTTTCAGATCTCACCATGAATAATCAGAATGAGGATGTTCACGTCGGGTTCACCAAAATGTAAAGCGGAAAAAAATCGAACCCTAGTTGTTCTCCCCTCCCCAACTCCAAGGAGAGAGAAGGGAGAGTCACTAGGGTTGATGGTTTTCACTTAGGAGAGACTTTACATTCAAAAGAGGGGTTGAAACCCACAAGATCCAATCCCACACAATGCAAGATTGGATTCTAAATGAGTTTCAAGGGTTGTGACATCAAGGATACCCTCTTTTGTAAAGAATGTAGATAGAAAGATTGAACTAGGAATACATGTAAAGTAGGAAAGATTTGCTTATAAACAGAGATAGGGATATGGGATGAAGCTGTGGACCTGGAACTAGTAGTAAAATGTTGAGATGGTACTGTTCTGCAAATTTGAGTGAAAGTTGATAGGACGATTGCGCCCAGCGTGCACACGGTCCTCCGAAAAATCCACAAAACGAAGGGGGATCTGTTCATCTCTGCACAAGGATTCCAGATCGTCAATTACAGCCGCGTACCTGCAACCTACACACAAAAAAGAGAGGATGATTGGGGGGTTAGTGATGAGGGGTTTGCCTTTAGGTCAAACCCTGGTTTTGGAATTAACCAAGAAATGAGAACGCTGTAAATGTAAATGTTTGTAATGTAAACAAGTACTGATACCTTGTTGTAAGAATGTTTGTATTCTTACATGCGAAGGTGTAATGTATGTAGTGTGTTGTATGTTGTATGTGATCTCCTCTTCAATGGTTGAATCCTTGTCTTGAATGCAACACTTAGCCTTGAATGGAGACTTAGAATGCTCAATTGCTTGAAGGAATGCTTGAATGCTTGAATGTTTGAATACTTGAATATCGTTTCCGCCTTTTTTTTCATCTACCAAAATGGGAGAGGAAATGTAGTTTATATACTTGTCAATTAGGGTTGATAGACTGATTTTCCCGACCTTAGGCCGACCAGGAAACATTATTTTCCAATTTGCAAACATAAAGACCCGAGACCCAAAAGAGACTGGGCCCAAAAATAGGGCCAGGGACCAGGGCGTTGGGTGCCATGGTCCCACCTCCAGGGACAACAGGGTGCAAGGAGGATCAGGCCAGGGTGTTGAAAAATGCAATTTTTGATGCTATAAACAGGTTTCGGGGTCTCCATTCAGGTTCCGTGTTGCATCACCATTGTGAAGACCCAAATGTGGTCGAAATTGCAAGTGTCGCAATTTTAGGACGCTACACACATATTAGTAGTATGTCCTTCTTTAAGATAGTTGAAACAAATAGGTTTAAAATTTTTCCTACCTTTATCCTTTGATATCGGTTGCTTCTTTGTTGTTCCAGTATTTGTTCCAGAGGTTTCTCCTTCCTCATTACTAGAATAACCAAGTCCATTGGTATTCTTGACTGGTTTGGCAGATTCAAGCTTTTGCTCTAGCTTGATAGTACTCTTGCTGAACTTAGCAAGTATTTCCTTTGACTCAGAGAGTTCTTTGGAAATAGCAGCATTTGTTTCCAACAGGTTTTTATTCTCAAAGATAGCAATGTTCAGTTCTCCTTGCATCTCTTCCTTTTCCACCTTGCTTGCATGGAGTTGAGGATTTAGGGCACTCATCTCTTTTTTCAACTTGGAGATCTCAAAATCTCTTTCTTTCACTAGGTCTTCAACTTTTCTCCAGTTCTCAAGCTCTTGACAGATCCAGATAGTCAGTCCTTCCAACATCTTTCTCAGGTTGAAGTTTGATTCATTCAGCTTATTTACTTCTACAATTAGGGCTTCCATATCTGCTTCATCTACAAAACTATTTTTAGATAGCTCCATCAACTTTTCTACATGTTCTCTTCTTTTTACTTTAGATGCCTTGTATTTGACCATAAGATCATCATAGGCTTTCTCAGACTGAGTGAGCCATTGAGTAAGTTCCCTCAAGGTGTATTACCCCATATCTCTTTCCAAGTGGTTAAACTTATAGAAAGGTAGGCTCTGATACTAATTGATGAATACTAAGAGGGGGGGTGAATTAGTATGCCAAAAATCTTCGCATTAAAACACTTTACAAGACTAGCAGTAAACTGGTAAAGCAATTTAATAGACAAACCAGTTAACAAACATGCAAACCAAATAGCTAATAATGCATTTACCCACAGAAGCACAAACACCATAACACAAGATATTTGACGTGGAAACCCAAATGGGAAAAACTATGGTCAGATGGAACTCACAAGTCACTATTTGCAGAATAGAAACCAGACTGGTTAAGGTCAGACTAGTTAAGGTTAGACCGGTTAAGGTCTTACAATGTTCTTTACCAGAACAGATCCTGTTAGGAATCTCATTCTCTGTTAGGAGATAAGTCTAATTAAAGACTACCTTGCTAGAGGGTTTTAGATCCATAGATGTGAACCACCTTGTTAGAGGATTTACAAAAAGGCTTTTGGGCCTACCCAGTTAAGGGCTACAAACTTGTCAAAGATGTGAGTAATCAACAAGTGTTTGATCTATCTAATAGCACAGACTACTCAGTTAGATCCTTGATAGCTCATTCTTAATGCACTCTTGCATTACTTCAGTCTTCTACACATTCATATTCTTTCCAACTCCTCAACCACCTTAACCCCTAGCAACAACATAAACTCTTTGTTGCAACCTCATCAACAACCTAAAACCCTAGACATGATGTCCTTATAAAGGAATCTGATTTCATGTTGGTCCAATAGGATTACATTACAATTTCCTAGGTTCAATGATCCTAGACATACTTGGTACCATGACACAAAAAGCACCGTTATAGTGTCAGCGTCGTCAAACAATCAGTGGATGGTAACTCATCACAAAGTATTACTGGTTCATACAAAATACCGGTTGCCGGTTTGTCAAAATGAAGACTGGTAAAAATGTGTTATGCTGCTTTAATCCCTCGTATCGCTTGGTATCCACAAACCACTTGGGGTCAACATGCCACTTCAGACCGGTAAACACATTCTGCAAAACATCAATAGTCTAAAGACTATAATACAACATACCTATAACATACCAATTGGAACAAATACCAGTTTTTCTCTAACTCATACATATAAAGAGGATCTTAATGCAAGTGTGTGTCCGTCAATGACAATCACAACATGAACATAAAAAATGCCAACATCCCTAAGCTTGATCGGAGACCCGAAACATGCTTAAGACATCAACAAATTACATTTTCCATCATGTTGCACTATCTCTTAATGTTTCCTGTCCTAAATTAGGGCCTGATAGGGGCATGGCTCCCTTTTCCTCCTAGGACAGGGGTGTAGAGCCCTTATCCTAGCCCTATTTTGGGCCCCCCTTTGATCCTTTCTTGCATTAGGATTGTCAATAGTTGAGCAAGAAAAAGTTTCCCTATGTCTACCTAAGGTGGGAAATTATCTAAGCACCCCTAATTGGCAAGTATATAAGGACCACTTCCCCTCCTATTTGTAGAAGTAGATCATAAGTTGATGAGAGAAATTGACAATAAATGAAGTTGATCATAAAGTGAAATCAAGTGCAAGAATTCAAACATCCAAGCATTCATTCAAGCATTGATAATGTCAAGTCTCCTTTCAAGGCTAGGTGTTGCATTCAATTCAAGGATTCAACCATTGAAGAGCATATTTCAATCAACACTCAAGACATTATATTTCACATATCCTTTCAAGCAAAGATATCAACATTTCAATTACATCCCCTTCTTGAGGTGGATTTTACTTCAGACATTTCCTTTCATTTACTTGCAATCATTTTTTAACCACTTGGTTAATTGCAAAATAGGGTTTCACCTAAAGGAAAATCCCCAATCCTAATAACATTTCCCTCTCTTTTTCTTGTGTAGGTTGCAGGTGCGCGACTATAATTGGAGGTTTAGGCTTCATTTTTAGAGATGAAAAAATCCTTTTTGGCATGCAGATTTTTCAAAGGATCGTATGCAACTTCAACATGGTCCCTGAAACTTTTACTCAAATTTGGAGAGAAGCTTGATCTCGACATTCTACTACTAAATCCAAGTGCACAACTTGATCTTGCATCTCTATCATAAGGTATAATTGTTTCATTGTCACTTCTATACTTAGTCTCAATTTACTTAATTCAACTACTCTATTATAAAACATGATTAATTTACTTTCCTAATACATTCCAAATTTATTGCAATTCACTTAGTATTCAATCCCTTACCATTGATACTGGATCTAGTGAATTCAAACCCTCTTTTAAATGTAATGTGTGTGAAAATTGAAGGGAATCCTTTGTGAAACTTTCATCCCTCCTTTTAGGGGAGTAAAGATTTCTACTTGATCTCCCCTTATCATTTTCCACCCAATTACAAATATATAGATAAAATGAAGATCATAATAAAGGGAGATAATCATGACTACTAGCCTAGTAAGGCTTTCTTACTATGACTAGTTGAAAAAGAAAAATACTATTTGAAATTACATAGCAAAGGCTAAGTTTACAAAGTAACTTAAGTATTGAGATATGCAAAGAGTAAAATATTGATCAGAGTGTATGCCCCCATGCTAAAACGATTGCATGTGCCACAATAGGAGCAACTTCTTTGTGGTAGTATATATATTTCTAAAAGATAAGCACATTATCACAATCATATACCCCCAAGAAATGATAAATCAACGGATAATGATCACAAAACATAAAACACATAAGAGTTCTACTTAACTTTGGGGTCAGTATGCTCATATGATAAATATTATATATCATGAAGTATATTTGTGTTGAACTATCCTAATCCCCCCCAAAAAGTAGAGCCACAATAGAAGGGAACATGTGTCTTTTTAGTCAACATTGAGGAGACCAAAAGAGATCTCAATGCATCACATCATCATGGAGTATACAACACTAGGGATAACAAATAGAGAAACTTACAAACAAGCAAGAACGGAGAGAGAGAGAGTCTATGGTATGAATGAAGTTAATCAAGAGAATCATCCACCTATCAATCTTGCTAAACATTATTTCGGTAAGGTGGACACTATGAAAGAAAAGAAATTTTGAGCATGGTAGAAGGAGCTATTGCAAGTTCCAAACAAGGACCGTGCTCTAATGATGAGTCACTTTGTCTATTACTAGGAGCTAGGATTAATGCTTGTGAAAACTAATTAGATAAATCATTGTCAACATCAACAAGTTTATATTTATCATTGGAATAATTTCAATCAACATTTTTAGAATGAACATTATTTTCATCCATCTCTTGCACTCTTTCAAAAATGGAGATATTATGAGATAGTGTATTGATGTTCAATGAAGTTTTATTTTATGCTCAAAGCGTTATGTTTTGGCTTAAGGTGATGAATAGTGTAACATGCACTAAGCTATGCAAATAAAATTACAACTTTTGAAATAGAAATATTACTACTTTATTTTATTTATATATATGTGTGTGTGTGTATGTGTGTGTATGCATATATATACATACATACATACATATATATGTATATATATACATAAATATATGCATACATACATACATACATACATGCATACATACATACATATATACACACACACACACATAATATTAAACTAAAATACAAACTTGAAATAGAATGGTTATCTATATATATATTTTGGTATAAATAAAAATTCTATCATTTCAATTTAAAAGACTAGAGAAGTTTAGAGATTACATTTTTCTAGATGCACAATTTGATCTTTTACATAAATTTATCAATGACTTGGAGGAGGGAAAGTATCATCAGGGCGCTTTTCCTCCCAAACTTGGATCTAATGGTCCCTCGTGTTTTATCCAACTAGATTGGTATGGCCCTTCACAAGGAGGTAATGAGAATTTGAACTCGTGTCATCTAAGACTGGTGTATAATCCTACATAGCTCCCTAGTCAATTGTACACTATAGGCTACCCCTTACTAGTATGACCTCTGATTGAGTTGTATAACTGGTTATAGAATTGACTGAGGCTCTTGTAGTGAAAAAAACCTTGGGAAAAGGTTTTAATTAGTTACAATCACGCTATAGCATGAACTCAATGTTCAACACCTTACTTGTTGCAACTTAGGTTTCCAAGTCACGGGTTCTCTTCTAATATTCTTAAGTTTACGGGTGACCATTATGACAAAATACTTAGAGACCATTTACCTCACATGGATTATATGGGAATTAACAAATGAAAAATAGTTCTCCAATGAGGTTTCCAAATTTGTTCCCCTCTAAATTCATTGTATCGAGGATTTGAATTTAAACTAATGCTTTAGTTTGAAAAGATAAGATAGGCTATACAACTTCTAGCTCTCATGTACACTTATGTTTTTGTATTCAACATGCTTTACTTGACTTTTTTGTCACTACAATATCTAAGTACACATATTGTATTCGTTATGCCAATCTACATTAATGAGCATGGAAAACTACTCTTTCATGTTCTTTGTTTTCCAAGGTAAGGATGAGTTAACCATCTAAACTAACAAAGGTTAATCTCAAGTTCATTTGTGTGAGGCCCTACCCTGAGCCGTCATAACATTTCTGTTATTTTCATGTTGGACCTATTTTGGATACTATATTTTGATGCATTTTGGACATAGATTTTATATGATCTCGTGTGGTGGATAACATCGATATGATTATGTCATTTACTTTGATTTGTCATAATTCATTTTAGACTAGAAATTATGGATGCATGCTCTATAAATGATTTAATTCCATGTTTATGAGGATGATGCCATTTAGTAGATGATTGCATGTGGATGTTATCAGATAATTGGATACTTAATTTTTATAATTGAAATTTTATTCGATGTCTGAATTGTATTCTTTTGATAATATTATACATGATTTTTGGAATTACTAATGTGCAAGTGAGATCTGTAGGAAAATTATTTCATGTGACCATGGAAATTATTCAGAGAATCAAGCGTAGGCCTATGTACGATTATGAAGCCAGGGGTTGTCTATTTCGAGAGACAACCCCTCATTTGTAAATGTATTTTAATTTTTAAATGTTATGCTTGGATGAGTGTTTAATTTTGTAATTTGTTTAATTTATAAATTTTTAAAAAGGGATAACTGCCATGTGCGTATTAGTGATGTGTAATTCCTTTTGTAGTGTCACTTGACACATGTGTTGTAAGTTGAGTTGGCATTGTCATGTCTATTTTTGAGGAAATTTATTTTATAAATGCATATATTTTCAATTATCCTTAAATGGTCCCAAGTAAACCTGGATAGGGAGCCATCAGAAGGGTCAACTCAGAGTTGAACCATAGGTAAACTTTGGGTGGACTTCCAAGGGGTTAAACTAACTCCTGGGGTCAAGTTTGGGGCATTTTTAGTGGGCCACATGATGTACCTATGGATGAAGGACAAATTTAGCCATGTGTCCACTCCCTAGGGCTTGTTTAACCTCTCGAAAATGTGAGTTTCCCAAGTTGGCCGAATTTCATCTTTAGAAGAGCCTTCCTTGATTAGATAACCCACTTCATGAGTGTCATTCCTCTTCCCCATTCCATTCCCCTTTTTGAGGTGCCTTGGTTAGGGAGTGTGTAAGGTTTTGGGAAGACCAACCAATGAGCATCCTTCACCCTTCCCAAGTGGGTTGGAAAAGGTGAGGTGTGGCTTCATAGGGAAGGGTTTGGGAGGGAAGAGTTTGATCCCCAACTCTCCATTTTGGAGACTTGGAATTTTAAGAATCTTTGGCAAGAATTAGAAAGATTTTTGGGTAAGTTTGGAAGGAGAAAAGTTGTGGATTTTGGTAGCTCTCCTACAAATTTCCTTACCTTTTGGAAAATTAAGGTTGGTTGAATTGTTATCCTTTTTATGTTGATGTTATGGAAAATATTGCTACTGCATTGTTTTCTTTTGTTTTTTTTCCTTATTCTTTTTTTTTTATGTGTAGGAAGATGTGGAGTCCTTCCATTTGTGATTTTGGTTAAGTTTCTAGTTGTTTTGGGGGGAGTTTTCAAGGCCAAACTCACCCTTGGGAGGGTAGAGTGGCCTTGGGGTGAAGGGTTGTTTGACAACCTTTTGAGTAAGAGGATCTCTTTGGAAGAGAGTGATTCTCAAGGGATTTTTTTGGCCCTTGCTGCATAGTATTATGTTTATAAAATGGCACTAGTATATTTGGGCCTAATTTCCATCACATTTCCGACTGATACTATGTTTGCTCCTTGATGACCATCCGACATGGAAGTGACATTGGATATACAACATCCTTGTTGGATATTTCATTAGTTATCGTCGAAATTCCAATGGCGAGAGATGATGTGGGTCAAACGGCTTTGCCGTCGGTGAATGAAAGCATTGAATGATTTCTACTTTTAAAAATTGCATAAAACATTTATTATTTATTTGATTCAGTGTTATTCGCAAAAAATGATTATCAATGATGTTTCCTTTCTCCAAGAATTGTCTAGGATCTTTCGGTCAGATAATATGTAACATCGAATGACTAAATATTTTCTTTACAAATTCATATTTTATTTAATTATTATCTGAGCATGAATTAAAATTTATATCTATATAGAAGAAAAACATACAAGCTGAAGAGTCATGTGCAAGCCAATTTTGTAAAATAAAGAAAGCAGACATTATCTTGAATGACATGGAAACAAGCTCATCAGCTGCCTAGAAGAGAGAAATTGGAGAAAAGCAAAGGAAAGTGTTAAAGGGTGATAAATAGATAGAGAGTATATACAAACAAACAATGTCTAGAGTGTATGATGTGACGTCTCTAATTTATGTCCTGAGGGACTAATTGGTTTTGGAGTTCCTGCAAAACCTATTGGGCCACACTTTGGAGGAAATCAATGTGTTCATGCCAAGAGCACCTTTTTTCTATTATGAGAATTATGCTTCTGCACCGAAGGATATTTGGAAGTCAATATCCAAAAATTTATATAGTGTGGAACCAGAGTTGGCAGACTCGAAGTAATTTTTAGCTTTCAGAAGACCAAGAGGTTATGTACACAATCTCCCAATAGAAGGGAGATTTCAAGAATTACCTCTCCACCCCATGACTATTCAAGAAGCACTTCCTTAGACAAAGGACTACTGGCTTCCATGGGATCAAAGAAAAAAATTGAAGCATAGACTCTAGACAATGTGGTGGTGTTCTTCATGATGAACTTTGCACTATAATTGAAAATTCACAACGGAAACTACAAGATAGTGAAGAGAAATACAATTTTGAAAAGTGGGAAGAATAGATCTTGGTTTGGGTGGGGCCAAGTCAGGTAGCTCCTCTAGAGGTTAACGAGATAGAAATCATATTAAGATTTGAAAAAGATCACACTCGTGGAGCTTCATGTGCGATTGATCGATTGCGGTGTTTGGGTAATGCATTCCAAATAGATACAATTGCATACCATTTATCTGTCTTGATTAAAGAATTTTATCTTGATGACATTAAATTAAAGTTCTTTCTCTTCTATCTGCTATTGGTGGAGAAGAGGTTTCTTTGCATCAACCTGACCTGCCAATAGGTGGCAAATCAGGTCGATAGGTGGCAGGTCAGCTCAATGCAAAGCAACCTCTTCTCCACCAATACTAGATAGAAGAGAACATACTTTAATTTAATGCCATCAGGATAAAAGTATTTAATCAAGACAGATAAATGGTATGCAACTATATCTAATTGGAATGCATTACCCAAACATCACAATCGATCACTCACACACGAAGTTCCATGAGTGCGATCTTTTCCAAATCTTAATATGATTTCTATCTCGTCAACCTCTAGAGGAGCCACCTAACTTGGCCCCACCAAAAACAAGATCCATTCTTCCCACTTTTCAAGATTGTATTTCTCTTCACTATCTTGCAGTTTCCCTCATGAATTTTCAATTATAGTGCAGAGTTCTTCACGAAGGACACCACTACATCATCTAGAGTCTATGCTTCAATTTTTTTCTTTCATCCCATGGAGGCCAATAGTACTTTGTCTGAGGAAGTGCTTCCTAAATAGTCATGAGGGGGAGAGGTAATGCTTGAAATCTCCCTTCTATTGGGAGATTGTGTACATAACCTCTTGGTCTTCTGAAAGCTAAAAATTACTTCGAGTCTACCAACTCTAGTTCTAGACTATAATTTTTTTGAATATTGACTTCCAAATATCCTTCGATGCAAAAGAATCATTCTAATAATAAAAAAAAGGTTCTCCTTGCATGAACACATTGATTTCCTCCAACCATGGCCCAAAAGGTTTTGTAGAACCTCCAAAACTAGTTACTCCCTCAAGACATAAATTAGAGATGTCACATCACACACTCCAGACATTGTTTGTTTGTATTGCATACTCTCTAACTATTTATCACCCTTAAACACTTTCCTCTTCTTTTCTCCAATTGCTCTCTTCTAGGCAGCTAATGAGCTTATTTCCATGTCATTCAAGATAATGCCTCCTTGCTTTCTTTTATGAAATTAACTTGCACATGACTCTTCAGCTTGTATGTTCTGCTTCCGTACAAATATAAATTTTAATTCATGCTTAGATAATAATTAAATAAAATAAGCATTTGTAATGAAAATATTTAGTCATTCAATGTTACATATTATCTGATAGAAAGATCCTAGACAATTCTTGGAGAAAGGAAACATCATTGATAATCATTTTTTGCAAATAACGCTAAATCAAATAAATTAAAAATGTTTCATGTAATTTTTAAAAGTAGAACTCCTTCAATTCTTTCATGTACCGATGGCAAAGCCATTTGATCCACACCATTATCTACAATAGAACAAATCAATATAATAGGCTCTTATAAAGAATATATACAAAAATATGAAAGAACATTAAATTACCAGTACAAACCCATAAACCATTAAATAGTGATAATAGATATAAATTTATAAATTTTTCCCTACAAAAACCACAACCATAACCAAAACAAGAAAAATTCTTACCCGCAAAAACTAAGCAGTTGGTGAGTTGCAAGTCTACAACATCTCTTAGATGATCAAATCGTTTCTTCATTTTTTTCTTCTGATTAGTCAATGGTTTTAGTTGCATGTACAAGTTTTCTATTTGAAGCCTTTTGTTTCCCTATATTTTAGACTTAATAAAATTCTTGTGAGTAGGAAATTGGTTCAAGAGTTATGTGTGAAGAATTTGGTAAACTAAATGATGACAATAAAACTCAAATTTTATCTGTCTTGAAAGCCTTTTATCTTGATGGCATTAAATTAAAGTTCTTTCTCTATTTTCTGGTGATCTTTGGAGCAGAGGTTGCTTTGCATCAACTTCCCATACATTTAACTTATGTTGTATCTGTGGAAATATGTATCCTAGGATGATGCAGTGCAACCTCTGCTCCACCAATACTAGATAGAAGAGAAAGTACTTAAATTTAAAGCCATCAGGATAAAATGCTTTCAAGACATATATTAGGTATAAAAGGAAGCCTACCCTATCATTTGAAGGGGTCTACCTACAATTCAAATGATCTTTTAATTATAAAATCAATTCAATTCCAAGTGAACAAGCAATCAAGCATTGAACAAGAATTTAAGTTCGTGCAGGTGCATTAAGAAGACCAAAGGACTCAATGAAGCCATTAAAGACTTTTGAAAGTCTTAGGAGTGAAGAGCCAATTAATTATGATGTCTTAAGGTCCATTATGGCGAATGTAAGAGTGGAGAAATTGCTTGCTAAGGAGCAGTTGTAGCAAATCCGCCTTAAGGAGGGGCACATTTTATGATTGACAATATTTAGACATTTCAACTGAAAGGTGAATGCATCATCATTTTGATGGAATAGTGTTTGGAAGAAGGGTATATGAGAAACCCTACTTTTAAGGGTTTTTGACAAGCTAAATAAGGGATTTTGCATCTAAGAAGGTTAAAACTTGTAAATAATTGCATTTCCTTAGTTTTGAATCATATACTTTCCAAAGCAACCTTTTGATAGTAGATTTTGTGTACCATCCTAATCCAAAAAGCATTCATTTTGTCTACATCCGATAGTCATTGCTAAAATCAGTTTAAAGTGTATTAATTTAGGGACATTTCATAAAATATTCTCAACTTACACATCATAAAAGGATCTTAAAATATTCATTGTTTATAATGATAAGAATTTTGTTGTTCCATACACCTTCCTTTACTATTTTAAAAATATCATCGACCAAAATATTGTGCAGTAGTAGTATGGAGTGCATTTCATCTATTTTATGCCTAGATATTTCATGATACCACTTTCTTTTCAAAGGCGACTGATCGATTGCCATGTTTGGGTAATGCATTCCAAATAGATATAGGTGCATACCATTTATCTTTCTTGATTAAAGACTTTTATCCTAATGGCATTAAATTAAAGTTCTTTCTCTATTTTCTGGTGATCTCTGGAGTAGAGGTTGCTTTGCATCAACCTGGGATACATTTAACTTGTGTTGTATCTGTGGAAATATGTATCTTAGGATGTTGCAATTGAACCTCTGCTCCACCAGTACCAGATAGAAGAGAAAGTACTTTAATTTAAAGCCATCAGGATAAAATGCTTTCAATACATATATTAGGTATAAAAGGAAGTCTATCATGTCGTTTGAAGGGGTCTACCTACAATTCCAGTGATCTTTTAATTATAAAATCAATTCAATTCCAAGCGAACAAGCAATCAAGCATTGAAGGAGAATTCAATTTGGTGCAGGTGCATTTGGAAGACCAAAGGACTCAATGAAGCCATTAAAGACTTTTGAAGGTCTTAGGAGTGAAGAGCCAATTAATTATGATTTCTTAAGGTCCATTACGACGAATTTAAGAGTGGATAAATTGCTTGCTAAGGAGTAGTAGCAGAAAATCCTCCTTAAGGAGGGGCACATTTTATGATTGACAGTGTTTAGACATTTCAAATGAAAGGTGAATCCATCATCATTTGGATGGTATAGTGTTTGGAAGAAGGGTAAATGAGAAACCCTACTTTTAAGGGTTTGTGAGAGGCTAAATAAGGGATTTTGCATCTAATAATGTTAAACTTGTAAATAGTTGCATTTCCTTAGTTTTGAATCATATACTTTCCAAAGAAACCTTTTGATAGTAGATTTTGTGTACCATCCTAATCCAAAAAGCATTCATTTTGTCTACATCCGACAGTCATTGCTAAAATCAGTTTAAAGTGTATTCATTTAGGGAGCTTTCATAAAATATTCTCAACTTACACATCATAAAAGGATCTTAAAATATTCATTATTTATAATGATAAGAATTTGGTTGTTCCATACACCTTCCTTTACTATTTTAAAATATCATCAACCAAAATATTGTGCAGCAGTAGTATGGAGTGCATTTCATCTATTTTATGCCTAAATATCTCATCGTACCACTTTCTTTTCAAAGGCGACTGATCGATTGCCATGTTTGGGTAATGCATTCCAAATAGATATAGTTGCATACCATTTATCTATCTTGATTAAAGACTTTTATCCTGATGGCATTTAATTAAAGTTCATTCTCTATTTTTTGGTGATCTCTGGAGCAAAGGTTGCTTTGCATCGACCTGGGATACATTTAACTTGTGTTGTATCTATGGAAATATGTATCCTAGGATGATGCAATGCAACCTCTACTCCACCAATACCAAATAGAAGAGAAAGTACTTTAATTTAAAGTCATCAGGATAAAATGCTTTTAAGACATATATTAGGTATAAAAGGAAGCCTACCCTGTCATTTGAAGGGATTTACCTACAATTCAAGTGATCTCTTAAATATAAAATCATTTCAAATCCAAGTAAAAAGGCAATCAAGCATTCATCAAGAATTGAAGGAGAAATCACTATTGAACTTACCCCTGTCTCATATAACCCTATGTTGGCTAGGCCCCACAATAATTAGAAGATCGTAATTACTACTATCCTAAACCTTGCATTGACCATCACAATTTCATAGTGAGTTGAGTTAATTAGTCCATTAGCAAGATTGGGAAAGAGCTTGGTATTGAGTTAGGTGTTGGTGGAAGGTTTAACGAGGTGCACTATCATCATAATTAATGTTAGAGAGTGTTGTGTGAAGAAGAATGGCCACAAAAGGAGTGACTATCCTAAGTGCTTGAGACTATCACAAAAAGTGAGTATTGCAGCAGTGAATCTTCCTTTGACCTTTGTGTGTTTGGTAGGGTAAAGACCCATGGTGGTATATGTTGAGTGGTTGGGAGGGTAAACACCCACATATCAACTATCTACTTTGACATCCTAGGATGGTGTCCACCTAGTCTAAAACCTTGTGGGCACTCTCTATCTGATAGTAACATATACATAACATGTGCCTCTCATATAACCCTTTGTTGGCTAGGCCCCACCACAATTAGAAGATCCTAATTACTAGAAACACTGGATTCTCCCCTAAAAGATTGTTGAGTCATAGAAGGCCTAGCTTGATATCCCTATAGTCTCTCATACCTAAAATATCCTTGTGTCGATGATGGTCAAATGTGACTACCCTATGGCCCCTACTATGCTCTAGACCTTTGTCCCTAATATTGATACTATTGGGTTTTTCTTTGTAAATCATATAGTAAGTCTAAATTATCCTTTGAAGGATGGGGAGGCCTATGGACACTTTAGTCCCTTTATCAAGGTTACAAACTTCTCTCATGCCTCTCATGTCCTCCCATGTACCTCATTTTCCATGAGAGACTTTGGCATAGCAACCCTAAAGTCATTTGGATTGGCCATGTGTAGGAATACTGAAATTTTGGGCTTTCCAACCCTAATGAAATAATTGACAAGTAACTTGTCTTGAATCTAATCTAAAAACTACAAGAACTCCAAAAACTAACTCTCATGTTGAGCCACTAGAAAACCTTATTATGTAAATTGTGAAACTCATCTATGCATCGCTATCAAATTTTTTTTGAAATAGAACACAATTGAAACACTCCAAAATGGTATCTGGAGAGGGTTTCCAATGTGAGTTGGTGCATATTATCCTCCCAATACCATAAGGTAAAATCAATTCCTCTCAAAAATTGCATTGAAAATTATGCCTTTAGGTTTCTCACATATAGATGCAACCCAAGGCATAAGTCCAAGGTAAGTAACCAAGAATTATCCTCAACCCCATTTGTGGATCTTAAAAATGTAGAGGATTGGAGATGAAGCAACTCTTGAATATGATCCTTTGGCTCATGATAGATGCTTGCTATTGTCTATACCTCTTGTATTTATGCATGATGAGGCTAGGTAATGTGTATTGATAAATATTCTATCTCCTTTGTATTTCCCAAATTCAAGGCGAACTTCTAATAAGCTCCCAAGATGCAAGCATACACTCCTCTACTACAAGTGGATCCTCATGGCTTGTAAGATTTGAGGTCCATACTCGGGCTACTCATCTTGGTGAAAACTCTCAAAGTGATATGACCCTTCCTTCCATCTACCCTTCATATCCCCTATCTTAACCTCCTCCACTTTCCTACATCCTATCAAAAACCTTAACCTCATACACACTTAATCTCCCCCCATTCACTTTCCTACCTTTCAAACCCCTAACATATCCTAACTTACTCTTTCACCATTACATCCTTCATCACTTACCTCCCTATCTTATCCTAACTCACACCTCATAACCTTATACCTGTCAGTTTCCACTTTATACCACCTTCCTAATGGTACACTAATACTCCCTTCCAAAACACGGACAAAAAATAGCACTCGATCACTACACAGTGCTCTCATAGTTCTACAGCAGGGATTCTCTGTCACAACCATATATACCAACATCCATAATTAGGATATATTTTACATTATGGCACTTGAACATGCAGGTTTAGGTCATCTCTCTCCTTAATTAGGATATATTTTAAATATGGAAAGTAGTGTTAATATGTTTCAGGCTAACTATATTGTTCATTATTTAAAATGCGGTGTTTAATTAATACATGATTGTAGGATTGTTCAATGGTTTAGGTCTTGTAAGAAATTCTTATTTTAAATCGATCATATCATATTACACAAACCTCTCACCATCTATGCTATTGCCAATTAATCTGATAAATCTATAATAAACTTTGAATATAAATATTTGAATATGTATAACAATGAATTTTCTGATTATACCCTACCTTTTTTCTTCAACCGGATCTTGTAATGCCCAATTTAGAGTGAAATGATGATAATTGAAATGGCCGCCCTAACAAACACATTCCTACAATGATTAAACCGCCACAGGCAACCTATGTCAGCCTCCCTCCTTTGTGTTCATCAAGGGATGGCCCAACAATAACTTCTCGACTTACTAGACCCAACCCGTGACTTCTTGAGCATGTAATCGATCCAGATTTCTTTGCCAGATTGGCATGGGAGTAACCACTTCATTCCATATTTGGAGAATTTGTGGCATAAAGGTCCTACCGAGAACCAACCATTTCACTCGAATTGGTTTATTATGTCATAGTGTCGAAGCATCCATCCAGAAGAGAGATGTGGGCAAGGAATGCAATGCATTATGACAAGAAGCTATATATCTCCTTTAGACATCCAAGCGGTGACTGCAATTAGGAGGTCGAGCCCTGACGTCATGTGAATTAGATTTATTCTTTCTCCATGGTTGATTGAGCGCATAAACAACCTGATCTGATCTGTTTGTCTCCCATTCATCCAATCAACACATAAATGACCTATCTCTTTTCATACGAGAAAGAGCACTTGACCTGCTCTCTTTGTTCAATTGAGCACATTGGCATATCGATTGAATGCATCATGATCGGGCTAGAGTAGTATAGCTAGGATAGCTAGTATTTTGTAATGGCAGAGGCGGGACGAAGAGGTGGGATTTATGAAATTACTTGGTCTTTTTTTTTAAAGTAATGCCCGCAGTCGTCAGAATTTCGACGAATGCGCGCACTTTTTCTAAACAAACACAAATGTCATTGCCAATTCCTTCTTCATTGAAACCAAATATTGCATTATCGTCAGAATTCCGATGAAATCAAGCATTTTTTCAAAAAAAAATCAAATTTGATCACAATATACCTTCTCCGTCGGAAACCTCCATCGAAATTTTAGGCCAAATGTATTAGTGTCGGGGTCATAAGGGGAGTTGTTGGCGTGTATGCCTTGGGGGTCATAAGGAATGATAGGGACAAGTTTGGAACTTGTGATGTGTTATATTTGCAGCCTTGTTATGGCATTATGCTCACTATTTGCAAAATTCTCCTCAAGGGTAATTATTCCACCTTCACCCCACTTAAAAAGTCGCATAAGTAAGATTGTGTAAACCTTGGGTTGGGAGTGTGTTTTTGTTGTTTGAGTTTCTGCATGTATGTGTGTTTCCTCTCTAACCTTGATTCTCCTAGCTCAGGGGTGTCTTCTAGTAAGCCTAGGTTGGGAGGTGAGCCTCCATGGTCACAACCTCAAGTTTTTATTATAGGTTGCTTTGGAAAAAGACTTGGAGGGGAAAGCTTGGAAACAGTCTTTTCTGATTTTATTTTAGTTGCAAAAAAAAGAGTGATTTTTTGTATTTTAGTTGCAAAGAAAAGAAAGAAAAAGAAGTTTTATATTGTATTTATATTGCAGAAAAGGAAAATGTATTATTGACTAAGTTTTACCATGTAATAAATTGTATTTTATTTGAAGTATTAATCCTTTAAATAAAATGAATGCATTTTGATTATTTCTATTTTGTTATAGTTGCTGGAAAAAAATAAATGTTTTATTCTATTTTCTTTTATTTGTTAATAAGGTGTATGCATGCTGGAAATGGAAAGGAAATAAATGTAATGTAGAAGTATAGATGTTAGTGAAAGAGAATAATATTTTATATCTATCTATTGTTCATAATACAAAATAATGTAAATAGGTGTTAGAGTGAATATTAATATTGCATCACATTTCTTGTTTATAGATTAAATAGATTCTTTTAAAATATTAGTTACAACTATCAATAAATCTATTTCTGCTACTTTTTAAATATTCTGTAAATGCATGTTAAGTAGAAAATCAATAAACTAGAAGGGTTAATTTGTAGTTGTAAAATAAATCATTTCTGCTAAAGTTATAAATCTGGAAAATGCATGATAGTAGAAAAAATAATTTAATTATGTTATTTCTGCACATTCTGTAAAAACAATAAAATTATTCTACTCTGTAAATAAATAAAATAAATATGCTCATATATATATATATATATATATATATATATATATATATATATATATATATATATATATATATATACATATATATATATATATATACATATATATATGTATATATATATATATATATACATATATATATGTATATATATATATATACATATATATATGTATATATATATAAATGTAGAATATAATGTTTATATATATATAACATGAGATAACCTTTAAAAATATATATATATATATATATATATATATATATATATAATAATTTGTTTTTGTAAACCCTAAGCATCGAAGCTGAGGCGTCTGGTTTCCCCATTGGCAGCTCAGGCTCTCTCTGTGGGTTGATACCCACAGGGGTGCCCGTAGCACCATTGCGGGCCGCAACCAATAGGGACACCTGCAGCGCCACTGTGGGCCGCAATCTGCAGGGGCAGACACGATGCAGGGATGTCATCATCGTGGTTATTGTAGCCATCGTCATGGTTATGGTCACCACCGCCTCCCTTCTTTCACTATGGCTCCCTTGCATTGTGTCCTTGCTCGGCCTCCCCCACCACCATGAACCCTACACACACATAAACACACACACACACCAAAACAAAACAAAAACTAAGAAAATGTTAAGTTAAGCAACCCTAAACTATTTTCAAGTTAGGGTTTGCATTTGGAAAAGAGAGAAAAGAATAAGATGTGCAACACTAGTCCATATTCGTGTTAAGGTTAGCATTTAAAGAAGAATGAAATATTAGGTTAATTATTAAAATAAAATAAGAAGGATAATTCAACCCTATTTAGGGTTTCAAATTAAATTTTATTAAAATAAGAAGAGGAGGAATTCTTTTACCCCCTTGTGGGAATTGAACTTGTGACCTCTCTTTTAAGAGCACAATTTCTCCACCACTAGGCCAACTCAGGTTGTACATTTAAACTCCTAATATTGACTAGGGAGAAAATTAATTTTAATATAGTCTTTTTATCAAGGCATAATTAAAATTGGGGATTAATTTTATATAGATATATTAATCACAAGTATTCATTTAATTTTATTAACTAGGGTTATTAATGAGAATATTATATATTTATTTTCCATATTTAATTAAATATGGATGTTAGGTTAAATTTAAGTTGGGGGATTTTATTAATAAAATTTATTAATTATTTTAGTAAAATTCTAGCCTATGAGGTCATTATTGGCTGATTTTTTTAATAGTTGAAATTTGAATGTATTAGGGGATTTAAAATTGACTTTAATATAGATTATATTCATTTGGAAAATATTATATTTGAAATAGGTTAATTTTATTAATTTAATTAGAGGCATTTTTGTAGTTGCTCAAATAACTATTTTAATATAAGTTAACAGTATCATCATATTATTTAGCCTTGAGTATTTTTAAATATTATTGAGATATTTAATATCTCTCGATTTTAATTAGAGGAAATTAATCAGATTAATTAGATTAATTAATTAAGTTGTGATGACCCTCTGAGGGAATAATTAGTCTTCTCTAATTATTGTTGCCATATTGGTTGAGTTAATTAATTCAACTTTAGTAAATGATTTTATTTAACCCTTAGTTAAGACAAAACTTATTCAATCCTTTTTAAATGTAGATTATTTAATGAATGTTATGTTGTTTTAAAAAAAAAATTGTTGTTCCTTTTTTTCCCAAAAGTTTTGGCATGACAATTTGAATAGCTATCACTATTGAATAATAATTTCTACTTCATGTATTTCTTAATGGCTGAGCTAAATTTTTATTGGAGTTGAGGAAATATCAACTCTATAGCTCCCAAAGATAACTTGCATGCAAACCTGTCATAGAAGGAGAGAAGCAAAAAAGCTATGGAGACCAAAATTCAGAGATCTAGAAAAGAGGAGTCATATTGATTGTGCAACAAGAATGCAATTCAATAATTATAGTTGTTATATGAAAATACAAAGAGACAATCCTTATAAAAGGATACTCAAAACCCTAAAGGAGAAAACCCTAAAGAATTATAAGATTCCTAAGTTTAGCTACAACATGGAGTATAATAGACTAATAATTAAATAAATAATTATTAGCTAATAAAGGATAACGGCAACACCCCACCCTAATATGAACTTAGGGGGTAGCTAAAAAACAACTAAGGACTAAAAAAACATATAAAAAATGCAAGAAAGCGACAATGGGTCCCAACAACTACGCCTAATGAGGTACCCAATTACAATAAATTCTCTGTAAAGTCGAGAAAAAGGAGAAAACCCTATGGGAACAAAACTCCTCTCCAAGAAGATATGAAAGATCAAGTGAAGGACTAAGAAGCCTCCAAACAAGAGTGTTCCAGAAGATAGGAACAAAAAGACGAGAAGAAGAAAACCATTGAAGCAAGAAATAACTGCAAACACTGTCGAAGAGTAACTACCAATTTGAAGAATCTCCATTGAAATAGAACATGACCAGGTAGAGAAGACTGTAATCTACATGAGTTCCCTCAAATGACACTAGTCAAATGAGATGGCAAACAAAGGAAAACAACTAAACTCAAAGATATAGATGGCATGAAACACCAAAGCCTAAAGAGCTGATCAATTGAAACCAAGGAAGCATTAGGATAACATGACAAACCTCCCCATAATGCTGAAAAGGGAGAGGGACAGTTACAATGAAAAGAATGGCCAACAAGAACTGCATGATGAAGAACCAGGAACATCAAAGGTGTAGAGAAAGTCAATAGTGTCATGGAAGGAACACTCACTTGGCACACATCATGAGGCTAATGTCGTGGAAGGAACACTCACTTGACAAAGGTAGATGGCAAGAAAAAGGAAAACATCAACCCCCCCATGACACTTTATAAGTAGTGCATGTACAATAAGGTACAAGATGTGTAAGATCCCAAGTATGCAATGCAAGGTGGCACTTTATCTTAGTGTGTTTGCATAAATAAAATGCTACAATGATCAGAAGAGACAAAAGAATGGAAATATAAAGCCAAAGACAAGACAACCTACTCAAAGAAAGAGATACTAGGACCTAAAACATCCAAGATATTCACCAGAGTGCTGAAAAGAAAAAAACTAAATAAAATATACCTGGAGCAAAATATGGAAAGAACACTTATATGACTGGAAAGTACACAAAATAAGCTTTCCAACAATATAAAGTCTTCAAAAAATAGTTTGGATGCTCAAGTGAGGTCTCCCGGAGTGCAAAAATGAACCGCTTGATTTGACAACAAAAAATGCCATCAAAAAAACAAAATCAAAAGTTCAAACCTCTAGATCTAGATAGATCTCAGAAAAGAGCTTTTCAACAATATAAGATTTCTTGAAAAACGCCTCTCTATGACCAAGTTACAGCCAAAAGAAAAAAAAACCCTCTTGTAGGGCATAAAGAGGGCATAATTTTATTTTATTTTTTTGATGAAAATTTTCCAACGCATTTGCAGGTACAGGTGTACAGATTTTTGTGCCTCAAAAAATGTGCCAATAAAAAATCATGCCCCAGATGCCCTCGTCACCGAAAATAGGCAAATTAAATATCAAAATTCATGGAATCAGCTTCCTGAATCCAACCGTGAGGTCCTTTTGGCACAAAAATGTACCAAAAAATTAGCTACCCCCATAAATGGAAATAAGAAACTGCACAAACCTCTAAATACACAGATCTGAAGAACAAGGCCCAAAATTGCTCACGCAAAGAATAGGGGCATGCAAATTTGGAGCTCTGATACCATATTGGAGTTGAGAAAAAATCAACTCTACAGCTTCCAAAGATCACCTGCATGCAAACTTGTCATAGAAGGAGAGAAGCAAAAAAGCTACGGAGGCCAAAATTCAGATATCTAGAAAAGAGGAGTCATATTGATTGTGCAACAAGAATGCAATTCAATAATTACAGTTGTTATATGAAAATACAAAGAGAGAATCCTTATAAAAAGATACTTGAAACCCTAAAGGAGAAAACCCTAAAGAATTATAAGATTCTTAAGTTTAGCTTAAGTATGGAGTATAATAGACTAATAATTAAATAAATAATTATTAGCTAATAAAAGATAACTCCAATAATTATTAGCATGGAGAAGGAAATGAACAAAGACTCTGAGAAGGACCTGACTGAGGATAGGGATAGTGAGGACAAGGAAAGTGTTGGTAAAGGGCTTATCTTGGATAACCTCAAGAAGCTCTCTGAGGCTAGAATGGATTTTGATAGATGGACCTACGAGACCTTGAAAAAGCTAGATAAGAAAGGGATACAAATGGATGAAAAGAGGGAGGATGAAAATAGAGAGTAGATTAATTGGAAGCAGGAAATGGAGAATAAGGTAAAATCACTGGAAGAGGGAAAGGAAGCGATGAAAAATATGATTGGAGTTATCCCAAGTATCCTCTCCACTGTCACTAAAAACCTAGAGGACATCACCAAGGTTGTTGATCATGCCTGCACTCCAAAACTGGTTGTGGATCTTAACCTGGAGGAAGAGACCATCCAGACTAGAAGCGGTGATGCTACTCTAGTGGGCGGTATAGTGAAGAGAACCAGGGCCAGTATCAAGAAAGTTGTGGCTACTTCAACAAAGGATCCCCCTAACTTCAAAGACAACATCAAAGAGCTATATGAAATCAGCAACACCCTGGCTAAAGCCCTAGAAAAAATCTGAATGCTGGAAGGCCTATTGGCTTTATGGGGCTTTTTTGGGTTTTCTTCAGTTTTTTGCTGGTTTTTTTGTGGTTCTATTCTTTTCTGTTTCTCATAGCTTTGTTGTTTAAGTTCTGCTTGTAAAGGGTTTCGGGGCCCCTTCAAAACCTGCTTTTTCCTTAATCAAAAACAACTCATCTATTTTGTCCTTGAGTTTTCTTAAAGTATGAATACACCCTTACATATTAAGAGAGTTTTAATTTAGTCTCAAGCTCATTTATTAATACAAGTCTACATTGACTAGTCAATCATTACATGCATGTACTTTTTCATTCTCAAATGAAGAATTAATCATAAACCTACTGAATAATACTCTATGTATATAATTTTTGTTATCAATTTAAAATTAACCACAACCATACTACATGATACATTGTGTGTAGATATTTCCTTATTATTAAATAAGAGTAAAATCATAGTCATACTATATAAAGAATTGTGGGTAATTAGTACTCTTTTCTTTTATAGTTAGATGCACAAAAGAGAAGAAAGAAATTTCAAAGCCTTACTAGGCTTGGATAGAGTAACATGTCCTAGTAAACAAAGGAAAAATATGAGTTGTTGTGCATTTTATTTTAGACAGAGAAGCCACATGAATCCTTAATGGTTTCCATAAGTGGTTCTAATAGTATCATCACTTCTCAAATAATATCTAGCTACATTGCTCAAATTTGCTTCCAAATAAGTCTTATTTTCTTCTCAAAAGAGCTTAAATTCTAATTCCCTCTATATGTTTTTTTCTCTCTTTTTCATCCAGAGGAGAAAGATGATAATAATATTTTCTTTAGATTTCAAAAATATTTTCTTAAAACTCCATTGGAAAATGGTTTTCCCATTTTGGCTTAATCTCAATTTCATTTCAAAGAATCTTATAAAAAAATTGAAGAGAATGCCTCAATTGTTGGTGAGTGCTACCAATTTTAAATTTTTTGTTCGATTTTGATTCATTTAAAAATCATTTAATCCTTGCCAATTTTGATGGCATAAGAGAAAGAAATCAACGGTGCTAGAAAGGTATAATCTTTATTCTTTACCAAGTCACCAAAGAAATGGCTTTCAAATTATAACCATAATAAGAATTGAGTTGATGTAGAGCAGGTCATCAACCACAAAATCAAACCTATTTTTTTTACCTAAGAGAGATTGCAAAAATTCAAGATGGGAATCTTTCCTCCAACTCATAGAACCCTTGACTAGCCCAACTCAAATGAGAATTTGGAGAAGACTCTCACCAAGCTATCACTAAACTTGTGAAGGTGAGAGTATAGTGCTTATTATATAAAAAAATACAAGCATATACATCCAAGGGGTGCATTAACTCCTATTCCCCATAAAAAGTGGGAGGTTTTACCTTCTTGGCAAATTCCAAAACATGTGGCATAACCTCCTTACATGAAGACAAGAAAGGAGTTGAGAAAGTTGGTACATAAGGCCAAAAGAGGGTGTGTAACCCAACTATCCCATAACCCACTTAGGAAATGAAAAAATAGTGGTTATGAGAAGTGGCAGAACAAGCCAAAAGAGGGTGTGTAACTCAACTACCCATATGATGTGGAAAGTTACACATGTAGCTGAAGTATTTTGCCACGTGTCCTCATATAAACCACTCCTATTAACCTAAGAAAGCTTAAATAATATATGCGTAGGAAAAATAAATACCCCCTAACATAAGGAAAATAAAAAACCCACACTAACACCCCCCCTTAAGCGTATCTTAGGTGGGTGAAAATATGGGTCCCGACCAATGCATCCATGTTAGGTACCCATGTACATAGATATCCCCCAAAAAATAAGAAGCCCCCCATAAGAGGAATAGCCCCGCCACCCCCCCCCCTCCTAAATAAGGAGAGAAAGAAGGAAAGACTAAGAAGCCCCTCATGAAGTAGACACCTTTCGTATCCCAAGGAAAGATCACAAATGAAGGAACTTACTTTCAGTGAAGGGTTTGGTGAAGATGTATGCAGTCTTCTCCATTGTAGAACAATACTTAAGATCAATGATGCCTTCCTGAATGAGTACCCGAATGCAGTGCATATGTATCTCAATGTGTTTCATCCTCTGGTGATGAACTAGATTTCTTGAGATCTATATAGCACTTTAATTATCACAAAAGATGATAGTAGGTTTCCTAACTAGAATACCAAACTCGGTGAGGATATTCTAAAGCCAAATAGCCTCAGTGGTGGCATTAACTACCTCTTGATACTTAGCCTCTATTGATGAAAGAGCAATTGTAGACTGCTTCTTACTCAACCAACAAACTCAACCAGAACCAAGTAAGAAATAATACCTTGAAGTGGACTTGCGATCCTGAGAATCACCCACCCAATCTGAATCCATATATCCCACCAAGTTAATATCCATGTCTGTTGCATATTGATTTCCATAATTGTGAGTGCCCTAAATGTAGTGGAGAATCTGCCTAACTTCTTTCCAATGCAACTCATGTGGCTCCTACATGAATCTAGAGACCATGCCCACCGCATATGAAATGTTTGGTCTCGTATGAGTCAAGTAGATGAGGCTCCCAACAAGTTGTTGATATAAAGTGCTATAAACCAAGGGTGAAGAGCACTTAGCCTCAAGTTTGACCCCAGACAAAAAAGGAGTAGGTGCAAACTTACAATCAGCCATGCAAAATCTGGAGAGCATATCAAGTCCATACTTGGGTTGTCCAAGGAAGCTTCCTAAAGAAGACTGAGTCATCTCAATTCCCAAGAAATGTAGAAGACCCAAGTTTGACATCAGAAATCTATCATGTAGAGAAATTTTCACTACCTTGATGGTGGATGAGTGACTCCTTGTGATCAAGTCATCAACATAGAAAACTAGAAACATGAGAGTATCATCCTGTTGCAGAATGTAGATGTTCAAATCATAATGGCATCGAGTAAAACCAAGTGTCAGAAGGAAGGAGTCCATCTTGGCATACCAAGCTTGAGGATCTTGTTTGAGTCTATAAAGAGACTTTCAAAGTTGACACACAAGTGAAGGATCCTGAACAAACCCTTGTGGCTACTCCATGTAGATTTCCTCCTGAAGGTCACCATGAAGAAATGCACTCCTCACATCCATCTGTTGAACTTCCCAATGATGGGCTGCAGCAATAGCAAGGACAAGCTAGATGGAATTCATCTTAGCAACTGGAGCAAAAGTCTCAAAGTAATCAACCCCTGGAACTTGGGAAAAGCCTTTTTCTACCAAGTGAGCCTTATACTTATCAACCAACCCATTTGCTACAATTTTTGTTTGATAGATCCACTTGCATTGAACAAGTGTCCTTCCCTTAGGAAGAGGAACTAAATCCCATTTGTGATTCCTATCCAAGGAATTAAACTCTTCTTGTATTGTAGCATCCCATTCGGGAACACCTTAAGCTTCTCAAAAAGACTATGGATCAGAAGCTGAAGCAATTAAGAGATGTGGAGCTTGCTGAAATTGTGACCTAGTTCTTCTAGTATCTGATGGGTCACCAATCCAATCTCCTGTTGACTCAAAAGTTTGTTGAGCCCAAAGAGGCACTGAAGCTAGAGATTCTGGGGGAGAATCATCAACCTCTAAATGATGACTATGAGAAGAATGTGAATCCTCACCATCATTGTCACCATCTGAAGTGGAGGAAGAAGACTCCTCATCAGGATTAGGAGGATTAAGATCCGTAGAAGAATTGTCATCATCATACATTGTCTCCAATGTGATAGTGTATGGAGAAGTGGTATGAGAAGAAATAGAAGAACTCTCCTCAAAATAAACACTCCTCTTAATGAACAACTCATGTGTAGAGGCATGGAGAAGTCTATACCCTTTAAAATCATCTGGATACCCAACAAATATGCAAGGCTTTCTTTGTAGATGCATAGCCTTGTGTTTATTTGCTAGAATGTGGGCCCATGAAAGAGAACCAAACACTTTGAAATGCTTAACTATAGCTTTCCGACCAGTCCAAGCTTGAAAATGAGTTACCCCCTTCACAAATTTATGAGGAACTCGGTTCTAGATGTAACATGCATAATTCATGGCCTCTGCCCAATACTGAGGTGCCAAAGACTTGGAGTGAATCATACAATTTTCCATCTCCTTCAAATACCTATTATTGTGCTCTGCAACACCATTATGCTGAGGACTGTATGAAACTATGTGCTACATGTTGATACCTTCTGAAGTACAAAATTATTCAAACTGGTTATTAACATATTCACCCCCATTATCTATATGTAGAATCTTGATGAACTTCCCAGACTATTTCTCTACAAAAGCTTTAAAATCTAGAAAATTCTCAAATACCTTAGACTTTTGTTTGAGAAACTAAACCCATGTAAATCTGCAAAAGTCGTAAATAAATGTTAAGACATATCTAGCCTTGTTGAAAGATGGTTGTGGAAATGGTGCTGCCAAGTCAATATGTACCAACTCCAATAGTTGTTTAGCTCTCCTTGCTTTTCCTTTATCATACTTCTCCTCAAGATGCTTGCCAAGAATACATCCCTAGCAAAATCCATAAGAAAATCGAATAGAAGGCAACCCTAAAACCATGTCCTATTGATTGAGTTGTTGCAAATAATGATAGTTCAAGTGGCCAAATCATTGATGCCACAAAGAACTAATCTCATGTGCATGAGTGAGTAAAACTGTCAAAGGAGAGTTAGGAACAAAGTGAGAAAATTGATATAATCTGGATTGATGATCTTCTTTTCCCACAACAATAGTAGACCCATTATGCATTTCACTGATTACCACTATATCTGATGTGAACTCAACTTGCTTGCTAGAACTAGTGTGAGTGATATGATAAATAGATAGGATTTTAGTTGATAAAGACTGAACACAAAGGACATCCTTAAATGTTTCTTTTCCCACATCAATAGACCCTCTCCCATGCACCTCAACAAGACTGTCATCACCCATTAGTATGGAAGGCATAGAACATCACTCTAAAGAGGTGAAATCATCTTCTAGAGAAGTCATGTGGTACGAAGCACCTGAGTTAGATGATCCTTCTGACGAACTTTGTTTGACTGAATCAGGTACCTTGATATTGTTCTTTTCAAGAAGATTTGAAAGGTGATTAATTTTTTTCTTTAAACACTTATGTTGATCATGACCAGACCTCCTACAATAAGAACACTTGACCTTCTCCTTCTTAGATTGTTCACCTTTTGATGAAGAGGTATGATTATCTTCTTTTGAAGTAGTGAATTTTTGATCTTTTTTCTTGTCTCCTTGGATCTTTTGTTTCTTATCTTGCTTACTAGACCCTTTTTGTTCTTTTGTGCCTTGATTTACAACTAAGGCATGTGACTTAGAGGGCTTTATTGTACCCATTTGAACCAATTTATCTTGCTCCCTAGTAAGTTCTGCATCAAATTCATCTGGAGAAGGCATTTTGAATGTGGTACCTAGAGCATATTTTGTAGCATAGAATGTAGAAACAAACACTGAATAGTTAGGATCGAGCTTAGAAAGAATACTCAAGATCGGTTTATTATCATCTTTCTTAGTTCCACACCATTCCAATTGTAATTTTACAGACTTAATTTTAGTGAAGAAGTCTTGTATAGTATCAAAATTGGTTGGATTCAACCCTATGAGTTCATTCTCTAACTAATGACCTCTTAGCTCATCCTTCTTACCAAAGAGTTTTTCCAAAGTGGTCCACACTGCATTTGGTGTAGTGGTAGATTCAATGTGAAAAAGAAGGTTAGGAGAGACTGACATACATAGAGTACCAAAAGCTTCATCACATTTATTAAACCATTTAATCTTTTCTACAACATCTTGAGGTTTAGTTTCAACTCCCATAGTAACAAAATGATATCCATGTCTTTTCAGATATATTATCATCTTAGATTTCCATTCAAAGTAATTATATGGTGTTAAAAGTGGAACTATAGATGCATCCATGATAGCAGAAAATAAGATTGCAAAGAATTAGAATAAGGGCAAGAAAGAAGACACAAGAAACACCCCCACTTTTCACTAGTCTCAGAAATCACCCCCCCCTCCCCAAATATTACAAGGTTGGCACTTTATAATTAGTGCATTCACAAGACTTTTTATCATATTACGATTCTTTTAAGGCACCAATGGCCAAAACTAAAAAAATTCAATACAAATAATTTGAGACAATATCTAAAGAAAATTAACCTTATAGCTTCTTAATTTATCTCAATACTTTTCCAACAACTATTAGTTTTTGAAAAATAGAGTTGTGAGGAGAAAGATATGACCAGTTCAAGAGAAAAAGAAGCAATTGATACAACCTTTAATATCTGATAGAAAAAGGAATTTTTGTTTCAATTAGAACTACAATAATGGAGAGTGCTCATTTCCAGCTTTCCATTAAGTATTTGTGTGCAAAAATCCCACACCCGAGGCAAAAGTTGTGCAACTTTTAAGAAAGGTTGCTGAATTTGCCTGATAGAAAAATGGCTTAGGCCCTAATAAAGATTTATTTCTACAAATATTATTAATTTTCTAAAAACACCATCCAAAACCCAGTAGTTTTTCAATGCTGAAAACAAAACCCAGAAATTGTTTTTCCTGAAAAATGAACAAAAGTTGAAACACTAAAGCCGAAATGAAAACATCTCCAGTAAAAAGATTTTACTCTGATTTTTTTTACTATGTCCTCTAAACTCTGATTTTGGTGAAGTAAAAGTCACTTTTGACTTTCACAAGCCTTCTAGATAGTCTAGAAATGCTTATTAAGCTTCCAATATTACCAAAAAGCTACAATCACCCAAATCTTACAAGAACAAATACATGTAAACCATATTTAACTATAAGCCATTTTCCTTTAAATTGTTCTGATTCTCTAGGTCACTCAAGAATGGAGGACAAGAGCATAATTAGTTTTTAAGGAAAATATTAGCTATCTAAAAGTCTCAAATCCATCAAATAAATCAAAAAAAATAATGAGCTATACCAGACAACAGGCTTTGATACCATATGAGATTCTGGGAGAAGCGAGAACCGAGCCAAGATCTGATGTCAGTCATAGATCACGTGCAACTCCTCAAGCAATGAATGATCGAAGATCAAAATAGCTGAATGAAGTTAATTTTGATATGAGAGAGAAATAGAGACAAATAAGCAAATTTGGAGAAGACTCTCACTGAGCTATCACTGAACTTGTGAAGATGAGAGTATAGTGCTTATTATATAGAAAAATATAAACATATACATCCAAGGGGTGTATTAACTCATATTCTCCATAAAAAGTGGGAGGTTTTTCCATCATGGTAAATGCCAAAACATGTGGCATAACCTCCTTACATGAAGACAAGAAAGGAGTTGAGAAAGTTGGCACATAAGGCCAAAAGAGGGAGTATAACCCAACTACCCCATAACCCACTTAGGAAATGACAAAATAGTGGTTATGAGAGGTGGCACAACAAGCCAAAAAAGGGTGTGTAACTCAACTACTCATATGAGGTGGAGAGTTACACATGTAGATGAAGTATTTTGCCACGTGTCCTCATATAAACCACTCTTATTAACCTAAGAAAGCTTAAATAATATGTGTAGGAAAAATAATACCCCCTAACATAAGGAAAATAAAAAACCTACACTAACAATAACATGCCTTGAGGTGAGTTTCTTCGCAGCTAGGTTAGGTTCATTGTAGCCCTACTCAGAGGGTTTTTCCATCATAACTTTTTGTATGGAAAATTCCCAGACAAAAGGAGCGCATTTATGGATACCCTTTCAGAATTTTTACAACATAGTTACTTTGACCTAGGGTTTTATTTGGAATAGGTTCATCTGATTTGGACTGGTAAAACAACTTTTATGCATAATTAGCTCTATTTTCCAAAGCAAGTACAAGAAATTCAATTGCCAAATTTGAAACCACCACTCTACAAGATGAGAAACATTATAAAAGGACATATTTAATAGGTTTTATGATCCACATTCAGTAATATTGGACTGACTTTGAGATTCCCTATTCTACCCATGCTCACTAAGTGTAACACATAGAGATATTAGACTAGGACTCACTCAAAAACACCCCAAACTTCATATTATACAAAAATACTTCAAAAAACATTCAAATCACCCCTAGACCTCCCATTTCATTGATTTTGGAAAAAATTTAATAGTGGAATTGTGAGATATTCACATTACTTCATTTCAAATCCTTAAACAAGGGTTTCGGGGCAGTTTTTAAATATTTACTTGTAAGATGCTCAAAACTTAATGAAACCTCACAAATTTCCTACCAAATGAAAGGTAATTAAATTATCTTTAAAATAAATCCATCCTTGAGTCATAATCATTTTGTACCAGTATGGAATAAACATTGCAATAGGGAAAAGACTCAAAAAGTTTCAGAAAATGAAGTTTGTTTTTGTTTGATTTCACTCCAAAGTTCTTCAACAACCACTATCAACCCTTCATTCTATCATACAAGGATCTTATAAATCTTTCTTACATTTTTATTCTACTATTATAACTTATTTTTTAACCAACTTTTAAACTATATGACCGTTGGCTTTCCACATCTCACATTTAGACAACTTTGCCAACTTAGTAAGTTTTATATATCTTAAGAATTTATAACTCATAGATCTACCTTGACTCAACTACATGAAAAATAGAATTATTAGGCCTGATTACATCATAATAAACCCTTAAATACTAACTTAGACACTAGTGACCCTTATTGACAGGTTGGTTGCAAGAAAATTTGCTTGACAACTTTTCTTGCAACTTGACAACTTTTGCAGAAAAAGGACAATATGACTATAATTAAATATTATTAAATTATGAATGGCTTATTATGACCTTATTAGACCCAAAAAGACACAAACTTACCAAATCCTAACATTAGACAATGTTCTCAACTAAGTGACCCATTTGTACTAGGTGCTCCTAACAACCCATGTAGAAATTGACTCAAGTCCCTTTGTGGACTATATTGCACCATACCTTGTTTGACGTCACCTTTCTCTAGCCTCCAAATGTTTTATTTTCCATTTTCCTAGTGCACCTTTTCATTGCATCTGGTATTGAAGTCTTGCATCATTCTTTCCACTAGTGACCTTGGTGCCACCTATACATTGCTCCAACTTTGCAAACTCTCTTGAGATATGTTCTCTAACCTTTACTCCATTCGCAACTAATGTATAAATTTCCACAACACCTATAACCATATATTTGTCATTCTTGAGTTGAATTGTTCTCTTCTTTGGTCTTGAATCACACTTGAACCCCTCCATTTATGCATGCAAAACACCCTTACTCATTTCACCCTTTGTCTTCACATATTTTATCAAGTTCTCTCACCCAAATATCACTATTTTATTAAACTTACTAACCTTTATAATAGCAAGATACAACTGCCCAAAAACCTTGCTTCCAATAAAAGGACAAAGCATTGTTGCAACCACTATATCATCACACTTCTCCAAATTATGTGGAGGCTTCATAAATAATCCATATTTTGCCTTCTTTTGTCCTATCTATGTCATCATCACATCTTTATTGCTTTCCACTACTAAGACACCTTTCAAAATCAATATTTTGACATCTTCACCTCTTAGGGTGACTACAAATTCTTCATGTTTTCCATCCTTAATATTCACAAACTTTCTTGCCCATCATTATGACCTTAGATACTTTGGTATTCTCCTTGACATCCTCCTACAATAGTGTTAGTATAAAGGTGTGTCCATCCTTTTCAATGATGTAAGTGTTACCCCTACCATAATATATGGCATGCTTGTCAAATTGCCATGGTCTCTCAAATAATAAATGAAAACAATCCATTGGTACAACATCACATAATATCCTATGCTTGTATCCACCAATATACAACTCAACTAAATCTTGTTCATTCATAAAAAAAGACTGGTCAATATTCAACCAAGATATATTATAGGGTGTTTCATAAGGAATCCTCTCTAACTTTGGTTTGTTTACCATTTCATTTGATACCATATTGTTAGTACTCCCTTAATATATAACAACCTTACATACCTTTTATGTACATCTAGATATGGTCTTTAATAGAGCCCTCCTTTGTGTCACATCCTTCTCCTTGGATTCCTTGAGTATTGTTCTTCTGACCATTAACTATTCTCTCACTTCTGGAGTAGAAACATGACTAGAATAATTTGTACTTTCACATTCATCTTCTTGTACCATTTGAGCCTTTGTTTCACTTCTTCTTTCACCACCACTTGAAGTAGAACCCTTTTTCTCAAGACACTTGAATGCTGGATGATCAAACTCATTAAAATGATAATGTGTCAACTTGAATTTCATTTTTAGAATACTGCCTACAACATGTTAGTTTCAAAAAATACAAAGGAAATGATATAGGAAATCCAAAATCAACCAATTAAACTACATGAAATGCATATTAAAATAAAAACACTATTATTACCTTCATGATTTATGTCTCATTGGGTCCTAACTCCACTATTCCTGGTTGCAGATGGTGTGCTCTCAGACAAGTACTAACAACTTCCAAGATGGCATATGAAGAATGGATTGATAACTAACCAACTTTTAAACTATATGATCATTGTCCTTCCACATCTCACATTTAGACAACTTTGCCAACTTAGTAAGTTTCACATATCTTAAGAATTTCTAATTCACAGACCTGCCTTGACTCAACCACATGAAAAATAGAATTATTAAGCCTTATTACATCATAATGAACACTTGCATACTAACTTAGACACTTGTGACCCGTATTGACAAGTTGGTTGAAAGAAAATTTGCTTGACAACTTTTCTTGCAACTTGACAACTTCTGCAAAAAAAGGACAATATGACTCTAGTTGAATCTTATTACACTATGAATGGTCTATTATGACCTTATTAGACCCAACAAGACACAAAAATACCAAATCCTAACATTAGAACATGTTCTCAATTAAGTAATCCACTTATAATAGGTGCTCCTAACAACCCATGTAGAAATTGACTGGTCCCTTTGAGGACTATGTTGCACAAAACCTTATTTGATGTCACCTTTCTCTAGCCTCCAAATTTTGTATTTATCTAGTTCACCTTTTCATTGGATCCAGTAGTGAAGTCTTGCATCATTCTTTGCACTAGTGACCTTGGTATCACCTATACATTGCTCCATTTTTGCAAACTCTCTTGAGATATGTTCTCTAACCTTTCCTCCATTTAAAAATAATGCAGAAATTTCCACTACACCTATAACCATGTATTTTTCATTCTTGAGTTGGAGTGTTCTCTTCTTTGGTCTTGACTCACACTCCAACCCCTTCATTTGTGTTTTCCAAACACCCTTACTCATTTAACCCTTTGTCTTCAAATCTTTTCTCAAGTTCTCTGGCCCAAGTATCTCTATTTTATTAGACATATTAACCTCTATAATAGCAGGATACAACTGCCCACAAATATTTCTTCCAACAAAAAGACAAAGCATTGTTCAACCACTATATCATCACACTTCTCCAAATTATGTGGAGGCTTCATAAATAATCCATATTTGGCCTTCTTTTGGTGTATCTATGTCATCATCACATCTTTTTTCATTTCCACTACTAAGATACCTTTCAAAATCATTATTTTGACATCTTCACCTCTTAGGGTGACTACACATTCTTCATGTTTTCCATCCTCAATATTCATAAACTTTATTGCCCATCATTATGAGCTTAGATGCTTTGGTATGATCCCTGAAATCCTCCTACAATAGTGTTAGTATAAAGGTCTGTCCATCCTTTTCAATGGTGTAAGTGTTACCCCTACCATCATATATGGCATGCTTGTCAAATTGCCATGGTCTCTCAAGTAATAAATGACAACAATCCATTAGCACAACATCACATAATATCCTATGCTTGTATCCACCAATATACAACTCAACTAAATCTTGTTCATTCACAGAAAAATACTGGTCATTATTCAACCAAGATATATTATATTGTGTTTCATGAGTAATCCTTTCTAACTTCATTTTGTCTACCATTTCATTTGATACCATATTGTCAGTACTCCATGAATCTATAACAACCTTACATACCTTGTCTTTACATCTACATGTGGTTTTGAATAGAGCCCTCCTTTGTGTCATATCCTTCTCCTTCGATTCCTTGAGTATTGTTCTTCTCACCATTAACAATTCTCCCACTTATAGAGTAGAAACATGACTATAATAATTTGTACTTTCACATTCATCTTCTTGTACCATTTGAGCCCTTGTTTCACTTCTCCTTTCACCACCACTTGAATTATAACCCTTCTTCTCAAGACACTTGAATGATGGATGACCAAACTCATTAAAATGATAGTGTGTCAACTTAAATTTCATTATCAGAATACTACTTGCAACATGTTAGTTTCACAAAATACAAAGGAAATGCTACAAGAAATCTAAAATCAACCAATGAAACTACATGAAATATATATTAAAATAAAAACACTATTATTAACTTCATGATTTATGTGTGATTATGTCCTAACTCTATTGTTCCTGGTTACAGATGGTGTGCTCTCAGACAAGTACTGATAGCTTCCAAGATGGCATATGAATAATGGACTGATAACTGATAGCTAACTAATACTATGATATGCAATGCTAAATGATTATGCTAAATGAGAAATGCTAAATTGCTTCAAGATTAAAACTCATTAATGCATAAATTTTCACAAATTATTAACTTGCAAATTCATTTGAAGACTAACTTGAAAACTAACTTGAAGACTAACTCTTTCTCAACTCAAATTCCTAATTTTATACTTTGAGAGGATAAGTTTATGTGGCCTGGATCAATGGTCATGATCAGATCTACAGATTTGGATTGTTGTGAGCAAAGGTGAAGGTTGAGAGAAAGGGGGAAGGAGAAGACAAGTGTCAGTCATCTCACCTTGACGGGGGGGCTAACTGAGGGAATCTACAGATTGTTGGATAAGATTTACACATCAGAGGACAAGTGGACTCAAGTCCTTCCTAAGATGTAGGGATGTTGGAGAGAATATAGAAGAAGGTTATAAAATATGTGTATGTACAAAATATTTAATTAAATTTGGAAGTTGAAGACAAGTGATGAATTAATATTTAAGAAATATTAATATCTTTAGCCACATGATTGATAAGTTGGAAAAGGGAAGATGAAGTGGAGATAGAAGAATGAGTTGGAAAAAAGATTAAATAATTAAGAATTATTTAATATTTGAGACTATAGGATAGAAGAATAATCATTAGATATTAGATATTCAAATGATTGGAGAAAATAATTAAATATTAGATATTCAATTAATTGATTAGAAGAATAATTAAATATTACATATTTAATTAATTAGAGGAATAGGATAGATGAATTAATTAATAAAATATTTCAATTAAATTAATTAATATAAAGACATGAAATGATTAAATAAATTAATCTTTTCAAATTAACTATTTAATAGAAGAATAAACATTGAATAATATTTATTTAATCGCTCGTAGCCATTTTTATGTGTATATATTTTGCCCCTCTTTGAAATGATGTCGAGACAACATTGTTTCAAAGATTAAATCAAGTATCAATACTGTGCCTGATGGAGATTGAAAATCCTTTTTGTGTGCCCCCTCGGGAGATGGATCGTGAAATTGTTGAAAATTTTGGATAAGCGATTGATCTCACAATAATTGAAAAGGTCCTTCAATTCAATTTATTTATGAAAATAAATATAATTTCCCCATTGAAAAACATTAATTACCCTTCCAAATAGTAAATATAAAATTAATCAAAGTTAGTTTTAATATCATTTGCATCATTGGCAGATTGTGAAGAGATTATCTTGGTGAGGTGGCAAAATGGTGATACCATTGGAGAACCATCGATTTCAGCACATTCGATGATATCAACAACCTCCTGAGTATGGTTATCCGGTATGTACCTTATCTCGAGCCTTTTTGCAACTTGTTGTATAAATTTTCATGTTTGTTTAGCGTGTTTTTGGCTATTTTCAATTTTTTCAATTTTTGACAATTTTGGTTAGCGCTTTTGCATTTAAAGTTAGTGCATCTGATTTTTTTAGCGCATATGCTAATTTTGTTAGCGCATTTGTGATGAATGTTAGCACTTTTTCTTTGTTAACCTGTTTGCTTTCAGTGTTTGTGCATTTCCTGTTTTTGTTCCAAGGTTTAGATCTTGTGCAAAAAAGGTTCACACATATGTTCGATTTAGTGCCTGTGTTCAATAGAATAATGCTTTTGTTAAAAATATTAGAGCTTTCATTTCACATGAATTTGTTTGATGTTTTTCATGTTAAAATTCACTTTGATGAGTAGATTTAGGAATTTTGATGTGCAATTATGATGGATAGGTACTTGATTGATTGATTTGATAATGTTGATTGATAGGATAAACAATTGATTGATTTGATTTGATTGGATAGATTAGCTCTAAGAAACCAATTTAGTTTCTGATGAAGAGCATAACAGAGTTTGATTGAACTCGGTGATTGATAGAAAACCATGATTAATATGTTTAGATTGATTTGATAGCCTGATTTGCTTCATTTGAAAAGATTTACCAATTTTTGATGTGATAGATTAGTGATCGGTTTGATGTGATAGATAAATGAGTGATGATTGGTTGAATTCTCTTGGTAAATAGGAGAAACTTCATGTTCTCCAATGTTGGGAGAAATTCTCGGTGATGTGACACTTAGTTCCAAATCTTACACAGACAGAGGTGAGACATATAGATGTCTGTGAATTATGGCACTTGTTATACATGCCTAATACTATCTATAATAGGGGATTGTTGACAGTGTTAGCCGAGAGATGGCATAGAAAGCATAACACTTTTCACTTGCCCATGGGTGAGATTGGTGTGATGCTTGAGGATGTCTATAGGATTCTCCACATCCTAGTGATCGGTGAGTTAGTTCAGTATGATTTTCAGGATGGTGGATGGACAGAGGCGTGTAGAGTGATATTTGATGGGAGGATATGATTATGTATTACAATACTCTCCCTATGATTCTTGCAGGTTTGATTGGGGGATTCATCTATCCAGATAGGAGATCTCAAGGTTTTGTTGTTGGGTGGGGTGAGACTCTTCAAAGCATGATGCAACTCACTTATTTGTAACATGATCTTCATAAGGTTGTTTTTGATGAGAGTGCTAGTTTGTTGACAGGATGCACACTTTTGGACATCTGGTGATGGGACCACATTTCTATTACATGGACTATTCATCATAGATTTCATGGTGAGAGAAAGCCATATGTTTATTTGTATGCAGGTATCCTTATTTAGCATAAGTTGGGTAAGATGGAGTATTGGCATTGGGTTCTTGATTCACTTGATAGTGTTATTTGGAGACCTTATATGGATTGTGAGCCATGGATGAATCATGCATATACATTACCATTTTTTTATGCAAAGTAAATATCTCGTTGGTTGAACTCCATAAATTGTTGAGAGATAGTTGATTAGTCACATTCTGGGATAGTTTCATATCATTCAGCCTATGCCTACTTATGTCACAATATATGCATGAAGGTACAAGGATAGGCAAGATTGGGGACCTTCTTTGCCATTAAAGATAACACGTGTAGAGTTTCTAGCTACTCCTAGGATGGATTATGATATGAGATTGCACATTCTAAATCTTGGGCTTACTATAGATTATGCTTAGTATATACTTGTACACCCATTTCCTCGTATTACCAATCCAGCAAATCCTCCTCCCACCTCAATACATGAGGATGACAATTTAGATGGTCCTATTATCAAGAGATGGAGATGAAGATGAGAGTTTAGAGCTATCGAGAAGGTCAGAGGGCATGGAGATGAGGGTGGAGATGGAGGTGGTGGTGGTAGGAGGCCCGGATGAAGAGGAGGTTGATTGAGAGTCTGTGGAGGACTATTTGGACAAGGTAGCAGGATTGGGAGACCATTTCCTATGGGTGGGAGAGAGGTTGGATGGATTGGGAGGGATACTAGCAGGGCAGGGATGAGATCACCGATAGGATTGCCCTCTATAGGAGGAGGCAGGATGAGGTTTGCAGAAGAGGCATTGATTTGGGTCAGATTCAACCAGACCCTAGGGTTATTGTAGCTCATGGTGGAGAGGATAAGGATCCAAAGGATGATGTTCCACTCATTAGATGATGGGTTCTGAGTTCTGTTATTTTGATAAATGATTAAGTTGTGATTGTCATTCATGGACACGTGTATTTATGCACAAGTTATTCTCCATTGGTAATGTGTGTTGTTCACACCGGTATTAAATGCCATTGTATGTATAGTCTTTGTTTGTAGAAGACTATCAATGTTTTGCAGAAGATGCTTATCGGTCGTAGAAGTATGAAGACCTCAAAGTGGTATGAAGACCTCAAGCGAAACAAGGATTCCTAGTGACAACTAATCTTTTTGATCGGAACATTATGTTCCAGTTTTCTAGTCTTTGTTTGTTAACTGGTAATTTATATACTATGCTAAACTGGTATAATTGTAAAGTGTGATGAGTTATCATCCATCGACACTTTAGCGGTGTTTCTATGTCATGTTACCAAATATATCTAGATGCACGGTACCTAGGAAATTGTAGTATAATCTTATTGGACCAACATGAAATCTGATTCCTATATGAGGACATCATGTCTGGGGTTTTGGAGAGTTGATATGTGCAAAATAGGTATCTCACTACCGAGCTTGTGAATGCAAAGGATAGAAGACTGAAGTAATATTGTAATGCATCAATGGATAACTATCAAGAATCTAGTCAAGGATTGTGTGCTACTTTCTAGATCATTCACTTGTTGATTACTAATCTCTTCGAGAAGTCTCAAACCCTTAACTAAGTAGGCCCAACCAAGCCTATTGTAAATCCTCTAACAAGGTTGTTCATAGTTGTGGATCTAAATCCTTTAATAGGGTATTCTTTAATACGACTTATCTCCTAACAAAAATCTGGACTCCTAACAGGATCTATTCTAGTGAAGAACATTGTAAGGCCTTAACCAGTCTGGTTAGTATTCTACAGATAGTTGATTTGTGAGTTTTACTCACCATGGTTTTTCCCATTTAGGTTTTGACGTTAAAATGTCTTATATTATGGTGATTGTGCTTCTGTGGGTGAATGTTATATTTACTATTTGGCTTGTTTATGTTTTAACCACTTTAGTGTTTAAACTACTATACCGGTCTGCTGAATTTTTTTTTAAGAGTTTAGTTAAGTTCTTAGGCATACTAATTCACCCCCCCTCTTAGTATTCATCAATTGGTATCTGAGCCAACCTTTGTATAAGTATAACCACTTGGAAGGAGATATGGGGGAATATAGCATGAGGGAACTCACTCATCATCTGACTGAGTTTGAAAGAGCTTATGATGAACTCAAGATCAAGTATAAAGCCTCTTTAGCCAAGAGAAGAAAACTTGTTGAGCAATTGATGGAATTTACTAAAAACAACTCTTCTGATGAAGAAAACATGGAGGCCCTATTTGGAGAAGTGGAGAAACTAAATGAATCCAAAACTAACCTAAGGAGGGAATTGGAAGGACTAACTATCAGGATGAGTCAAGAGCTAGAAAACAAAAGAAAAACTAAAGATTTAGTGAAGTACAAGGAGCATGAGATCTCTAAGTTGAAACAAGAGATTGGTACCATCACAACTCATCTACAAGAGGGTAATGAAGAGAAAGAAGAAATACAAGTAGACCTCAATGTCTCTATCTCTCAAAATGAAACCTTGATGTAAACCAATGATGCTCTTTCCAAGGAACTTGCTAAGTCAAAGGAGATACTTGCAAAGTTCAACCAAAGTGCTGCTAAATTGGAACAAAAGATGGAATCAGTGAAGCCATCAATGGATACCACTTGATTTCATTTCTCTGCATATGAGGAATGTGAAACCTTTTAAGCCAAGAGTAATGCACCAAAATAGAAACCAGTACCTAAGAACAATAGCAAGAGAAACTGTAAGCTAAATTTTAAACTTGTATGCTTCAATTGTCATAAGGAATGACATACTACCAATGTATGTAGGAGAAAAGATTACAATAATTTTCCTTACATGCAAAATAATGTAGCTAGAGCTGGTAGATTTAATGGTCACTATTATGCATGCAACAAGTTTGGGCATAGAGGTTTTGAGTGCAGGCCAGTTATGCACCAAGATCTAAAGGAATTGTCCTGGAACCTCTTATAAATAGGAACCCAAACCATTATAGAACCTATGACCATTGGTCAAATGGTTATGGAGAAACAAATAGTTGGAGAGCAACCTGTTTGATCTGTTATGGTAGCGATCACATTTCTACAACATGTAGAAGGAATAATGGAAATGCGATCATCGGACCATAGAGAACACTTGGTATAGTATGTTATCATTGCAAAAAACTGAGACACACTACCAAAGCATGCAAACTGAGAAAGAATCCATCGAGAAACATACCGGTCGACCTAGAAGGGAAAATCGATGTTGAAACCATTTAGGTGGATATGGATAGAACTTGGAAAAATAAATCTGAAGAGAAGCCACAAGATGTACCAGTTTCCACACCCAGTGTGGAGACCCCTGAACCGGCAAACTAAGCTTCAAAAAGCTTAGGGGGGACATATCTGTAACAATGTTTCAAAGCCCCGAAGTATATCAGTAAAGTGCCTTTATCGATATTGGTTACCTGTCGACTGATAGAAGAAACAAAGTGGTAAAAGGAAAAGTTAGGGTTTGTCCCCTAACAGTGATGCATTTATTATGGTAGGTAGGAGCATATTTAAAATTAACTTTCATCGTCATTTTTACTTACATATTTTTAAAGAAGAATTTTTCTAGCTTGAGTAGAGCAACAAGAGCGATTCATCTTACATTCAAAATAATTCAAGAAGATATTTTTAACAAGATTTTGCAGCCATTTAGAGTGGAGGTCAGAGTGGTAAAACAAGCTTTTGGATAAGTGTGTTGTGTTTGACATCGGTGTACCCTAGTTCGAAATTGGGGAACCCTAGTTTGGAATAAAAAGGTATTTTTTGTCAAATCACTCTCATGTTTTGGATTTATCTAGATAGGGCTTCTACATATAAAATTCCTTCTAGTTCTACCAAACCTGACAAATCATCTGAGTATCTTAGGAAGAAGGTGAAATATAATGCCCTATCTCAATTTCCCATCAGATTCATTGTCAAAGGGGATGTTTCAAGATATATTGATTGCAAACTAGAAGACCTAGTTTCTTTAGTGATTGACTCCCAGCTGAGTTTGTTCTGTGGAGATGATAAGAAGATTAAACTTGAGTACAACTTAATTGAGAAGAAGAAATTTTACAATGCAGTATATTTTCTCAAGGAATTTATAGAAGAACACATTAGGATTATTCTAAGTAGGCTTCATGGTGACAAGATGTACCTTGAGTGAACCCATGATATTACACCAGAGGCAATTCATGTCATGGCTAGTTTCTACAATGTTGGGGAAGTCCACGTTCTTTGCAAGATTACCAAAACCAAAGTGACAGAGCTCACCAATTTTGTGAGAGACTAGCGGGCAATGATTGTAAACACCATAAAAGATGACTTGGTGAAATATGCATGTATGGTAAACGAGTATAGATTATTCTATGCTTATAGGATGATCAAGGAGAATGCAGAATGTGACTTATGTACCTACATGCAAAAACAACTCATGGAGAACTTGAAGTCCATCAAAGTGGACAAAACACTGAAGTTTAAGTTCAGTCAACTACTTGTCGGTTTGTTTTTCTATTTTCAAGGATATTTTCCAGGAGTTGGTGACGTTCAATGGTCAAGTGACTTACTAGTTTCTAGACAAATAAAGGAGAGTCTGCAAGTAGTGGGATCTGCATATCCAGAGACTTTGAACAAGTATTTTGATGTGTTCAAACTAAAGATGAACTAGAGAATGAGAATATCTTGTGATCTAGTTAAAAAATATGAAAATGATATATGTTTCACAATCAAAATAGATCATTGCATAATGCAAGTGGTTGAGCCTAGAGAAGATGAAGTTGAGCCTATGGGCTATGAAGTGGTAAATAATATACTCATAGGGTATGCCTTGATGTGAATGGGTATGCAATAGACTAGCCTAGTCTATGCTCATTGATCCTCTCCTTGGATCACCAGGTGTTCAAACCAAACCCTAGGGTCTCTAGGACTTCCCTTACTTGTGGAATCCCCTGACCTTGCCCAATCCACCCACCAACAACATGTGATTCCTCTCCTAAGGTCTCACCTACTCACAAGCTCCAAATACCCTCACATAGGCTAATAAGGGTTTAACTCTTCCTATACGCTCTTAGGTGCTAGCAAGGATAGGACAGGTCTTTGAAATAGTTCTCCATCCATTCATGTGCCCCCAAGAGGTTTTGACCTTCCTATTTCTTACTGATCTCATTATTTTGCTTCTTTCCTACAAAATAGGGCTACAATGAATGTGCCCAATTAGGCCTCCATTCCAGACTTTTAGGGCTCCCTCTTGCAAATGATGCCTAAACGTGTGAAACTCCCCAAAGGGAAAGCTATTCATTTGGAAAAGCCTCAAATATTTTCTAGGTTTTGGGCCTCCAAGTGTCCGTACACTGCCCTAGGTGAATTTTGGGGGTTTTGAGGGTTTTTATGAGGGTTTTTAGGCCTACCAAGGTCACAGTGATGGTTTGCTATCTTCACCACCTTTTCTAGAGAGGGGAAAGCTCCTCCTTCTCACCAATGATGCTCCACACACCCCTCTACAACTCCTCCAAAGGGTGCCCCCTTTCTTGTCCTTCCTTTCTCTCACGGACCTCTGCAACCTCAACCCTTCCTAGTCGGGCACAATCTAGTCTCACCTAGGAGTGGGTCTTTGAAAGGATTTCCTACATCTTCAAGGGCCCTTCTTCCTTTGGGATACTATATAGGGTCTGCACTCCTATTCCCCATTGTTACAAGGTGTTTCCACAATGGGGATAGGAGTTGTCAACCCATTTACACAAAACAGTCCAAAACTGGACAATGAGAGAGTAACTCACAAAATATTTACAAAACACACAAAACCTGCACAATAAACCTAGCCTAAATGCTCAAAATGAAAGTATAAACATGATACAAGACTTTCAACATAGTTTAGTCTGCAAAACAATCCATTGTCAATCTTTTAATGCTCCATTTGTATCGGCTGGCAACAAAAACATAGTCAAAGTCAAGGTCTTGTTCCTTGGGTCGTACAATCTGACATCCAACCCCTCATTTTAGTGTTTGCAACAATATATAATGTCTTTGCCTCAGTTTTTGTGCCAAGGTTAGGGTTCTCCATGCCAAGATAAGGTTATGACCTATTAGGTGGAAAAGTTGCATGACAACTTTGAAAACTTGTCATGCAACTTTTTGCAACTTTTGAGCAACTTTTGCAATGTTGCTTTTCTTGACTTTTAGGCCTACATTGGGCTATCCTATGGAAAAAACCATGCTAAAAGGACCCCAAACTCATCAGTGGGCACACATACCCTCTACTCCAAAAGAAAACTCAACCTAGACTTGTGAACCTACGACCTAAACTAGGACCTAAATAAGACCAATGAGCTCTTGGCTCTTATTACACTTACATGGCTTCTTAAAGAAGCAAAATCCCAACAAAATCCAAATGGAGGAAGACCTTAGAAGGGTACTCCTACACCATACTCCCCCTCTGCACAAAATTAAGGAACTAGGGGAGAGATGAGTGCTAGGTCAATACCAAGTTTCTCGAGCCTGCCCTCTTCAACCCAAGTGGCTTCAGACTCAGGTTGACTAGCCCACTTCACCAAGTGTTCCATGTAGACTTGGTGTCTAGTAGGCTTCTTCACCCTTGACTCCAAGATCTCCTCTACTATGGGCTGCTTCACTTGAGGTAAGGCCTTCACATCCAAGTCTTGCAGCACCTTGGCTTGATTCTCAGTTTGCCCTACTATTTCACCTTTATATAATATCAAATCAACAACATTGAAGACTGGTGATATAGCCAAATCTGAGGGAAGATCCACCTTGTAGGCATTCTCACCATATTTGGACAGAATTCTACAAGGTCCTACCCTCTTCATTTGTAGCTTAGTAGGCTTGCCGCTTTGCATTCTAGCTTTACATAGATGAACCATCACATAGTCACCCACTTTGAATTGAACCTTTCTCGTTTTTTCATCCACTTTAGCTTTTAGTTTTTGAGTAGACTCTAGGATGGCTCTCTTGACCTATTCTTGGACTTCCTTGATGGTTTGAGTGAATTCCTCTACTTGCCCATTCTTCATCTCCATGGAACCAAGTTCTCTTAGTTCATAGACCCCTCTTGGATGTCTGCCATAGACAACCTCAAATGGACTCTTTCTAGTGGTCCTATTTACATTGTCATTGTAGGCATACTTAGCTTGTGGAATAACTAGATCCCAAGTCTACCCATACTCCTTGGTTAGACACCTCAACAAGTTTCCTAACACCCTATTAATAACTTCAGTTTGACCATCAGTTTGTGGATGGTAAGCTGAGCTAAATGATAAATTAGTCCCTAGTCTTCTCCATAAGGTTTGCCAAAAATGGCCCATGAACTTGCTATCCCTATCTGAAACAATACTTAATGGGAGTCCATGAATCCTTACAATCTCCTTAAAGAAGAGATGTGCAATATAACTAGCATCATGAGTAGTTCTACATGGAATAAAATGGCTCATCTTAGAAAATCTATCTACCACCACATAGATGCTATCCATACCTGTCTTTGTCTTGGGGAGTCCTACCACAAAGTCCATGCTCACACACTCCCTAGGACTATTTGGGACTAGTACTGGCTGATAGAGGCCTGTATTGCTTGATCCTCCTTTTTCCCTTTAACACACACCACATTGCTCCACATACCTTTTCACATCCCTTGGCAACCTAGGCCAATAGTAGTACCTCTGTACTAGATCCAAAGTTTTATTGATTCCAAAGTGTCCACTTACACTTCCATTGTGTTTCTCTTGTATGAGATTTTCTCTCATGGATCCTCTAGGCACACATAACTGATTGACTTTGAACAAGAGACCATTTTGAAGAGTGTAATCTGCATACTCACCATGAAAATGATTCTCAAACTCCTTGCAGACCTTGTAGGCTGATGAGAAGTCCTCATCTTCTTCATAGAGATCCTTGAAACCTTCTATCCCTATGCTCTGCAATTGTAACTCTTGGACAGTCAATAACTTCCAGCTTAAAGCATATGCCACCTTGTTAAGCTACCCCTTTTTATGCTTGATGGTAAAGGTAAAGTATTGGAGGTACTCCATCCACTTCAAATGTCTATTTCTAAGCTTCTCTTGAGTGTTGATGTAACTCAAAGCCTGGTTATCTATGAACACCACAAATTCTTTTGGGAGTAGGTAATGTCTCCATTTCTTGAGAGACTGGACTAGTGCATACAACTCTAGATCATATGCTGAATACCTCTTCTTTGCCTCATTAAGCTTCTCACTAAAAAATGCCATAGGCCTTCCCTCTTGACTCAATACACCCCCTACTACAATTCCATTTGCATCACATTCCAATGTGAATAGCTTATCAAAAGTAGGTAAGAGTAGGATGGGTTTTGTGGCTACTTCCTACTTCAATAATTGGAATGCTTCATTAGCTTGTTTAGTCTATTTGAACTTAGTTTTAAGGCCTCCTTTTATGGTGTCAAGTACTGGTGCACATATGCCACTAAAGTTCCTCATAAACATTCTATAGAATTGGGATAAACCATGGAAACTCCTAACTTAAGTCCTTGTTTTAGGGGCAGGCCAATTCAAGATTGCCTCCACTTTGCTTGGATCCATCTTCAAGGTTCCCTTAGACACCACAAACCCCAAGTAGACTAACTCTTTCTTCAAAAAGTCACACTTCTCTAAGTTGATAGCCAACTTCTCTTCATGCAACCTCTCTAGGACTAACCTCAAATGTTCTAGGTGCTCCTCTTTGGTTCTGCTATTGATGAGTATGTCATCTAAGTACACCACCACAAATCTGCCTATGAAGTCCTTCAACACCTCATTCATCAACCTCATGAAGGTGCTTGGGGCATTGGTAAGTCCAAATGGCATCACAAGCCATTCATACAACCCTTCTATGGTCTTAAAAGTGGTCTTCCACTCATCACCCTCCTTAATCCTAATCTGATGATAACCACTTTTAAGGTCCAACTTAGTAAAATACATGGCACCTCCTAAACACTCCATCAAATCCTCTATTCTAGGAATAGGAAATCTATACCTTATGATGATCCTATTAATTGCCCTTGAATCAGTGCAAAGTCTCCACTTTCCTCCCTTCTTTGTTGCTAGTACTACCAGGATTGCACATGGGCTGATGCTCTTCTTGATTAGTCCTTGATCCAACAACTCCTGCACTTGCCTTGCCACCTCCTTGTTTTGATCAGGTGTGAGCTTATATGCTACTTTATTGGGCAGGGATGCACCAGGAAAAAAGTCTATTTGATGGCTTATAGACCTTATTGGTGGAAGTGTTGCAGGTGCTCCATCACTCACTATGTCTTTATACTCTTGCAACATTTGCTTTACCTCCTTAGGTACCTCTATCTGCAACTTATCTTCCTCCTCCTTTGGCTTCACAAAGATGGCACATCCCACTATCTCCTCTTCATGCAGTAGGTGTAAGAACTCTTAACCAATATTAAGTAAGACACTAGGTGTTATTGAGGTTCCCTCATCACTCTCTATCAGATAGTGAATCTTATAAGTTCTGTTGTCCTTCTTGAAGGAAATGGAGTTCTCCTCTCCATCATAGATCATCTTCCTATCAAATTGCCAAGGTCTACCTAGCAGTAGATGAAAAGAATCCATGGGTAACACATCACAAAGGATCTTATGCTTGTATCCTCCAATAGATAACTCTACCCAAGTCTGTTCATTGACAAACACACTCTGTCCTTGATTCAACCATGTCACCTTGTAAGGGCTAGTGTGTGGTATCTTTGTGCGTTTCAACTTCTTGGCTTCCTCATCTGATATGATGTTATCAGTTGACCCTGAATCAACTATCACATTACAAACCTTCCCAAGTATTTTGCATCTCACCCTAAACATGCTCTCCTATGCTTAGGTTCATCCTTAACCAGGTGTCTTATCAAGACTCTATTGAACATCTGATTTTCTCCAATCTTTGATTCAATATGGTCCACCTTAGGTGTTTCACTGCTTGATGTGTCTTCAAGGGCATAAGCAACCCTCTTTCCACTATTTGATGAGGTAGGCTTGTTAGGGCATCTATAGGTCGGGTGTCCCAATTGACCACAATTGTAGCATTTCATGGCTGCAAAGTAGGAATTACCCCTGATGGTACCTCTGCTCCTATTTGGGCCCCCTTGTGCACCTCTTCCTCAAGAATGGCCTCCTCTAAGAGTGGTTTTGTTGTTATGCTCAGTCAACTTGGACTCTCCTTGATTCCTTTGCTCACTTGCCTTACTTTGGTAACCACCTCAGTGACTCATTTGATCTCTACCTCTGCCTCTATCCCTATTGTTGGAGTCTCCCTTCCTTGTGTTCCTCTCTTCCACCTTAGTAGCAAGTTGATGACGCTTTTGGATAGTGGTAGGAGTCCATAGGCTTATCTCTTCTTGGATGTTCCACTTTAGGCCACTTAGATACCTAGCCACCTTGATAGATTCCTCTTCTTGGACTTTGGATCTAAGACAAATCTTTTGAAAATCCTTTGTGTAAGAGGCCACATCAAGGTCTTTATGCTTCAATCCCCATCTCTTCTTATGAAGTTGGACTTCATAATCATCTGGCAAGTAGTTCTCCTTGATCTTACTCACCATGGCCTTCCTGTTTGCAATAGGTAGCTTCCCCATGCTAATTCTCTCCTCTTGCAAGTACTTCCATCATGTCAAGGTTGCTCCCCTTAGTCTTGATTTAGCAACCTTAACCTTTTGAGCTTCTGTCACACCTTCACACTCAAAGTGGTTCTCCATACCCTCAATCCATTCCATGAGGGTGTCAATATCCATCCTTCAACTGAAATGTGGCAATCCTTCAAAAGCTTTTGTATTCAAAGCCTTGGTGGCCTTTACAAAAGGTTCTTCATTGATTAAGTGGTCTGGTTTAGGTATGATGTCATCTAGATCAATAGCTTTCTTGCCTCTATCACTAGTGTCTACACCCCAAAGTTCTTGTGCTCTCTGATCAACCACTTCTTAGAGCTTGTTCCTTATCTCACTTAGCATCTTCAAGGAGTCTGTTTTTCTCCTTTTGTTCTTCTACCTCCATAGCCAGCTTTGCATTAATGACCATTATGTTCTCCCCTACTGATTCACCAGAATATAGAGACATGCACGGTCCACCAAATCTTTAACTTGCTCTGATACCAATCTGATGGGAATGGGTATGGGATAGACTAGCCTAGTCTATGCTCCTTGATCCTCTCATTGGATCACCAGGTGTTCCAACCACACCCTAGGGTCTCTAGGACTTCCCTTTCTTGTGGAATCCACTGACCTTGCCCAATCCACCCACCAACAACATGTGATTCCTCTCCTAAGGTCTCACCTACTCACAAGCTCCAAATACCCTCACATAGGCTAATAAGAGTTTAACTCTTCCTATACCTTCTCAGGTCCTAGCAAGGATAGGATAGGTCTTTGACATAGTTCTCCATCCATTCATGTGCCCCCAAGAGGTTTTGACCTAAACCTATTTGTTACTGATCTCACTATTTTGCTTCTTTCCTACAAAATAGGGCTACAAGGAATGTGCCCAATTAGGCTTCCATTACGGACTTTTAGCACTCCCTCTTGCAAACGATGCCTAAACTTGTAAACTCCCCAAAGGGACTACTATTCATTTAGCAAAGGCTCAAATATTTTCTAGGTTTTGGGCCTCCAAGTGTCTGTACGCTGCCCTAGGTGAATTTAGGGGTTTTTGAGGGTTTTTATGAGGGTTTTTAGGCCTACTAGGGTCACAGTGATGGTTTGCTATCTTCACCACCTTATCTGGATTGGTGGAAGCTCCTCCTTCTCAAAAATGATGCTCCACACACCCCTCTACAACTCCTCCAAAGGGTGCCTCCTTCCTTGTCCTTCCTTGCTCTCATGGACCTCTGCAACCTCAACCCTTCCTAGTCGGGCACAGTCCAGTCTCGCCTAGGAGTGGGTCTTTTAAAGGCTTTCCTACATCTTCAATGGCCCTGCTTCCTCTGAGGTATTGTATAGTGTTTGCACTCCTATTCCCCATGGTTTCAAGGTCTTTCCACAATGGGGATATGAGTTGTCAACCCATTTACACAAAACCATCCAAAACTGGATAGTGAGAGAGTAACTCACAAAATATTTACAAAGCACACAAAACCTACACAATAAACCTAACCTAAATGCTCAAAATGAAAGTATAAACACAATACAAGACTTTCAACATAGTTTAGTCTACAAAACAATCCATTGTCAATCTTTTAATGCTCCATTTGTGCCGACTGACAACAAACACATAATCACAGTCAAGGTCTTTTTCCTTGGGTCGTACAATCTGACATCCAACCCCTCATTTTAGGGTTTGTAACAATATATAATGTCTTTTCCTTGGTTTCTGTGCCAAGGTTAGGGTTCTCCATGCCAAGCTAAGGTTATGACCTATTAGGTGGGAAAGTTGTATGACAACTTTGAAAAGTTGTCATGCAACTTTTTGCAACTTTTGAGCAATGTTTGCAATGTTGCTTTTCTTGACTTGTAGGCCTACATTGGGCTATCCTATGGACACAACCATGCTAAAAGGACCCCCAACTCATCAATGGGCACACGTACCCTCTACTCCAAAAGAAAACTCAACCTAGACTTGTGAACCTAGGACCTAAACTAGGACCTAAACAAGACCAATGAGCTCTTGGCTCTTATTACACTTACATGGCTTCTTAAAGAAGCAAAATCCCAACAAAATCCAAATGGAGGAAGACCTTAGAAGGGTGATCCTACACCATGCCTCTACCCTACTTGCTTCACCACTAGATCCAAAGAAGAAGAGGACCAGTACTTACTCTAAGAGGATCAAATCTATTGAAGTACCAAAGCCGAAAAAGAGTAAAGTAGTGCCATCGATATCGCCATAGGTTATATTTGTTGCCAATCCAAGAGTGACCAAGAGGTCACCAGCCAAAATGAAACTAGAGGCTATTCTGCCAAAGGTATTCGAAAGGAAGAGAAAAACTAGGAATAACTCACTAGATTTAGAAGTCAAGGTAATCAAGCAAGAAGACGAAGTCAACTAGTAATGTACGAACAACCTCTGCACTAGTAAATATACATGTTGCTTCTTACCAACCTATGACACATTTTCAAAGAATTATGAAGAATGTTAAAAGGAAAGTACTTGATGACCTAAAAGATTATTTTGATGATCTTAGCGATAGTGAAAATGAAGAAGTGGAGCTAGAGGTCATTAAATATTTGTGTGATAATGATCAGTCTCTAATTGAAATTAAATATGTTATTCCTAATTATTTATATAATTATTTGGATAATAAATGATGCATTGTCATTGAAAAGGAGCAAGAAATTAGGGAAGAAATTTTTACCCAATATTTTCTTGATGTCTCTAATTCATAACTGTTTGAGATTCTTAATCGATACAAAGGCATATTTTTCATGTGAAGAAGAATACTTCAGCTACTCGGAGGCAAAACTTTTGAAGTAGAAAAAGACACCAATCTACAGGTTAAAGAAGCTATCAAAATGTAGAAAGTATCTAAAGCTAATTGATAGGCTAAGCAAGAGGCTAACCTATCCATAACCAAACTGGATGAAATCTTCGACAATCTGGGTGAAGAGAATAGCATAACAAAATGACCCCATTGATGTTGATGCACTAGATGTTGAGGACACCACTCCAAAGAGGGCAAAAGATGAAGAGGAGAGAGTCGAGAAAGAAAAAGATGAGAAAGCGGTAAAAGAGAAAGCGGAGAAAGAAAAACAAGAGAAAGAGCAAGCAGAGAAAGTGAGACAAGAGAAAATGAGAGCAAAGAAGAAAGAAGAGAAGAAGAAGGAAGAGGAGAAGAAGAAGGCAGATGAGAAGAAGAAGGAATATGAGAAGATGAAGGAAGATGAGAAGAAGAAGGAAGAAGAGAAAAAGAAGGATGAAGAAGAGAATTAAAAGGAAGAAGAGAAAAAGAGAGAAGAAGAGCAGAATAAAGAAGAAGAGAAGAAGAGAGTGGAAGAGGAGAAAGAGAAGGCTACCAAGGTAGCCCAAGAAAAAGAAGAAGAGGAGAAGAAAAGACAAGAGAAGAGAAGATGAAGGCAAAGGAAGGAGGATAGAATCCTAAGATAACTAGAGATCAAGCCAAGTAGGTTGATCCCACCGGTCCCATCGATTTGACTCTTGCCTATCTTACTCAATCGGTTGATGAAAGTGAGCTACTAAGGAGCATTCAACTAGCGTAAGTTAGATTGGAAGAACTAAGGAAAAAGAAAGAACATGATGTCATTCAATTTTTTGTTGACACTCTTTCCAATCTAATCCCCGGTAATAACCTTCCCAGTACTGATTCCTCACTGGCCAAGATAAAACTTCTTTGCACAGCGGTAGATGATCAAGTGCAATCTTTAGAAGATGTTGCCCAGGTTTCTACAAAGAAGAATTATGAAAACACTTTGAGAATTTATCTATGGGTGAAGGTAGCCTACTCTTGAGTAAAATCTGCCAACCTTGCCTATTTTGTGATGATGCTCGGAAAAAGAAGAGTCAACTCCAATGAGAGTTACAGAAGTATATCAACAACTTCAAATTACCATATGATTTGTTCATAGTGTATGGACAGACCGTTCACACTCACCAACATTAAATTGCAAAGATTGAATCAGAGATCTACAAGAGGTCTCAAGATCTACAGAAGCTCCAGTAACTTATATTAACAAAATTGCAGGTTCTTCAGAATTGTTTCTTGAAATTGGAGGATATTACTATAACAGAGGAGATGATCACTATCGATGCAATGGAATAATTAGCCTTCCAGATGAAGACCGAGAGTGAAATTGTTGCCTCACTTCTTGATTCATGGTCTTTATACATGAAGAGTTTTTTGAAAAGCTTTAAACCTCTTTTTGAGAAGTTTTACTCTTTATTGTCATGAACATATACTATGTTTTTATGTTATCTAGTATCACTTTGTGAACAAGGGAGTGTTTGCATTACTTTGTCATTGTTGGCAAAGGGTGAGTAGTATTTAAAATTTCATGCACATACTTGTAAGTTTTGCAAAGGGAGTAGTGTATATGCTTAGGGGGAGTAATTTTGATAATGGCATCTATTTTTGATTTGTAAGCACTTAGATGTCAAAATTTTCTTAAGTGTTACCATAAATGTCAAAGGGGGAGGTTGTTGGTATTTTGATAAATGCTTAAGTTGTGATTGTCATTGATGGACACACACTTAAGTTGTTATTCTCCATTGGTAATGTGTGTTATTCAAATCGGTATTATATTACATTGTATGTATAGTCTTTATTTGTAGAAGACTATCATTATTTTGCCTAAGATGCTTACTATTCGTAGCAGTATGAAGACCTCGAAGCGGTATGAAGACCTCAAGCAGAACAAGGACCCCTAGCTGCAGTTAATCTTTTTGATGGGAACATTATGTTCTAGTTTTCTAGTCTTTGTTTGTTAACCAGTAATTGGTATATTGTACTAAACTGGTATAATTATAAAGTCTGATGAGTTATCATCCATCAATACTTTAGTGGTGTTTCTGTGTCATGTTACCAAATATGTCTAGATACACTATACCTAGGAAATTGTAGTCTATTCTTATTGGACAGACATGAAATCAGATTCATATATGAGGACATCATGTCTAGGGTTTTGGAGAGTTGATATGTGCGAGTATTGTAGAAAAGATAAGGTCTATGTGAAATACGTATCTCACTACACAACTTGTGAATTCAAAGGATAGAACACTGAAGTAATGTTGTAATGCATTAATAGAGAACTACCAAGGATCAAATCAAGCATTATGTGCTACTTTCTAGATCATTCACTTGTTGATTACTAATCTCTTCGAAAAGTCTAAAACCCTTAACCAGGTAGGCCCAAACCAAGCCTATGGTAAATCCTCTAACAAGGTGGTTCATAGTTGAGGATCTAAAATCCTTTAACAAGGTAGTCTTTAATAGGAATTATCTCCTAATAGAAATCTGGATTCCTAATAGGATTTGTTCTGGTGAAGAACATTGTAAGGCCTTAACTAGTCTAACCATAACTAGTCTGGTTACTATTCTGCAGATAGTTGATTTGTGAGTTTTGCTCACCGTGGTTTTCCCATTTGGGGTTCCACATCAAAATATCTTGTGTAATGGTGATTGTGCTTCTATTGGTGAACTCTCTATTTTCTATTTGGCTTGTTTATGTTTCAACTAGTTTGGCATTTAAACTACTACACGGGTCTACTGAAAAACTATTTAAGAGTTCAGTTAAGGTTTTAGGCATTCTAATTGATAGGGAGGACCTTAGATTCCTTGATTCAGCTCGATTCACTCCAAGGCTTTCTTCCTAGCCTAACTCTGGAATGCTTCTCTCTATTCCCCTAATCCACATTAGGTCCTCACAACCAAGGTTTGATACTCTACTTTTTGTGAATTCACTTTCGTAAATCCACCAACTCACTAATCCACCAGATCTCACCAAACACCTTCCAGGGTGTTTTGTACCATGGATTATACCTACAACTTCTCCAAAGTTATTTTCCTCCTCATCCTTGTATCTTTCTTCCTATTGATCCCATCTTACCCATGGTCTGAGGCTAATAGCCTAGACTCCAGTCTACCCTACAAGTGATTCCTCTCAGTCACTAATACCTAGCTAGGCTATCATCAAGATCACCTAGGGCCAGTCTATTGAAATGCCCGATGCCATTCCCTAGTCTGCTACAAATAGAACTCTACCATATATGGTTGGCTCTTCTTGACAACCTCCAATGGTCATGTTGATCCAATGATGGAGAATCAAGAGAGATCCATGCTATAACTACTTGTTACCAATAGGAAAACAAAAATAGAAAGAAAACTTTATCTACATAGTCAATCTTGGCATGACTTCAAAACTAGAACTTACAAAATGTAGAAGAGAAACATCTACTCTATCTACACTGGCATCTAAAGAATCAAGCCATTATTTAAAGTTTACAAACACAAATGAATTCTGAGAAAAGAAACTAGAAAATGGTTTACAAATTACTATTCAAAAGATGTTCTTGTTCTTTGTGGAATCAAATCCACCCAATTTCCTTCTCGTCTCTTTACAAAATTCCCATTGGGTCTTTTATAGCCTCTATGACATGTCATGAAACATTCCTAACAGACAAGATCAAACTCAACACAATCAGTTTCCTACTGTAATTGTCTTTCAACCTCCATCGGGTCATCGGGCTAGCACCACAACACTTATCTTGACATCTGATGGTGGCTTACAACTCATTCTTCTATCAGGTCATCGGAGTAGCCTCAAAACACTTACTCCAATGTCTAATGACATTTCACACATTGCACACTTCCACATTGGTTTCTATCGGGTCATCGGGTTAGCATCAAGACATTCTTACCGATGGCCAATGGTGCACTCCACTTCCTCATCGGGTTATCAACATAGCTCCCAACCTATTATGCTGATGGTCGATGATGTGATCCACACAGTATGCTTTCCCATTGGTTCATCGGGCTAGAATCAAACATGTCTTTTTGATACCTGATGGCTCCATTTTGAGCTCACTCCGCTCGCTCCACTCCTTGGCAACCTCATCAACTCATCGGGGTAGTTGGAAAACACTTTCACTAAAAGATGATGGTTCCGCTTTGACTTGCTCCATCCATTGGTGAATTCATCAGGCTATCAGGATAGGTGGAAAACACTCTTGCTGATAGTCGATGGCACCTCATCGGGTTATCAGGATAAGTATAGCCGATACATGAAATTTTGAAAAGAAGTCAAAATGCACTCCAGGCTCCAAATAGACAACCTAATGGACTAGAACCAGTCCTTATGCCAAAATTTCCAAAATTAAAAAGGGTATTTTCTCACCCTTAGGTGATCCTGCACCATACTCCCCACACAAAAAATCAAGTCCCCCCTAGAGGCGGTAAGGTGACATCAATGCCTAGTCTTTTGAAATCAGATTCCGCAACCCAAGTGGCTTCAGCTTTAGGTAAGTTGCACCACTTTATTAAGTGTTCCATATACATGTCATGCCTTGTTTTCTTCTTCACCCTGGAATCTAAAATTTGTTATGCCTATTGTTTAGAAATGGGTGGTACTAAAATATCACTGAGAGTAGTTTCCCCTTCTAGATTTGGTAGATCTGGCACTACTACGTGACCTTTAAACTAAACCAAGTCTTGGACATTAAACACAGAAAATAGTGCCAAATCTGCGGGTAACTCTACCTTATAAGCATTGGAGCCATACTTGGCCAAAATTTTGCAAGGACCTATTCTCCTCATTTGAAGCTTACTAGGGACTCCCTTCTGCAATCTTACCTTGTTCAGATATACCATAACCATGTCCCGCATTGCAAATTGAATGTCTTTTCTCCTCTCATCTGCTTTAGCCTTAATGCTCTACATATGTCAATCAAGGTTCTCTGCACTTGTTCATGTACCTCTTTCATAGACTGAGTGAAATTCTGTGCATGTCCACTTCTTCCTTCTAGGCTTCCTAAATCATGAAGTTCACAAACACTGTGTGGGTGGAGTCCATAAACAATCTCTAAAGGACTCTTACCTGTAATTTTATTGACACTGTCATTATATGCAAATTCTTCCTATGGTAGCACTTGATCCTATATTTTTCCATATTCTTTTGTTAGACACATCAAAAGATTACCCAATACTTGGTTAATGATAAGTAGAACTAACAGAAAGGTTAGTTCCTAGTATTGTCCACAGAGTTTTGCAAAAGTGTCCCATAAACTTCACATCTCTGTTTGAAACTATACTAAGAGGAAGTCCATGAATTCTTACCACCTCTTTGAAAAATAAATGTGCAATCTAACTAGCATCATGCGTAGTCTTGCATGTAACAAAATGACTCATTTTACTAAACCTATCAACAATGACAAAAATACTATCTAGGCCAGTCTTGGTTTTCGGCAAACCCACAATAAAATCCATGTTGATGCACTCCCATAGTCATTTGGTAATTGGTAAAGGTTGGTATAGTCCAACATTTGAACTAGTACCCTTGGCTTTTTGACACACAATACAGTGCTCAACATACTTCTTGATATCTTTATGCATTTTCGGCCAATAATAAAATATTTGCACAAACTCAAGTGTTTTATTCAGACCAAAATGTCCACTAAGAATTCCATTATATTTTTCCTGTATGAGATTTTCCCTCATAGATCCTCTTGGAACACATAACTGACATCCCTTAAACAAAAGACCACTCTGCAATGTGTAATCTGCATACTGGCTATTGAAATGGTTATTAAACTAATTGCATACCTTGTATACCTTAAAAAAGTCTTCATCTTCTTTTTAAAGCTCCTTGAAACTCTCCACACCTATGCTTTGCAAAGTCACTTCTTGGACAATGGGAATTTTTCTACTCAAGGCATCTACTACCTTGTTCAGTTGTCCCTTTTTGTGCTTGATAGTGAAAATGTATGCCTGTAGGTATTCTATCCATTTGATGTGTCTATTGATCAACTTTTCATGAGAATTGATAAAACTCAAGGCTTGGTTATCTGTAAACACTACAAATTATTTGGGCAAAAGCTAATGCCTCCACTTCCTAAGAGCTTGCACTAAAGCATAAAATTCTAAGTCATAGGATGAGTATCTCTTCTTGGTTTCATTCAATTTCTCACTAAAGAATTCTACTGGCCTTCCCTCGTGGTTCAAAACAACTCCTACTATTGTATGACTAGCATCACATTCTAGGGTAAACAACTTATCAAAACTTGGTAAAACTAGGATGGGTTGGGTAGCTATCCTCTTTTTGAGTAACTCAAACCCCTGGTTGGCTTCTTTAGTCCACCTAAACTTAGTCTTCAACCCACCCTTAATTGTATCAAGAATAGGAGCACAAATTTCACTAAAACCTCAAATGAACATCCTATTAAATTGGGTAAGTCCATGAAAACTTCTTACCTCAGAATCAGTTTTCTGTGTAGGCCAACTCTATATTGCTTCCACCTTGTTAGTATCCATTTTGAAAGTGCCTTGAGATACAATAAAAACCAGATAAATGAGTTCTTGTTTCACGAATTCACATTTTTCAAGATTGATTGCCAATTGTTCCTCATCCAGTTTCCCCAATATAATCTGCAAGTGTTCAAGATGCTCTTCCTTTGTTTTGTTAAATATGAGGATATCATCAAAGTGTACCACTATAAATCTACCTATGTATTCCTTCAACACCTCATTCATCAACCTCATGAAGGTACTAGGAGTGTTAGTAATCCCAAATGGCATAACTAACCACTCATATAACCCCTCTATAGTCTTACAAGTTGTTTTCCATTCATCCCCTTCTTTAAACTAGATCTGGTGATATCCACTCTTTAAATCCATCTTAGTGAAATACTTTTCTTTTCCAAGACAATCCATTAAATCTTCAATTCTAGGGATAATAAATCTACATCTTATGGTGATTATGTTTATTGCTTGAGAATCAGTACATAATCTCCATTTATCTCCTTTCTTGGTTGCTAAGACTACTGGCACAACACATGGACTTACACTTTTTCTCATTAGACCTTTATCAAGCAGCTCTTGTACTTGTCTTGCCACTTCTTTATTTTGTTCAAGAGTCATCTTATATTCAACCTTATTAGGCAGTGATACTCTGGCTATAAATTCTATCTGGTGACTTACTACTCTAGGAGGAGGTAGTATTGTGGGTGTTTCATCACTTACAATATCCTTGAATTATTCTAACAACTGTTGAACCTCTTTAGGTAAACTTTCTTGTTCACTCTTCTTTTCTTGACTAGGTTTCACTAAGAGAGCATAATGTTCTCCATCTCCTTTCTTGAGATCTCTCAAAAATTCTTTTCCTTCGGCCAACAACACATTAGGACCACTAGTATTGGTTCCTTCATCCTCTATCCAATATTGAATCCTGTATGTCACCCCTTCCTTTGTGAATGCATAGGAGTTCTTTTCACCATCATGGATAGCTTTCCTATCAAATTGCCATGGTTTGCCTAGCAACAAATGACATGCAACCATGGGTAGAACATCACACAAAATTCTATCAGGATATTTCCCAATTGCAAATTCAACCCATACTTGTTCATTTACTAACACATGTTGTCCTCTATTCAACCATGTGACTATGTGGCATGCTACTCAACCCAAGTTTACTTACTACTTCTTCAGAGATGATATTGTTCATTGATCCTGAGTCAATGATCACTTTAGAGACCTTACTAAGTATCTTGCACTTTACTCTGAAAAGAGACCTCCTCTATTTAGGATCTTCCTTAACCAGTTCCCTGATTAGCATCCTTCTAACCATCATATTCTCACCATTCTCTGAGTCAAGGTTTACTTTAGGAGACTTCACACTACTAGAATCCTCTTGCACATAATTTATTCTTTTCTCTAAATGTGATGAGGTTTCCATCTCCAAAGACCTATAGCCAAGCTGACCAAAATTATTGCAGTGGTAACACTTTGTGTTTGCAAAGTATGAACCTTCGCTAGAAATTCCAGATCTACCTCTTTTGTTGTTGTTATGACCTCTTCCTCTAACATAATTTCCTCTTCCATTGGATTCATTAGTCTCCTCAGTCAATTTTGCCTCTCCTTGTGATCTTACTTCACTTCTTTTGCCACTGTAGCTTCCTCTATATCCTTTTCAATTGCAGGCTCTACCTCTGCCTCTACTAGTGCTTTCATGTTTCTTCTTATTCTTTTCTTCTACTTGCAGGGCTAACTAATAACATTTGTGAACTGTATTTGGACTCAAAAAAATTAATTCCTCTTGTATGTTCCATCTCAGACCATTAAGATACCTTTCTATTCTAATGCTTTCATCCTTCATCACTTTTGACCTTACACACAACTTCTGGAACACTTTGGTGTAGGTACTTGCATCTAACTCCTTTTGCCTTAGGTTATGTCTTTTCCTATGCAACTGAACGTCATAATCCTTAGGAAGATAAGTCTCTCTGATTTTTCTTACCATCTCTTTCAAAGTAGAGATGGGGATCTTACCTTCTCTTTCTCTCTCATTTTGTATAAACTTCCACCAAGTAATGACAACACCTCTCATTCTTGACTTAGCCACTTTAACCTTTTAGGCCTCAGTGACACCTTAAAACTCAAAATGATTTTACATACCATCTATCCATTTCATTACCGACTCTTCTTCCATTTTGCCACTAAACAGTGGTACTCCTTCCAAAGACTTTCCACTCACTACCTTCAAAGACTTCAAAAATGGTTCTTGATGAATAACAGGGTCTAGGGCAGGGACTTCATCCTCTATTGTCATCATTTTACCCTTCTCTTCTATCTTCCCACTCCCTTCTATTGTCATGACTTCCATTACACCTAGTTTCTGCTACAACTGCTACAACCTTTCCTTGAGCAATCAGTTTTAATCTTCTTGGTCAGCGACCTGTTTAGCCAATTCTGCATTGGTCACCATCCTTACTCCTTCTGATACTAGATTACTTTTACACTCTTCACCCCAAATCTTTAACTTTCTCTAATACCAATCTGATGGGGAGGATCCTAGATTGTTTGAGTCAGCTTGACTCACTCCAAGGATTTCTTCCTAGCCTAACCCGGGAATGCTTCTCTCTATTCCCCTAATCCACACTACGTCCTCACTACCGAGCTTTTATACTCTTCTCTTTGTGAATTCACTTTCATAAATCCACCAACTCACTAATCCACCAGATCTCACTAGACACCTTTGAGGGTTTTCTCTACCATGGATTGTACCTACAACTTCTCCTAAGTTGTTTTCCTCCTCATGCTTGGATATTTCTTCCAATTGATCCCATCTTCCCCCTAGTCTGATGCTAACAACCTAGACTCCAGTCTACCTTGCAAGTGATTCCTCTTTGTCACTGATACCTAGCTCATCTATCATCAAGCTTTCCTAGGGCTAGTCTGTTGAAATGTCGACACCATTCCCTGGTCTACTACAAATAGAACTCTACTATACATGACTGGCTCTTCTTGATAACCTCTAATGGTCATGTGGATCCCATGATAGAGAATCAAGACAAAGCCATGCTATAACTACTTGCACCAATAGGAAAACAAAAAAAGAAGGACAAATTTATCTACAGAGCAGAGCTTTGCATGACTTCAAAATTGGAACTCACAAAATGTAGAAGAGAAACATCTACTCTATCTAAACTGGCATCTAAATAATTTAACCATTATTTACAATTTACAAAACACAAATAAACTCGGAGAAAAGAAATGAGAAAATGGTTTACAGATTGCTATTCAAAAGATGTTCTTGTTCTTCATGGAATTGTATCCATCCAACTCCCTTCTCCTCTCTTTACAAAATGCCCATTAGGTCTTTTATAGCCTCTACGATATGTCATGAAATATCCATAACGGACCAGATCGAACTTGACACAATCATTTTCCTGCTGTAACTGCCTTTCAATCTCCATTGGGTCATCAGGTTAGCACCACAACACTTATCCCCACATCTGATGGTGGTTTATAACTCACTTGTTTTTCTATTGGGTCATCAGAGTAGCCTCAAAACACTTACTCCAATATCCAATGATATTTCACATATTGTGCACTTCCACATTGGTTTCCATCGGGTCATCGGGTTAGCATCAAGACATTCTTGTCGATGGCCGATGGTGCGCTCCACTTGCTCATTGAGTTATCAGCGTAGCTCCCAACCTATTATGTCGATAGCCAATGATGTGCTCCACACAGTATTCTTTCCCATCGGATCATTGGTTTAGCATCAAACATGTCTTGTTGATACCTAATGGCTCTAGTTTGAAATCACTCCACTCGCTCCTCTCCACTAGTGAATGCATCAGCTCATCGGGGTAGGTGGAAAATACTTCTACCGATAGCTAATGGTTCTTCCTCCAACCTTTGGTGACTTCATCAGGCTATCAGTATAGGTGGAAAACACTCCCGTCGATAGTTGATGGCACCTCATTGGGTTATCAGGATAAGTATAGCCGATACATGAAATTTTCAAAAGAAGTCAAAATGTAGTCCAAGCTCTAAACAGACAACCTAATGGACTAGAACCAATCCTTATGCCAAAATTGCCAAAATTCAAAAGGGTATTTTCTCACCCTTAGGTTCTCCTGCACCACTAATTCACCCCTCCTCTTAGTATTCATCACTGAGAGCTACTCAGACTGACATTCTAGCAGGTGGATAGGGAGGTGGAGATGAGAGGATTGGGGTTCATGTGCCTCAACAGGATGTGCCAGAGCAGGAGACCATGGATAGTCTCAAAGCACAGATAGATCAACTTAGATTACAGGTACATACATTCATGACAAAGAGAGACAAAGCTATTAGGAGACAACGAGATACTCAAGACCTCCTTGATCACATTCATTAGGTTGGATTAGGCACTCTCTTAGCTGATACTATTAGAGCACTAGTTCAGGTTGGGAAGGAGACTTCCCATTGGTGATGATTATATGAGGATTTAGTCGTAGAGAGCCAGGGAGTAGGTAGCTATCATACCACCGCGAGGATGGATATTAGCATCGGTGGAGACATGGGACCTCCTTAGAGGAGTGGTGATCATGGGAGACACACATCTAGAGGTTCTTCTTACCCAAAACCACAGAGATGGACAAAGTCAGGTGGTAGTGGTACAGGACAATCTTGGCTTGACTTTGTATTGATGAGGTACTTGTACTTTTGATCTGATATCATTATATACTTGGACTTCTATTATTTTATGATGATAAATATGTAGACATGGACTCTATATGATGATGATCTTGTATTGTGCATGTTACTCTATATGATGATGATCTATATGCATTGATTATATGGATGATGTTATGATCTTTTCTCTTCATTTTTTATGATGCTTTTATATGACAATGCAATGATAAATGATTTTGATTTTGAAAATGCAAATGAAAATGATTACTAACTTAAATGATATGTTGATGAAAAGATGTAAATGCAATGATCTATATGAGAATGCAAATGAATGATTGATTGTTTTAATGTTTATGCATATAATTATGGGAAAATGCAAATGATCTACATGATATGCTTTTGCCTTTTATATGTAAGGCTTATAATGATTATGAATATAAGTGCAAAGAAGCAACTAAATGATCTTTAATGAAATTTAATGAACTTTAATGATAATACAAATAATAATGATGATACACTACATGATTACTAAAATGCACTTAATTAAATGCAAACTAATGCAACTAAATGAAATGGGTGATGATTAGAATGATTCTAAAAATGAATGCACTTTATAATGATCAAATGCAAATTGTTTTTGTTTATCCAAGTATACTCAATCTTTATTCATGACCATTGATCTGTGAATGAAATAAGATGCTTATGATGCAACTGACAATGAATGATTATAATGCAAATGAATAATGAGCTAATCTAAAAATAATCTAACTAAAAAATGATACTACCATTCTTCATATGCTTCTCTGGTAACAGTGCTTGATTTCATCATTGGGTGTTAAAATATTGTAAGAAAATACAAGCAACTTGACATAATGATCCAAGATGACCTAAGTATTTCTTACATGGGTTTTGATATAGCAATTTTATACAAGCAAATTAATATAATGAATCAAGTTGACTTAAGTATGTCTTGCATAATAGACAATGATTATCTCCTTTCATGCATGAGTCAGAACATCCTCTTTGAACTTTTTTCAATCATATCCTTAGATAAGTACATACCTTAATAAGAGATAAACCACAGATAATAATCAAAGAAAATAATTATGCCCCATCATAGCTTCTCTAGTCATGGACATCCTTGAGTCGCATAGAGTACATGATTAGCAATAAAATTAAGATATAAACACTGAATCTTGTATGCCATTCACATGTTCTCATGGTCATTAACTGATATAATCATCTTGATGAATGATCTTTGATAATCCTTTATTACTTGTTGGTTGATTCCTCTTTTTTTGAGTTTCATGATTCGGTTGTCATAAGATGCCTTGATCTTTGTTGCTTTGTTTCTCGTTATTTGTTTCAAAACCCTAGGTGTTTTTGGTTTTTCTAAGTTTTCCCAATATTTTGGATTTTCAAAGATTCAAAAGATTACCTTAGCAAAAGGAATTAGGATTTCCCCCCTAGTGAAAATAAAACTTTATTATGGATGTATGATTTGATCAAGATCCAAACCATGACATAATATAAATGCAAATTGATTGATTCTGATAAAATCTAAAATAGTGACTATGACAAGTATGTCAAAGATTGATAATTGTTGGTAAGTTGCATATTTCGTGCTAAATGTTTCAGAGCAATGGATGTGAAGATGGAATGGATAAGCTAAGATAGATGAAATATGTAGATGTGATAGGATGGAGTAGATAGGTACGTAAATCAATCTCATAGATGAAAAAACTCACTTTTTAGATAGCACCTGTTTACCAGGTTTTGACAATCTAATTTATTACATTTTTCCATATTTTGATTTTTTCTTCTTTTCTCCTTTCATAGTTTTATTCCTTTTAGGGATTTTGTACTTTTCTGATTTTTTACTAATTTCTTCAGGACTTTATATGCTTTTTATATATTTTTTCCAGGACTTTATATCTCAAGCATAGAACTTCTTGAGATGAATAGAATTGATAGGTTCATCAGACCAATCACCTTCAGGGGTAGATAACTTGTATTCTCTTGAGCCATATGTTGCTACTATGAAAAAAGGTCGTATACAATTTGGTTCAAATTTGACCTTCTTTTCTTGGTCTTGCTAATTTCTTGGATTCTCCCTTACAACTATATCTCCAATTTGAAAAATGCATGGCTTGACTCTATGATTATAACTTCTTGCTATTCTCTATTGATATACTTTCAAATGATCTGTTGCATTTTGGCAATGTTCTTGGATTATCTCAAGTTCTTGGAGTATAGAGACTCATTGTTCTTCCTCTGGTATAATACCTTTCAAGGAAACCCATAGAGAAGGTATCTCTACTTCTATGGGTCATATGGCTTCTGATCCATAAACTAAGAAATAGGGAGTTTCCCTCGTTGGTTTGTAGATACTAGTTTGATATGCCCAAAGAGTAGGATTTAGCTTAATGTCCCAGTTTTTTCCAACTTTATTGACTATTTTCTTCAAGATTTTCAAGATAGTCTCTTTTGATGCTGATGGGGAGGTGTGCTCAAAGAGAGTTAATTCCTTGTTTAAGGGTAGTCACATATTTTCCTAGTGGGCTCCCTTCATTCTTCATCTGGTCTACTAGTCAATTTAGACACCTCAACTCTCTAAGAGTGCTCCCAATCAAGATGTGCTTAGTAGTTGCTCAGGCATGGTTGAGATTCACAAGGGTAAATCCAACCTTACACTCTCAAACTCCTAAAAAATTCTTGCAGAGTTTATAGTAGGTATTCATGATGTTTTTCAAGGGTAATCAATTGGTTTTGAGTGAGGGTTTGTTTCATTTCCCTATTGCTCCTTCCTTTCCCTATTTTCTAGGCCTAGTAGCCCTAGAGCCCCAATTAGCCCTACCTAACCAGTTTTTGTGGATTTTATCACAATTTTCCCAAACACCCACACAAAATATTTGATGATCAAGATACCTTTTTGGAAGTACTCTCCAATTTATGAAGTGAGAAATTTCAGTCTAACCGTACTAGTACAGAACCTGATAAATGCTTTTTTTAGGTGGTTTTAGGCTTGTTTTGGTCTTTTTCTAAACTTGTTTGTTGTCTTCCTTGATCTTCCACACCTCGAACCTCATGCATATTCTTTTCCACACCTCACTTGTTCATTCTAATCACTTTGTAACTCCAACTCTTCTTATTCCTGCAAACACTTGCATAATCTCATTCATTTCCTAACTGGGCTATGATTGGGCTTGCATAGGAAATGATGCTCATTGGCATTTCACAACCACCAAAGGAAAATAAAAGACTTTTACACTATACAAAGTTTCCATGGTGCTATTCCCAAGGGTTATTGAGAAGAACTCAAAGGACTTCAAGATGGAACCATGTTTGAGCCTCTCAAACCCTTACTTAGGCCAAGAGCTTGCAAAATTAAAAACTCAACTCAAACCTGCAATAAAACTAACCAAATTGCTTCTTGAGTACTACAAGAACATATACAAAACAACAAACAAAGAATAGAAATGCAATTAATCCATTAGGTACGAATTGTTGGTCTAATTCTTGAAAAAAATACAATGCAAAACTCAAAATTGGTCTGTAAATTGTATTCCAATCTACTCCAGGCATTCAATGACCTCATTAAATTCATTTTTAGGGAATTTATATGCCATTTTTTTCCTAACTAACTCTCCATGGGTTTCCTAACCAACCCTTTGCTCAAAAATGTGAAAAGTTGCTCAATGTTGCAAAAAGTTGTCAAGCAACTTTGATAACTTTTGCGAAAAAGTTTATTTTTGCCTTACATGATTTGTTTTCTTCTTAAAACCATATAAGATGACTAAAAACCATTACATTAACATTTCCCAATGCAAAACAAGGACATTCAAGGCATTTTTCATCAAAATGCAGGATTATACCATTTTAGCCTTACAAGGGCTTATAAGCCAAAATTGAGCAAATGCATTGTCCTAAGGACATTCAACCTACCAGAGAATTTGAAAAATTCATGAGGACCTAAGAGAAGATTCTTATTCACCACTCCAAACTAACCTATGAACAAACACACTAAAAAGAAGAAACTAGACTCAAAACTAGGTGCTCCTGCACCATACTCCCCAAAAGAAAAGAAGTCAAGTGACTCATTGAGACAACAAAGAAATGGAACTCCATGCTTACAAAAGTATGCCTCAGGTATCCAAGTAGCTTCTGATGTTCGTAGGTGTTTTCACTTGACTAAGTGCTCCATGTAGGCGGTATGCCTTGTTTTCTTTAAAAATATTGAATCTAGCACCTTCTTGGCTTGGAGAGTGGGTGCAACTGGTATGGGCATGTTTGAAAGTGATTGAGAGATCTCTGAAACTCTGCTATGTTCTGCTAGAAGTGTGCCCTTATACTTCACCAAATTTTCCATATTGAAAATGGGTGACAAAGCCATATCATCGGGTAAGTCTATCTTGTATGCATTATTGCCATACTTGGCCAAAACTTTGCAAGGACCTATCCTCCTCATCTGAATCTTTCTAGGGACACCTTTCTATAGTATTTCCTTGTTCAAATGTACCATCACCATGTCATCAACAGAAAATTGGATATCTTTCCTTTTCTTATCCACTTTGTCTTTGATATTTTGAGTAGTGTCCAATAGGGCTGTCCTAACCTACCCATGAACTTCTTGCATTGATTGGGCCATGTCCAAGGCATGTCCACTCTGCTCTCCCATCTTTCCCACATCTCTAAGCTCCAAAAATATTCTAGGATGAATTCCATACACCACTTCAAAAGGACTTTTACTGGTTGATCAATTCACACTATCATTGTAGGAAAACTTAGCTTGATGGATGATCCGATCCCAAGCTTGACAATACTCTATTTTTAGACATCTAAGTAGATTTACAACTATTTTATTGACCACCTTAGTTAAGCCATCTATTTGGGGATGACAGGCTAAACTTAAGGACAAATTAGTACCTAATCTTTGCCACAAAGTCTTCCAAAAATGACCCATAAACTGTGCATCCCTATCTGACACAATACTGATAGGTAAACCATGAATCCTAATAACCTCTTTGAAAAACAAGTGATAAATGTGGTTGGCATCATGAGTGACCTTGCATGGAATAAAATGAGTCAACTTACTAAACCTATCTACAACAACATAGATACTATCAAAACCTGACTTGGTTTTAGGCAAACCAACAATAAAGTCCATACTTACACACTCCCATGGCCGGTTGGGAATAGGTAAAGGTTGATAAAGACTAGCATTGGAAGATATACCCTTAGCTATTTGGAAAACCACACATTTCTCCACATATCTTTTGATATCTCTTTGCATCTTCACCCAAAAGTGGAACCTTTGGACAAGTTCCAAAGTCTTGTTCAAACAAAAATGTCCACTCAAGCATCCATTATTCTTCTCTTGCATCAAGTTTTCTCTCATAGACCCTTTAGGAAAATATAGTTGTCCTCCTTTGAACAAAATGGCATCTTGCAAGGTGTAATCTATATATTCACTGTGAAAATGGTTTTCAAACCCTTGGCAAACCTTGTAGGCAAAATAAAAATCTTCATCTTCTTCATACAATTTCTTGAAGCTATCCACTCCATTGCTTTTTAGTTGCACTTCTTGAAATTTTAGTAACCTCCTACTAAATGCATCAACTACCTTATTACATTTCCCTTTCTTATGTTTGATGGTAAAGGTATATGACTATAAATATTCTACCCATTTAATATGCCTATGGTTTAACTTTTCTTGAGAATTAAGAAATATAAGAGCTTGATTATCAATGTAAACCATAAATTCCAAAGGTAGCAAATAATGCCTCCATTTCCTAAGAGATTGGACAAGTGTATAAAATTCCAAATCATAGGAGGAATACCTTTTCTTCACATCAATGAGTTTCTCACTAAAGAAGGCAACCGGTCTATTGTCTTGACTCAAAACTACTCCAACCACTATGTTGCTTGTATCACATTCAATTGTGAAGAGTTTGTCAAAGCTTGGTAGGATAAGTACCTATTGAGTAGCCACATTTTTCTTCAAGAGATCAAAATGTCTTTGTGCTTCCTTTGTCCATAAAAAATTGGTTCTCATACCTCCCTTGATTGTCTCAAACATGGGTGCACATATTTCATTGAACCCTCTAATGAACTTTCTATAAAATTGAGCCAAGCCATGGAAACTTCTCCCTTCAGTTGTTGTCCTAAGTGTGGGCCAACTAAGTATGGCTTCCACCTTAGAGGTATCCATCTTCAAATCACCTCTTGAGACTACAAACCCAAGATACACCAATTCCTATTTTATAAACTAACATTTCTCCAAATTGATGCTTATTTGTTCATCACATAGTTTACTCAAGACAATTTCTACATGCTTAAGATGTCATCTAAGTAAACAAATTTTTTTTTACCAATGTAATCCTTTAGTACTTCATTCATGAGCCTCATGAATGTGCTAGGAGCATTTGTGAGTCCGAATGGCATAACAAGACATTCATAGAGTCCTTCTATAGTCTTGAAGGTTGTCATCCATTCATCACCCTCCTTTATTTTGATTTGGTGGTAACCACTCTTGAGATCTATCTTGGTGAAGTATTCAACACCTCCCAAACAATCCATCAAGTCTTAAATTCTTGGGATGGAAAACCTATATCTGATAGTAATCCGGTTTATAGCTCTGAAGTCAGTGCAAAGTCTTCAATTACCTCCCTTCTTTGGAACCAAAATGGTGGGTACTTCACATGGGCTGATGCTCTTCCTGATTAGTCCATTATCTAGGAGTTCTTGTATTTGCTTGGCTATCTCCTTGTTCTGATTCAGGGTCATTTTATAACCTACCTTATTAGGTAAAGAAGCTTCGGGTATAAAGTCATTTTGATGACTTATGGCACGTTGAGGAGGCAATGTAGCTAGTGTTCCATCACTAATGATGTCGTCAAGCTGATTTAGAATCTACTGCACTTCTTTAGGAATGCTCACCTTCTTCTCCTTTCTATCCTCTTTTGGCTTCACCACAATGGAAAACCCCATTCCTTCTCCCTCCTTGAGTGTGTTGATGAACTCTTTCTCAGCAACCTACAACACATTAGGATCTTTGGATCTGCCCTCTACTTGGTCTCCTATGGACTGGATTTTGTAAGTGGTTCCATCATTTTGGAAGGTATAAGCATTCTTCTCTCCATCATGTATTGCCTTTCTGTCAAACTACCATGTCCTACCTAGAAGTAGGTGGCAAGTATCCATGGGCAAGATATCACACAAGATTTTTTCTTGTAGCCTCCAATGGTGAACTCAAACCAATTTTGTTCATTTACAAGAATATGTTTCCCCTTGTTGATCCATGTAACTTTATAGGGATCACTATGTTCTATTCTTGGCAAATTGATTTTACTCACTGCTTCCACTAACACTATGTTGTCTGTGGATCCTCAATCCACTACCACTCTACATACTATTCCCATGATCTTACATTTTATTCTAAACAAGGATCTCCTTTGGCTAGATTCCTCCTTAGCTGGTTCTTTCATAAAGACTCTCCTTGTCATGAGGTTCTCTACAACCTCTGAATCCAAACTTACTTCTAATGCTTTCATGCTTGCTACATCCTCTTGAGCATATTTTACTCTCCTCTCACCTCCTTGGGATGAATAAGAATTCTTAGGGAAACTATAGGCTGGGTGTCAAAGTTGATGGTAATTGTAGTACTTCATGGTGGCAAAATAGGACCCTCTTCCTAATCCACTATACCTTCATTTACTAGATTTGCTAGATCCCCTTCCTCTATAGCTTCTCTTTCTATTGGAATCCCCACTTTGCTCAACCAACTTGGATTCCCCTTGGGATCTTTGGCCTACACTTATTCCACCAAAATTACCTCTCTAACCTCTTCCATGTCTTTCCCTACCTCTACCTTTGTTGCTTTGTTTCTTTGTTCTTGTTTCTTCTTTCTCTTTTCCTCCACTTTTAGTGCCAATTGATAGAACTTGTGCATGGTGTTGGGGCATAACAAGCTTAATTCCTCTTAAATATTCCATCTCAAGCCATTTAAGTATCTGGCTACCTTGATGCTCTCATGCTCTACCACCTTGGATCTCAGACACAACTTTTGAAATTCCTCAGTGTAGCTGCTCACATTCAAGTCTCTTTGCCTCAAATTTTGTCTCCTCTTGTGCAACTGGATCTCATAATCTTTAGGGATGTATGCCTCTTTCACCTTGGCTAGCATGCCCTTCCAAGTAGATATGGAGTTCTTGGCCTCTTTTTGCCTCTTTTCTTGAATAAATTTCCACCAAGTCAATTCTACCCCTCTCAATCTAGACTTGGCCACCTTCACCTTTTGTGCCTCACTGATTCCATCACATTCAAAGTGATCCTCCAATCCCTCTATCCATTCTAGGACTACCTCAGGTTCCATTTTTCCACAAAAAAGTGGCACTCCCTCTAGGTTTTTTCCTCCTAAGTATTTAATTGCTTTAAGGAAATGTTCTTCAGGTAGAATATGGTCTAGTTTAGGAGTCCTACCCTCTTCTACAACTTATTTTCCCTTCCTCTTGTTGACCTCGATTGTCACTTTCTTAGTTTTATCTTCAACAACATCTAGTTTGATCTCTAGTTGTAGTAATCTTTCTCTGAGGAGCCTATTTTCGTCTTCTTGGTCTTCTACCTTCTTTTCTAGCTCTCCATTGGTCACCATCCTTAGACTATTATCACCTACTGATTCCATGTCTTTCATATGCTAGCTTCTTCCCAAATCTTGGTTTCTATAATACCACTATGATGGGGAGATGTGCTCAAAGAGAGTTAATTCATTGTTTAAGGGAAATCAGGTGTTGTCCTAGTGGGCTCCCTTCATTGTTCATCTAGTCTACTAGTCAATTTAGACACCTCAACTCTCTAAGAGTGCTCCCAATCAATATGTGCTCACTAGTTGCTCAGGTATGGTTGAGATTCACAAGGGTAAATCCAGCCATACACTCTCAAAATCCTAACAAATGCTTGCAGAGGTTGTAGTAGGTGTTCATGAATTTTTTCAAGGGTAATAAACTCATTTTGAGTGAGGGTTTGCTTCATTTCCCCATTGCTCCTTCCTTTCCCTATTTTCTAGGCCTAGTAGTCCTAGAGCCCCAATTAGCTCTACCTAACCGCTTTTTGTGGATTTTCTCACAATTTCCCCAAAGACCCACACAAACTCTTTGATGATTAGGATACCCTTTTGGAAGTACTCTCCAATTTATGAAGTGAGGAATTTCAGTCTGACCGTACAGGTACGAAACTTGAGAAATGCTTTTTTTTGTCTTTTTCTAAGCGTTCGGTATCTTCCTTGATTTGCCACACCTCCAAACTCACACATATCCTCTTCCACACCTCACTTGTTCGTTCCAATCACTTTGCAACTCCAACTTTGCTCATTTCTGCAAACACTTGCATAATCTCATTTGTTTCTTAATTGGGCTATGACTTAGCTCGCCTAGGAAATGATGCTCATTGGCCTTTCAACAACTACCAAAGGAAAATTAAAGCTATTTACAATGTAAAATGTTCCATGGCTTGAGTCCCAAGGGTTATTTAGAAGAACTCAAAGGACTTCAAGTTGGAACCATGTTTGTGCCTCTCAAACCCTTACTTAGGCCGAGAGCTTGAAAAATTGAAACCTCAATTCAAACTTGTAATAAAAATAACAAAATTTATTCCTAAGCACTATAAGAACATATATAAAACAACAAACAAAGAACATCAATTCAATCAATCCATTAGGTATGGATTACTACTCTAATTCTTAAAACAAATGCAATGTAAAACTCAAAATTAGTCTCTAAATTGTATTCCAATCTACTCCAAGTGTTCAAAAATCTCATTACATTCATTCTCAGGGCATTTATATGCGATTTTTTTCCTAATTGACTGATAACTCAATGATGAACCAATAGTACCAAACTGGTACTAAGAGGGGGGGGGTGAATTAGTACACACAAAAATACAATCCAAAATTGGTTTGACAACAAATACTCCAAATGACTGGCTAGCAGGGATACTGGTTGAAACAAAGTGCAATCGGTAACACCCAGAATAACTAAAACAATCATAAACCGATCACTCACTAAGCTTTCCTATTAGCTCAATACTATAGTACCATTACACCCTCATGCATGAACAGGTAAACTATCATCAGATCTTTACAATAGTTAGTTCAGTATGTTTTATAGGCAAGTATAAAAAACAGAACCATCATATGCTCAACAGGTAATAACAAAGCATCACAAGACAAAAGCATCACACATAACACACATATTTTTCATGTGGAAACCCAACTGGGAAAAACCATGGTGGGGATGAATACCCACAAGCTACTTTTTTAACTCTTTAGAAGTCCGCTCTATTAGGAGCCTTGTCCGGTTAAAGACATTACAATAGGTTCTGCTAGGAACCGATCCTGTTAGGGATCACCCGATTAAGGGATGGCTACAAAACTCGGTTAAGGGTTAAACCTGGTTAGGGTTACCTTGTTAGAGGATTTCAAGAACTCTATAGCTAAAGGATCTCCAGAGCTCTATAGCTTCCTAGAACTCATTAACTTCGAGTTACCCTGTTAAGGGATTTGAATCAAGCCGGTTAAAGCTACCCTGTTAAGGGATTTGTATCAAGCTCGTTAAGGCTACCCTGTTAAGGGATTTGACAACTATTGAAGTAGTTAAAGATCAACAGGAATTATAATGATCTGGTATCAACACTCAATGCTAATGCAGATTCATTTTGGCTCCTCTTCACCTTCTGCACATTCTCTTTGCAGGTATCTCTTCTTTCTTTTGGTCTGGCAAGAATCACGTATCACTTCCCTTGGATACACACACACAACTTTTTCCAACAACCTTAGAAAGAAACACAACATCAACCTTATAGGAAATAGACAAGTCGGTAGCAAAAACCCTAAACCCTAAACCTGTTAGGTTAAGCAATTCAAGCGGTTCAATCCTGACTATTGAATCATACTACATTAAATGCAACAATCTTGAATTGATCTCAAGACATTCTCCATCATCCATTATCCACTGATTTCATGGCGGCTAATAACCCATCATGCATTATCACCGTTTGACAAACTTTGCACATTCCCGAGGTAGATAGGAATAGTCTTCTTCATGCAAGATCCTTCACACGCACAGAGCTTACAAGGCAACACGACTTGTTCTCTGTTATACTGTTATTGCATCACACAAAGATCGCCGATTGTGTCACATAGGCTTGAGGTACTCCAACCAGAAATCCTAAAGTGGAAACTACCTACCAACTAGTAGTCACACAATGCTTCCATGTGTCAGTTCCCATAACTACATGCCAGTTCATCTTGAACAATTATGTTGCTTCACTCTGGCATATATACCGGTTCATACATATGCTGGTTCTCTCTTGTCATCTATCACATGTGCTAATTCACATCATGTCACATATTGACATCAATGACAACATACAATATCATTATGTCTTCATACCGGTTCACATAATGCCAACAATCTCCCCCTTTGGCATTGATGGCAATATACAAAGATATCTCTCTACTTCACATCTTCTCCCCCATTTACTGTAGATATCTTTTCTGCTTCACTCCTTCTCCCCCTTTGACAACAATGCCAAAGTGGAGGCACAAGCATGCCTATTCCATTATGTTTCTCCCCCTAAGGAGTAGCATCCTTCAAGACATCAATCAATCAAAAAAAAATTGACTGTGTAATACCCGACTGATGTGGAACAAATACTTTTAGTTCACCTCCTGAAGGGGTAGTACCCCAAATTCACCTCTTAAATACACAAATGTAGTCTTTGGGAGAGGCTTGGTGAATATGTCTGCTAACTGCTCCTTACTAGAAACATGTTTTAGTGCAATCTCTTTATTCTGAACCTTTTCCCTCAAGAAATGATACTTAAGCTCAAAATGCTTGATTCTAGAATGTAAAACCAGATTCTTTGAGATATTGATAGGACTTGTGTTATCACAAAATATACTTATTGGTTTAGATATAGGGATTCTGAAGCCATTTAAAACATGCTTCATCCAGATTGTCTGAGTGCAGTTCATGAAAGCTGCAACATACTACACTTTTGCTATAGACTGAGAGATACAACTCTGCTTTTTACTCATCCATGAGACCAATCTACCACCGAGAAAGAATGGAACACCGGTTTTGCTTTTCCGGTCATCCACATTAACTGCCCAATCAGCATTTGTGAACACTTTTAGATTGAAATCATTGTTGTATGGGTACCACAATCCATAGTCAACTGTTCCCTTCAGATACCTAAGAATCCGCTTGACTGCAATCAAGTGCGATTCTCTTGGACTTTTCTAGAACTTTGTAGTAATTCCAACTACATGTGCAATATCCGGTCTACTATGCACTACATAATGCAACTTACCAATGATTGATCGGTATTCCTTCTCATCAACCAGTGCAGAATCATCCTCTTTTGTCAATTTGCAACCGATCACCATCGGTGTACCAACCGGTTTGCTATCTTCCATGCCAAAGGTCTTCAACACCTCTTTGACATATTTGGACTGAGTGATAAAGATTCCATCTTTCATCTGCTGGATCTACAGTCCAATGAAGAACTTAATCTCCCCTATGAGTGACATCTCAAACTCTTTCTTCATCTCATTAGCAAACTCATGACTCATCTTGTCATCTCCTCCAAAGATAATGTCATCAACAAAAACCTCACAGATCAAGATCTGATCTCCTTCAAACTTCAAGTAGATATTGCTATCTTCACTTGTTCTCTCAAATCCAATCTCCACAAGATGGGAATGTAGGCTCTCATACCATGCCCTAGGTGCTTGCTTTAGACCATATAAGGCTTTATGTAGCTTGCACACCATATCACTATCTTCAGATAGAGAAAACCCATCTGGTTGCTCTATATACACCTCCTCTTCAAGTACACCATTTAGGAATGTAGATTTTACATCCATTTGATATACTTTGAACCCTTTAAAAGTTGCATATGCAAGAAGCATACGAACTCCTTCCAATCTGGCTACAGGAGAAAAGGTTTCTCCATAGTCTTCTCCTTCTTCTTGAGCATATCCTTTACACACCAATCTGGCTTTATTCCTAATCATTGTGCCATCCTCATTCAGGTTGTTTCTGAACACCCATTTGGTACCAATGACATTTTTATGCTCCGGTCTAGGTACCAAGGACCATGTACCATTTTTCTCTATCTGGTCAAGTTCCTCTTCCATTGCCTTGATCCAGTCTTCATCTTTATGAGTCTCTTTGAATGATTTGGGCTCAAATTCATAGATCATACATGAGTTTTCTCTGATCTTTCTTCTTGTAAGGATTCCTGCGTCCTTATCTCCTATGATCTACTGAGGATCATGATTCAACTTGACATACCAAGGAATGGTCTTAACTGGTTCTTCTTGCTTTTCCTCTTCATCCTCATCTTCATTAGTATCAGCATTCACCAGTTCAAGAACACTGTTACTGGTACTTGGTTGACTAACAACTAGTTCCCAGAAGGTTGCAACTGGTTCATTTACAACTTTCTCACTGCTAGTTTTCTCAGTTTTCTCAGAGGATTCATCAACTCTTACATTGATACTTTCCATAATTCTCTGAGTCCTATTGCTGTAGCACTTGAGAGCTTTACTCTTGGTGGAATATCCTAGGAATATTCCCTCATCACATTTGGTTTCAAATTTTTCCTAATGTTGACTCCTCTTGATGTAACATTTACTACTAAATACCCTAAAGTAGCTAACCACAGGTGTCTTACCGGTCCGATACTCATAAGGAGTTTTGTCCTTACCTTTCTTGATGAGTACCTGGTTCATAGTGTAGACTACAGTGCTCACTGCTTCTCTCCAAAAGGTGTGAGCTACCTTTCCTTGAATCAACATGGTTCTAGCTGCTTCAACCACAATCCAGTTATTCCTCTCTGCTAGGCCATTTTGATGTGGAGTCTGAGGGACAAATAGCTATCTCTTGATGCCAAATTCTTCGCAATAATTATTGAATTCACCAGAAGTGAATTCCCCTCCTTGATCAGTTCTGAGACACTTGATCCTTTTACCGCTTTCCTTCTCCACTAATGCTCTGAAAGCTTTGAATTTCACAAAAGCTTCAAACTTGTCTTTCAAGAATGTGACCCACATCATTCTTGAGCAGTCATCAGTGAGAATCATGAAGTGCCTATCACCCTGCACACTTCTAGTTTTCATAGGACCACACAAATCAGTATGCACAAGATCAAGCAAGTTGTCAGCAGTGAAAGATTTACCTTTAAAGGTTGAGGAAGACATTTTCCCCAATTGACAATCTCTACACAAGCTATTATCTAGTTTCCTTAGCACCGACAACCCTCTAACTGCCTTGATCTTACTATCCTTCACAATGTTATCAAAGTTTACATGACAGAGTCTCCTATGCCATATCCAGCTATCATTGAGCTTAGCCATAAGACATGTACTTATATTTGCATTCAGATGAAATAGGTTACCTTTGGTCTGCATGCTGGTGGCCACCAATTTACCATCTTTTCCTTTGATTCTGCAAACTTCATTCTTGGATTCTAGAGTGAGGCCACTATCATTTAGTTGGGCAACACTTAGAAGGTTGTGTCTGAGACTATCAACCCAGTGCACATTGTCAACATTGCTCTTTCCATTTAGAGAGATGGACCCTCTACCTTTGACCATGCATGGTGCATCATTTCCAAAGTGAACCACACCACCATCATACTCCTCCAAGGATAGAAACTTGCTCCGGTCACCAGTCATATGGTGAGAATAGCCACTATCAATGATCCACTCATTGGAAGTATCAAACTGGGAGACAAGAGCCTTCTTATCTGCCACATCTTCCTTTACAGCAACAAACACAATGTCTTCATTCTCTTCATCTTCTGATTCCTCATCTATGACACCTTCATCAACTGCTACAAAATAGTTTCTTTGGTTTCCTCCTTTGAATTTCCTGAACCTTTCTGGTTTGTCCTTGTTATCGCCATTAGGATAGTTTATAGCAATATGTCCTATCTAGTTACAAGAAAAGCATTTCAAAGGTAGCTTACCTTTGTATTTACCGGTTCCTTTAGGAAGCTTCCTAGCAAGGAGAGCTTCAAATGCCATCAGAATCTCCTCATCATTCATTTCTCTGCTCTGACTAGATTCCGCACTAGTGCTAGCCTCTTTTCCTTTTCTGGATGGTATAGCAAAGGCTTTAAATATTGATTCAGTCTTTTGAACGCTGCCATCAAAACTATTTAGCTCATAGGCTGTTAACATGGCTATGATGGAGTCCAAGGATACTTTAGACTTGTCTATTGATCTCAGCTCCTAAATAGTAGCAACCCTTATTGCATAGACTGGCAACAGGGATCTCAGGACTTTGCTTACCATAGTGGAATCTTCTATTTTACCTCCTACACTCTTGATTTCTCCAACAACTATTTTGATTCTTATTCCATACTGCTGAATGGTCTCACCTTCAACCATCCGCATATCTTCAAACTTCCCTCTCAGGATTTCTTCCTTAGCCTGTTTCGCATGTTCATCACCACCATAGATATTTTCAAGAGAATCCCATACCTCTTTGGGATTTACCTTTTCCTGAACATTGATAAACTCAATGTCAGATAGACTACTAATGAGGGCTTCCATGACTTGCCCATTTTCTTATATTTCTCTCTTTTGGTCATTGATGAGAGTACCGGTAGGGACAACATAGACATTCTCAACATAACTCCAATGTTGAACACCCATGCTTCTGATGAATATCTTCATCCTATCTTTCCATATACCAAAATTTTCCCTGTTAAACTTTGGACCTTCCCTCTTCATCATTTGACTGGGATCTTTACCTCAAGCAGTTAAGCTTACAACATAGAGGACCAAGAGGGCTCTGATACCAATTGATAACTCAATGATGAACCAATAATACCAAACTGGTACTAAGAGGGGGGGGTGAATCAGTACACACAAAAATACAATCCAAAACCAGTTTGACAACAAATACTCCAAATGACTGGCAAGCAGGGATATTGGTTTAAACAGAGTGCAATTGATAACACCTAGAATAACTAAAACAATCATAAACCGGTCACTCACTAAGCTTTCCTAGTAGCTCAATACTATAGTACCATTACACCCTCATGCATGAACAGGTAAACTATCATTAGAACTTTACAATAGTTAGTTTAGTATGTTTTGTAGGCAGGCATAAAACACAGAACCATCATATGCTCAATAGGTAATAACAAAGCATCACACATAACACACATATTTTTCACATGGAAACCCAACTAGGAAAAATAATGGTGGGGATGAATACCCACAAGATTCTTTTTGAACTCTTTAGAAGTCTTCTCTGTTAGAAGCCTTATCCGGTTAAAGACATTACAATAGGTTTTGCTAGGAATCTATCCTGTTAAGGATCACCCGATTAAGGGATGGCTACAATACCCGGTTAAGGGTTAAACCCGATTAGGGTTACCTTGTTAGAGGATTTCAAGAACTCAATAGCTAAAGGATCTCCAGAGCTCTATAGCTTCCCAGAACTCATTAACTTCGAGTTACCCTGTTAAGGGATTTGAATCAAGGTGGTTAAAGCTACCATGTTAAGGGATTTGTATCAAGCTAGTTAAGGTTACCCTGTTAAGGGATTTGACAACTGTTGAAGTGGTTAAAGATCAACAAGAATTACAATGATCTGGTAATAGCACTCAATGCTAATGTAGATCTGTTTTGGCTCCTCTTCACCTTTTGCACATTCTTTTTGCATGTATCTCTTCTTTCCTTTGGTTTGGCAAGAATCACATATCACTTCCCTTGGATACACACACACAACTTTTGCCAACAACCTTAGAAAGAAACACAACATCGACCTTATAGGAAATAGATAGGTCGGTAGCAAAAACCCTAAACCCTAAACCTGTTAGGTTAAGCAATTCAAGCGGTTCAATCCTAACCATTGAATCATACTGCATTAAATGCAACAATCTTGAATCGATCTCAAGACATTCTCCATTGTCCATTATCCACCAATTTCATGGCAGCTAATAACCCATCACGCGTTATCACCATTTGACAAACTTTGCACATTCCTGAGGTAGATAGGAATAGTCTTCTTCTTGCAAGATCCTTCACATGCACAGAGCTTACATGGCAACATGACCTGTTCTTCGGTATACTGTTAACTCACCACACAAAGATCACCAATTGAGTCACATAGGCTTGAGGTACTCCAACCAGAAATCCTGAAGTGGAAACTACCTACCAACTAGTAGTCACACAATTCTTCCATGTGGTAGTTCCCATAACTACATGCCAGTTCATCTTGAACAAATATGTCGCTTCACTTTGGCATATATACCGGTTCATACATATGTCGGTTCTCTCTTCTCACGTATCACATGTGCTGGTTTAGATCATGTCACACACTGACATCAATGACAACATACAATATCATTATGTCTTCCTACTGGTTCACATAATGCCAACACTAACTCCCCATCGGTTTTCTAATGAACCCTTTGCTCAAAAATGTAAAATGTTACTCAACGTTGCAAAAAGTTGTCAAGCAACTTTGACAACTTTTGCCAAAAAGTGCATTTTTTCCTTACATGATTTGTTTTCTCCTCCAAACAATATAAGATGACTAAAACCCATTACATTGACATTTCCCAATTCCAAACAAGGCTATTGAATGTATTTTTCATCAAAATGCAAGATTATGCCATTTTAGGCTGACAAGAGCTTACAAGCCAAAATTGAGCAAATGCATTGTCCTAAGGACATTCAACCTACCAAAGAATTTCAAAAACACATGAGGATCTAAGATAAGACTCTTATTCACCACTCCAAACCAACCTATGAACAAACACATTAAAAATAAGAAACTACACTAAAAATTGGACTCAAAACTATGTGCTCCTGCACCAGATGCCTCTGCTTGACCATATCCTTGTGGATAATATGGAGTAGAAAGCCTATGTTGGGTATTAAATTTCTCACATATCTCCTTCACATCTTTATTTTAAATGGTCTTCCATTATCAGTGATAATTGTCATAGGAACTCCATCGCCACAGATTATATAATTCAAGATGAATAATGATATTTGTTTTCTTGTCACTTTTGTCAAAGGTACTACTTCAATCTATTTAGTGAAATATTAAGTAGTAGACATAATGCACTTATTTCCATTAGAGAATGAAGTATTTATCTTTCTTACCAAATCAAGGCCTGTTAAGAAAATGGCCATGATCCGGCCATAGGAGACAATTCTTGTGTTGGTGCATGAATGAGATTCCCATGGAACTGACATTGTTTGCATTTCTTGGCATATGTGAATGAATATCTCTCCACGGTAGGCCAATAGTAACCCATACAAATAATTTTCTTAGCTAATGTTAATCTACTTGAGTGTGTTCCACAAATATCTGTGCAAACTTCATTAAGAACTTTCTTAGATTCTTCTTGTTCAAGACATCTCAAGAAATTACTATCTAGACCTCTCCTATATAACATATCGGCAATAATAGTATAGCAAGATGATTGATAGATAAAATTTCTTCTTTGATTATAGGATAGGTCAGGAGGAAGGATATTCTCTTTTTAGTACTAATAGGTTTTGTCGTATAAGGATTGACTGGTTCCCAATATATGGCAAATCATGTAGTTATGTTGGGATTGAATGGTAGGGTTAATATATCTTCCACGAGGAATTCATAATGCTGTTGATTCTCCTGATTCTACAAGAGAAATGATATTGTAGCCAGTGCATCTATTGCTTTGTTCTCATTTCTTGGGATTTCAGTGAATGATACTTCTTCAAAGTGTTCTTTAAACTCTTCTACCAGCTGTTTGTAGGACATGAGCTTGGCATCCTTAGTTTGAAAATCATCATTTATTTGGTTGCTGATAAGCTGTGAATCACCATAGACATTTAATTCCTTGATATTCCATTTAATAGACATTTTGAGCCCAATAGTCAATGCTTCATATTCTGTAGTATTATTTGTGCATGGAAACCGTAGTCTATATTATTTTGGAATTGTGTGTCCTTGAGGTGTGATGAACAAAATTCCTGCGCCTAATCCATATTGCATATAAGAACCATCAAAGTATAATTCCCAAAATTTGGTACTTACTGTCAGAATGTTTGCATTAGGAAATTCAATGTGCAATGGTATGTCATTTTGTAAAGGTGCTTCAGCTAATTGATTGACAATGACCTATCCTTTGATAGCTTTTCGATCAACATACTTTATGTCAAATTCACTTAGTATCATAACCCATTTGGCTAGTCTGCCTGTCAAAATTGACTTGTTCAACAAATACTTTAGTGGATCTATATTTTCTATTAGTTTCACAGAGTGAGTCAACATATAATGTCACAACTTGTGAGTTGCAAATACAACTGCTAGACATGTCTTCTCAATTGATGTATAATTCAATTCATAGATGACAAGTGTTCTACTGATGTAATACACTGCACTTTCTTTTCCTTCTTCATCATGTTGTGCTAGGAGAGTGTCTAATGATATGTTTGTCACCAAGATATAGAGCAACAATGGTTTCCCTTTGATTGGTGATACCAATACTAGAGGATTCATGAGATATTCTTTGATTTGCATAAAAGTCTCTTCGCATTTTTTATCCCATTTCAATGGAACGTTCTTATGTAAAAGATGAGTGAATGGATGACATCTATCTGCTAATTGAGAGACAAATATGATGATTGATTTCAATCTTCCTTGTAAATAGATTATGATTATGACATAACTTTGAAGCACCTAAGGATGATTATGATTATGACTTACCTTTTTAGGATCTACTTCAATTCCACACGCTTATATAATTTACCTAATAAGTTTTCCAGAGGTTACTCCAAATGCACATTTCTTTGGATTTAATCTCAACTGATATCTTTCCAGCCTATCAAAGATCTTGCTTAAGACGTTCAAATGTTCTTGTCTTGTATGAGATTTTGCAAGTATATCATCTACATAATCTTCCATAAATGTATGCATCATAACATGGAAAATTGTTGTCATAGCTCTTTGATAAGTTGCCCCTGCATTCTTAAGCCCAAATGGAATAACATTCCAGTAGTACATACCCCATGCACAGGTGAATGTTGTCTTTTCTTGATCTTCAGGTGTGATTCTTATTTGATTATATCTTGAGAAGCCATCCATTAATGAAAACATCTCATGCCCTACTGATAAGTCAACAATTATATCAATTTTGGGTAGTGGGAAATCATTTTTGGGACATGCTTTGTTAAAATCTCTGAAATCGGTGCAAACTCTTATGCTTTTATCTGGCTTTGACACTGGCACAATGCTTAAAACCCATTCTGGATTGGCAACAGGTTTTATGAAACCCACATCTAATAGTTTCTTTATATCTACTTTTACAAGAAGAGCGATGTGTGGATCCATCTTCCTTAGCTGGTTTTTCTCTTAAATCCACATTGATATGATGCATTGTAAGATCTAGATTAAATCTCAGCATGTCTGCATAGGACCAAGCAAAATTTATTTGTCTTTTTATGAAGAATTCTATGTATTCTTTCCTCTCTTTATCTGATAATGAGGCAACAAAATGAAGTATCTTGGGAACCTTTGATGTGACAATGTTTATTGCTTCTGTTGGTTCTATTAGAATAGCAGATCTCTCCTGAAAATATGTAGGGAGGATGTCAAACTTTCCATCTCCTGGTGCCTCAAAGAGGTTTTCAACATGAGATACATCCTTTATTTTCTCTTTTGATTGATCTAGTGTTACCATAAAATGGTTTTCAACACTAGGTCTCTTTCCTTGATTTATTTCAATTTTGCGACTAGAAAGTTTGGCATTCTCTTGACTGCAAGAAACTTTACTTGATTCTACAATGGAAGATATCTTAGGTGTTATAGGTTCGACAATATTAAGATACACAACTAAGTCATGATCATTGGAAAAGACATCTAATTCAGGGTTTTCTAGATTATCCCAATCAATTAGTTTTGGATGAAGAAGGGGTAAGTCATAATCATCGTCATTGTTAGGTGCTTCAAAGTTCATGACATAATGGTCATAATTTGGTGTAGAGTAAGTAATGTCATAGATAGAATGATCTTGAGGATAGTCTCTCCCAAGTGTTTTCCAATTAATTCTAACAAAATCAGTATTAGTATTTTGTAGTTCACACTCAAATGGTTCTTCATCTGACATTTGTCCCTTAAACAAATGGATTATATCAACACACGTCTTTCGTGCTGCAAGTTCTTTCTTGATTATTTTCAATAAATTTATTTGCATTTTGAAGTTGACATACTTGTGTACATGATATAAATAATTCTTTTGCTAGCTTTTGTCTTCTTTCAAACTCAGCTTCTTTTGGACTAATAGTCAATCCTACTTGACGGGTCAGTGCAAGAAGCCGAGTCCACTTTTTAGCCAAAAAGTGGAAGTGTTTTCCTTGATTTTTAGATTTTGTCTCATTTGAGCTTAAATTTTGAAACACTTGGAGATTGGATCCTGGAAAAAGTCAGTAATATAAAAGATAGCCCACTGAGTGTACTTTCCAAATATATAATTTATTTTAATACCCACATAATAAAAAATAACTTTTGGAATGGAGTTCTAAAAACTATGTTTTAAAAATGCCTATTTCAGGACCATACCATGCATGTGTACAACCCACACTTTTTGACACAATTAAAATTATTTTCTCAAACAATTTTGGGAAATGGTTTGTAACACACTGAAGATTGATGAGCATATTTTTCTATTATTTTTTTTAATATTTTATTTTTAATTATTTTTTCAATGACTGTAATTATCTTTTTAAAAATTTGACGTGAATGGCCCACATAATTTGATGTAAACTTAACATTTTTTATTTTTTTTTTGAAATAGAAAAGAATTTTGTGTAGATTGGTGACATATAATTTTTTTTTCAAAATTCATTAAAATAAAAAAGTTAGTAAATTAACAAAATTAGTTAATATTTCAAGTTTATGGACCTGATTTAGTATAAATTAAATGAAAAATAGTTAAAATAATCAATTTTTAAATAAATATACATATTTAGAATCTAGACAGTATAATCTGAAATGGGTTTAATTTCATATAAAACTTCTTTAATTACAGGCATGTAAACTATTTAAGAAGTTCATATTTGTCTTTCATTCATGGCGATTTGAATTTGCAGGTCCAGGTCTTAGGTGTGGCCATCCTAGGCCTATCCCGAGCCTAATCCCAAGCCAAGTGGCAAGTTGTGGAATTAGCTTCCACAGAACGAGCTCCCGTTTTGTTTAAAATGGGCACTTGTTTTAGAACAGAATGGGGGCCTATTTATTTTCGCTCCGGGCCCTCATTACCTTTTGGCTCAAGAGCTCGACGCATAAACAGGCTCCCATTTTTTGAAAACAGGCCCCCGTTTTTAAGAGTGCATTTTCCAATTCATGAAATTCCACAAATTTGTGATGCATTACCTTGCACTTTCCCTGACTATCACTTAGTTCTTCTATGGTTCTACCATACCTTGATACATCTCACTCCTTAATTGATAGAAATCTGATATTTTCATATGCTTGATCCATATCTGTTTGTACCTCTTGTGGCGTTACTTCTTTATCTTTTTTATCCCCTTTCTTTTGTTGTCTTTTATATGCTTCTTTTCTCTAGATTCTGAGTTCTTCTTGTCTTCTTTCTAACTCCATCTTTTGTTTTGTAATAGACAAGTCTTCCTTTGTGATAGTTGCTTGCTCTTCATTTTTTTCTTCACTTGATATACTAGATGAGACATCTAGACCCCATTCATATTCATTTGAATCTGTCTCTAAACCATTGTCTAGGACTACCCCACTATACCACACATGAATTTTGTATGGTGCAAAAAGTTCCCTGATTTCTGTCATCTCTATTTTCACCGCTTTTGGAATATCTTTTTCAGATTTTGCATTTGCTCGTATTTCTTGAACTTGTTGACATGATTCTTCTTTTCTTTTGAGTGCAATCTCCTCTTCTTGTTTCTCATGTTATTCTTGTCTTTTCTTATTGGCTACTATTTTAGCTGCTTTATACATAACTTTTCTTGCCATTTTTCTTCTTTAGAGACTAATTTCTTTCTCCACATTGGTTGTTGATAATTATGGTGCTTTTGATTTGATTTTAGATATCCAAGTCCTGATTTATCTTCTTTAGATTGCGAGTGAGGACAAATAGGTTCTGAAATACCTTGATATCGCTTACCAATTGGTCCTTTTCCTTCATATCCCATTTTTTGCATGATCTTATAACCATTTCCATATTGTTCTATGGGAATATTGACTTCTGCAGCTATTGCTATAGTTTCATTTTCATCTTTGTACAACCAGCCAAGAATGTCATTGTCTTCAATTTCTTCTTCAAGTGTTCCAACTTTAACAAATGTTTCATTAAACATGTCTTTTGATTTATCTAACATCCATGATTCGATATTTGTAGGCTTTCCATATGATTTAGGTGAAAGTAGAAAATTATGCAAAACATATTTTCCCCTTCCTTCATCATTTAATTTGAGATTTTTCTTAAAGGTTTCCCATAACTTTTCTTGAATTTCTTTGGTAGGATATACTAATTCTCTGTTATGTGGAAATCTTGTATCTTGTGTTGGCTTTAGATTATTGCAATATTGGCTAGAGTCTATAATAATAGTGACCTCTTGTCCTTCGTGAGGAAATTTTACACATTGATGATATGTAGAAGGAACTGCTTGCATGTTGTAAATCCATGACCTTCCCAAAAGAATATTATAAGAGAGGTTCAAATCTAAAACCTGACATAATGTATTCCTTTCCACAAGTCCTATTTTCATTGGTAACACCACAGTTCATTTAGAAGAATTCTTTGCTTTATCATAAGCCTTAATGGTTATTTTCTTGTTTGGATCTACTACATTTTCTGAATATCCCAAAGCTTTTATTAAACTTAATGCACAAATGTTTAACCCTACTCCACCATCTATGAGTACACATTTGACACGAGTTTTATTAATGGTGACTTCAACATGTAAGGGAGCATTGTAAGGATGTTGCAAGGATGCATCATCATTTTCAGAAAATGATAAGAAATGAGGGGCTATAAGTTGTCCCACCATGTTTTGGAACTGATCAACATCCAAGCCTTTTGAAGTTGTTGTTTATACTAAAGCTATTTCCAAAATTTCCTTATGCATAGGTGAAACCTTGAGAAGTTCCAAAATTGATATTTGAGCAGGTATTCTTTGTAATTTCTCTACTAAATTGTATTTTTGTGAAGTGGATGTTGAGTCTTTTGTTATACCTGGAAAGGTGACCTTCACTTTGCTTCTCGTAATGACATTGATTGGCTCTGAAGGTGTGTTATCTTTAACAATGATGACATTTACCACATCATCATATGTATAAGTTTAGCTCACTTTCGCTTTTCCTTTGTCATCTTTTAATTGGGATTTTTCACCTTTTTCATAATTTGGAAGTGGAGTTTTAAAGGCTAGGTGTGATTCATTTGTTTTATGGCTATCCAATGTGATAGTTTCATTATCGATTAGATCTTGGATAAGGTGTTTTAATATCTGACAATAATTTGTTTGGTGTCCTTTATTCTGATGGTAATTACACAATTGATTGTCATTCCACCAATTAGGCCTGACTTGTGGTTCATAAATTTTTGCTTTTGGTAATACAATCAGTTTGTTTGCAAGAAGAGATTTTAAAGATGATTCCAAGGGTTCTCCAATGTTTGTGAATTTCCTGCGAGGATTGGAGAAGAAAGACTTAGATTTATTGCTTTCTTGATTGTTATTGTTTGGTATTTGACTTGATAGATTAAATATTGGTTGTTTCTTCGTAGCACTATTGTCATCATTTCCTTCATTGATGACATTCCTATTCTTTGACTAGAAGTTGGGTTTGCCAATGTTATTGTTGTTGTTTTTGTTGTTGTTGTTGTTGTTGTTGTTGTAAGAATTATTGTAAAGTTTTAGCTCTCCTTTCTTGACCATCAGGTTTTCTATTTTTAGAGCATTCTAAATCATCTCAGTGAAGGAGGGAGGACATTGCATTTTTAGTCGACAACTCATTTCACTGATAAGATTATCAATGAATATGCCCATCTTTTCTTAATCAGGTACATCTCTTGGATACCAATTAAACATTTGTTTCTATCACTACAAGAATATCGTAAAAGATTCACCATTCTTTTGTTTAACATTGCATAAATTCAGTATTGTTATCTCATTCCTTACATTGTAGGAGTATTGTGAAATAAATCTATTCACAAGTTTTTCAAAAGATTTGATTCTAGATGGTAATCTTGAAAACCATTCCATTGATTGTCCATTTAAACTCCTAGGGAAAAGATTCATTAGGTAAGTTTCATCGTGTGCAAATTCCATACTCATAGTACAAAACTCCCTAATGTGATCCGGAGGATCATATTTTCTATCATATTTGTCATATTTAGGGATATTGTAATGCTATGGAAACAGTATCATATTTTTTATCGAAAGTATATGGGTAGATATCTTCCAATGAATACTTCTTGGAGCTTGTTCCATTCTGCATATCTTGTATCTCTTGTTGTAGAGTTTGCATTTGTTATGTGAGATTCAACAATTATTGTCTTGGCCTACCATAGGACTTGTACTTTCTTATGCAATTTTTTTTTCAAAACATTATGTCTTCTATGTCTATGACATGTTCAAAATGGTCAAAAATTGAAGAAAATCATCATCTAAAAATTAACAAAAATACAATAACTCGCTGAAAGATTTGAAAAAAATCATTGAAACATAATCAAAATAGCACTTTCAAGTAACAAAATAGTGCTTTTATCCCGTAAGTTAACACTCTTTACCACAATAGTTAGCACAAAGGCTTTTTCATATCTAAAAATCATATCAAACCAAAATTTCAGCATCAATATCAAAACAATTCTTAAGTAGATTTGTCTCTAAACTATCACACATTTTCAAACTAGTCCAATAAGTGTTTCGCTAATCCAATAGGCTATTTCCGAAAGGTTTCCATAAGCATAAACATTCAACAAGCTATTGATTCAAATCTTTTAAGTGCAAAAATCAACATCATTGTCAAGTTTCTCATCAAGATATATCAAATCCTCTATCATGAAGCTTGATCAATTCATCTTGTGTTCATTATCTTGGATATATCTTTCCTACTTTGAACCTAGGTCATATCAAAATCAGAATTGCACCAACTTTGGAATCAAACAAACTTGTAAACTATCAAATGCTTATATGACTTTTAAGTATCGCATTAAGAAAAGAAAACCCAGTTATATAGCTACTTAGAAAGAGAGTAAGATTCTTGTATATCAATCACAAGATCTTATTAAAACATAGGACATTCCTACACCATTTTCATCACTATTTACGTGGCTACATGATAGAATTTGATAGAATTTTTTTTGCAAAGATGATCTTTTTAACAAAGAGACGCTTTATCACAACGAACAAACAATAGTGGTAAAATTAGCAAAGCATATCTTCCTAAACCAATAATCACCTATTAAGTTGTCTTTTGGAAACTTTAGAAATTTCAAAACAATCATATGCTAGTTTGGACTAGAGATCAATATGAACAACTTAAAAAACAAAAAAAATAAATGGAGGAAGAAAATAATCCGATGTTACAAACTTTTGGGTATACGGCTGTTGACGAAAAAGCAGTCAATAACACCATTAGAGACCCTGAGAAAGATTTCAAATTTGATAGACTAATGGAAAAATTATTGGCAAAGAAAAAAGAGAAATATCTTTTGATGTTGGCAAACTCAGGAGCTAAACTGCCACAAGACTTTAATATGGAAAGCTTGAAACAAAATGCAAAGGCAAGTAACACCCAGAACACAAATGATCCAAATAACGAAGATGTAAATAGAGAAAGCCATGAAGAGACAAGAAAAGAACATGATGACATAAGAATAGAGCGTAGTGATAAAAGAACTTATGAAGAAATAAGGATAAACTATATGGATAATTTGTTGTTAAATCTCACTCAACAAATACAAACTCTACAACAACAGATAAAAGATATGCAGAATGGAATAAGCTCCAAGAAGTATTCATTGGAAGTTATCTTCCCATATCCTTTTGATAGAAATTTGAATATGATACCATTTCCACTATATTGCGAGATCCCTAAATATGACAAATATGATGGAAAATTTGATCCTTGGGATCACATTAGGGAATTTTTAACTGAGTATGGAATTTGCACATGGTGAAACTTACCTGATGCGTCTTTTCCTTAGGAGTTTAAATGGAAAATCAATGGAATGGTTTTCAAGATTACCATTTGGAATTAAATATTTTGAAGAACTTGTGAATAGATTTATTTCACAATACTCCTACAATGTAAGGAATGAGATAACAATGCTGGATTTATGCAATGTTAAACAATCGAATGATGAATCTTTTATGATCTTCTTCCAGCGATGGAAATGGATGTTTAATAGGTATTCAAGAGATGTACCTAATCAAGAAAAGATGGACATATTCATTGATAATCTTATTAGAGAAATGAGTTATCGACTAAAAATGTAATGTCCTCCTTCATTCGGCAAGATAATTGAGAATGGTCTGAAAATAGAAAACACGATGATAAAGAAAGGAGAGCTAAAACTTTCCAATAATTTTTATAACAACAACAATAAAAACAACAAAAACAACAACAACAACAACAACAACAACAACAACAACAACAACAACAACAATGACAAACCCAAGTTCTGGTCAAAGAATAGGAATGTCATCAATGGAGGAAATAATGACAATAGTGCTATGAACAACAACCAATCTTTAATATTCAAGTCAAATCCCAAAAAATAACAATCAAGAAAGCAATAAATCCAAGTCTTTCTTCTCCAATCCTCACAGTAAAATTCACAAACATTGGAGAACCCTTGGAATCAACTTTAAAAAATATTCTTGCAAACAAACTGATTGTTTTACCAAAGGGAAGAAGTTATGAACCACAAGTCCAACCTAATTGGTGGAATGACAATCATTTTTGTAATTACCATTAGAATAAAACACACCAAACAAATGATTGTTAGAGATTGAAACAATTTATCCAAGATCTAATGGATAATGGAACTATCATAGTGGATAGCCATAGAAAAATGAATCACACCTAGCCTTTAAAAATCCATTATTGAATTATGAAAAAGGTGAACAATCCCAATTAAAAGATGATAAAGGAAAATCCAAAGTGAACTACACTTATACATATGATGATGTGGTAAATGTCATCATTGTTAAAGATAACACACCTTTACAGCCAATCAATGTCATTATGAGAAGCAAAGTGAAGGTCACCTTTTTGGGTATACAAAAAGACTCAACATCCACTTCACAAGAATACAATTTAGTAGAGAAATTACAAAGAATACTCGCTCAAATATCAATTTTGGAACTTCTCAAAGTTTCACCTATGCATATGGAAATTTTGGTAAAAGCTTTAGTAGAAACAACAGTTTCAAAAGACTTGGATGTGGATCAGTTCCAAAACATGGTGGGACACCTTATAGGCCCTCATTTCTTATCATTTTCTAAAATTACAAAGTAATATCATTAGCCACATGATTGATGAGTTGGCAAAGGGAAAATGAAGTGAAGATAGAAGAATGATTTGGAAAAGAGATTAAATAATTAAGAATTATTTAATATTTGAGACTATAGAATAGAAGAATAATCATTAGATATTAGATATTCAAATGATTGGAGGAAATAAGTAAATATTAGATATTCAATTAATTTATTAGAAGAATAATTAAATATTAGATATTTAATTAATTAGAGGAATAGGATAGATGCATTAATTAATAAATTATTTCAGTTAAATTAATTAATAGAAAGACATGAAATGAATTAAATAAATTAATCTTTTAAAATTAACTATTTAATAGAAGAATAAACATTAAATAAATATTAAATATTTATTTACTCACTCATAGCCATTTTTATGTGTATACAGATAACATCTACCTGAAAATGTATTTAAACTTCTACCTCCACTGAATTTTCCTCTAGAAACTCGAAAACCACCTCTAGAATCAATGACTTGTTCTTTACCTTTACTTGCACCTTGTAGTTCTTCATAGGACTATTTTGATGTAGGGAAGGATCCTCTACCTCTCTTATTGTTTCCTCTTTCTCAAATGGACTTGTCTTGCCTTCTTTTTATTTTCTCTACCACTCTGATGGCCAACTGAAAATAGTCTTCAACTATCCTTGGATTTGCCACAACTAGTTCATCTTGGATGTTAAATATAAGGCCACCAAGGTATCTAGCAAAATTTTCAACCTCATCTTCCATCCTCCTTGATCTTATTCTCAACTTATATAACTCATATGTATAGGTCTTAACATCTAAATCCTTTTGTTTCAGACCTTGTAATTTTGTATACAATTCAACTTCATAGTCTTTAGGAAGAAACTTACCTTTAAGTTTACCAACCATTCTATCCCAAGAAACTTTCTTTGATTTAACTTTCTTTCTCCGCTCATCTTGTTCATAGTCCCACCATAATAATGCATGTCCTTTGAGTTTTGTCTTTGCTACCTTCACCTTCTGCTCATCAAGAACATCTTCACATTCAAAGTGATTGTCCATAGCTGCAATCCAATCTAGAAGCTCTTCATCATTCAAATTCCCTCCACACATAAGAAAATAAACTTTCACCTTATGTTTATTACCTTTAAGTTCTCTTAGAATTCTAATTGTGCTTTGTTCGTCAGGGTCCAATTTCTCTTCCTCTCCTTCATTCTCTCCTTCCCACTCTTCTTCCTTGGATTCACTTTCCTCCTCGGATATCACTCATCTTCTTTTATTAGACTCAAAGGTAGAAATCCTTGCTAGCACAACATTATGAGACTCGAATAACTTTGCATGTCTCTCTTTTAACTTCTGCAACTGTCTAACAGTGCCACAATTCTTAGGAGACATCTTGACCTTACAACTTCCAACCTTCCTCTATGCAAACTCCAACCAATCTCCCTCAAAAAGATCTATTACCTAAGATCTGATACCGCTTGATGCAAGGTAGGTCATCAATAAGAAAACCAAACCAATTTACTCACGTAGGAGAACTTGCAAAAATTCAAAATTGGAATCTTTCCCTTGGCTCACCAAACCCTTCACTACTCCAACTAAAATGGCAATTTTCAGCCAACCTTAGGATAGACCCCAAAATGGTTCAATCTTTCAAGGAAAGACTTCTAAAGGGAGATCCTACAAATCTGTGTCGCACTTCAAGTTCATAGTACCTTCCAACCAGATTGATTTGGCAGCCACATAGTGCTCGTTTGGCAATGAATTTTCAGTCGGAAATGTTCTGGATGAAAGGGTTCCGACCGGAAATCCGTTGTGTTATATAAACCCAAAAATCTGCCCAAGCCCCTCATTTTGTATTGAGAAGCTTGGAGTTAAACGGGAGGGTGAGAAAAACTGCAACGACTCGACTGGAAGTGTTTCGGTGGTAAGTCCATTTTTTTATTTTATTTTTTTAAATGTATTTATTGTATCGTATTAATTTATGTTATTTTTTTTATTTTATAGTTTTTGATAGAAAATTAGTTTTATGATAGGAAATTAGTTATTTTCTAAGTTTATTTAAATAGTTTTTAGAAAGCAGTTTTTAAAATATATAAATATTTTTGTATTTACTGTATAATATTACTTTAGAAAATTAGAATATAAATACATGCATACACATACATGTACATAAATACACACATACATACAAATACATACGCAAACATACACAAACATACACATGCATACATACATACATATATGCATATATACATACACATACATTCTTATACATACATACCTACATACATACATGCATACACATACATACACATACATACATACCTACATACATACATACATACATACATACATACATACGTACACATAAAATAATTATATGTATACCTTAGGATATATACATACACATACATCCATACATAAATACATACATAAACACATACATAAACATACATGTACATAGGTCTACATACATACATACACACACATACATACATACACACACATACATGTACATACCTGCATGTACATACATATGAATACATACACATACAAATACATAAATAAACATAAAATAATTATATACACTTTACGAAATACATAGACATACATACAAACACCTCAGGACATGCTATATGGGGTCATGTGTGGTTGTAAGATGTCTTAAGGGGACATGCTATTAGGGGTGATGTGTGGTCCTAAGGGGTCACACACATGTTCTAATAGGTCGTGTCTAGTCCTAAGGGGTCACACACATGTTTTAACACATGTATGACCCCTTAGGACCACACACAACCCCTAATAGCATGTCGTGAGGTGTATGTATGTGTATGTATACATCCTAAGGTGTATATACTTATTTAATGTGTATGTATGTATTTATGTATGTGTATATGTTTGTATTTTGGAATGTACATGTATGTGTATGCACCACGTAATGACCACATATGTACCCCTTATGATCCAATTGAACCTAATGATCACATATGTATGTGTATGTATGTGCATGCACCCCTTACGACCTAATTGGACCACATAAGACCAAATGGTGTCACAAGGGGTCTTATGTGGTCCTAAGGACCACATAAGGCCCCTTACGATACATGTGCACCCCTTAGGACATGACCAGATCACATAAGAACAAATAGTGTCACAAGCGGTCTTATGTCGTCCTAAGTTGTCATGTGTATGTTCTAACACATGGGTGACCCCTTAGGATCACATAAGGCCCCTTATGACACATGTGCACCCCTTAGAACCTAATTGGACTAAATAAGTGTAGCGTCGTAAATTCTACGCACTTGCTAGGGTGGTACAATTTCACACCTAGTTTAGCACCCACCTTGGCGCATTTTGCATTTTGCATTGCATTTTCCCTTTAGCACTTAATTAATTAAATTAATTAGGTCTAAGGTTCTATTTTATCATCTCCCATATCATAAAGTTGGGCCCTTTTCATTAAAGTGTGCCCGTTTCATTTTATTCCTCTAATACATCATTTAATCAAAAACCCTAATTAGGTCCTATTTTGAATGTGGGGGCTTGATTTCAGGGGTCAAAACATCTTGAAATCAGCTGTAACTTTGGGATTCTCTCTAAAATCATCATATCCGACGGCCCTGAAAATTTGGTGAAAAGTTGTCAGGACCATGGCGCCCGGAGTGCACATGGTCCCGGACATTTTTCCCAAAATTTTAGGAGCACGATCCAATCATAAAATAAAGCTTAACCCCAAGAAATTGGTGGGAGATTCAATCTCTAGGTTGGCCAAAAGTTAAAATTAAGACCTAGGGTTTCATATATAAGAGCTCTCTTTCTTCATTTCAAAGGATCTGGATTTTGGTTTCAAGGGCCCTCTATGTAGCGAAAGAGCAGATCTTTGAAGACTTCAACAAAATTCAACATCCATCCATCAAGCATTCATCAATTTCATTCATCCATTTAGGGCTTTGAAGACATTGAAGAGCAATAGGGGATTACCGACTGAAGATTGGCTTGTACCCCTCCCTTGGGGTTGGGTATGATTTCATGTCTTTGCATAAGCCTCATTATATCACTTGTATTCATGCTTTAGATCTCTTTACATCTTGATTTGGAGCATTTACATTATCATTTACAAGCAATTAGGGTTTACTTTCTAGGTTGCTCTAGTTTGCTTACTTGCATTTTAGGATCTTGCACACACACAAGGTCTGCACACACTACTTTTACAATACAACTTGGCTATTCGTTGAGGTGGAAATCACCAAAGCGGGGGTTTGACTAAGGCAAAACCCTATATAGCCACCCACCATAACTTTTTAGATATAAGTGCAGGTTTCAGGATCCAGACGACGTCGCAAGTTGCAGATCCGACCGAAGCAAACGGAGACTGAACTTCACACCAAATTGCAGAGCAAAAGACCAGGACAGGGGCGTGGGGTGCCTTGGTCCTGCCAGGATAGGGGCATTGTGCTCCCTGGTCCCTGGGATAGGGGCGCTGGGCGCCCTTGTCCTTCTATCAGACAACAAGTTTCAGACAGCTTTTCAGGTTGCAGAACAGTAGTTTCAATAGCAGTTTCAGGAGCAGAATCAAGACAGTGGCGCCCGCGCCCCCATCCTGAACATTTTCACTCAGATTTTAACTCTGGGTACACATCTGCATTGTTGTCTTGTCCTTGTGTTTACAACTTTCCATTGTTTAATCTTAATTCTGCAATCTTGTTACTAGTTCATACTTACACTTTAGGGTTAATAGTTGAACTTGCATCATTTTATCTATCGTTTGCAACAAAGGAATAGAAATCCTAATAGGTAGCCCATGGCTCTCTCTTCCACAAAAAGAAGTAGCCAATTGTGTGATAACTCTAGGCTCTTTCGTATTCCACAAGTGTGTGATTGAAAGTGAGATTAGGGCATGTTTGCCTAGTCTCGCTTTTTCCCCCACACATTTTGGTGAACCCGACGTGAACTCCAATCTTCTCTAATTCTGATTTATGTTTTCAAATTTGAGTGTTTATGTTATTTCAAATTCAAATTTGCATTTACGAGTTTTAATTTCTTGCAAGATTCAAAAATTTAGAGGAATTTTTGCTAAAACCCTAATTTTTCAATTCAAAGTTGAACTTGTGGATAGCTTAATTGGGATCACTAATTTCAAATCTGATTTAGGAACTCATTTGAATCATAAATTTCATTTTCTAAATCTACATTCTAAGTGCTTGCATTGGTTAAAATTAAACATTTCCTTCTATTTTGCATGTGTTATCATTTGAAAGAGGAAAATTGTTGTCATGATGCATTCATTTCATAGATGTGATAATGGGTTACCTTCCCTTATTTCAATTTTTCCTTCTCCTAAAGAACCTCCCCCCATCTATAACAAAATTTTTGTGCCTAAAATAGTTGGTACCAATCCCTTTGAGACTCTCTCGTGCTCTAAGGATGAAGACTTTAAGAGTGATCTTGACAATTCTCCTAAAATGTGCCCTTCCTATTTAGCTATCCTAGAGGAAGAGAATGATATCATAAACACCTTTCTTAATGTTACTTCACCTTCCCTACATGATGCCTCTCTAAGTAAAAAGGCATTGATGGACATTGACTTATTTTCTCCTAAAGTTGGTCCTTCCAATGGGGGCATGTTAGTGCAACAAGAGGTTATGAACACTTCTTTCAAAGATCCCCTTCCTAAGCATGAATCTTTGGAGAAATATGTTCATGTTCCTCCTAAAAAACACTCCCTTCATGAGGATCCTTTTGTGCAAGAAGATGACATTATCCCTACATTTCCTAGTGATGGCATTTCCTTTTCCAACAAAATTCCCACTAGAGATGATGAATTAATGATAAATGCTTATCCTTCTCCTAAAGTTTGTCTTACCCATAAGCATCCCTTAGAGAAAGAAGATGAAATAATAAGCAATTTCCTTAATTCTCTCTCCCCTAAAGATCATATTGAACATATTTTGAGGAAAGAGGATGGGTTTAACACATCTATTGATGCTCTCCCTCCTAAGGATGAGGAATTAATAAACAATGTTATCTCCTCTCCCGAAATTGACAATACTTCAAACATTTCTTTCAACCACTTCACTATTTGGGATGAACCATTAGAAGATGGTGTAGATTATTCTCTACCCCATGAGAGAACCCTACCCAAAGGGGATGAAATCAAGATTGAAAACTCCCTTGATAGTTTCTCACCTTCCTTGAATCTCAATTATTCTCCCTATAAAAATAAAGCATCTCCCTCTCCTCAACTTGGTTCTACTCATAAGGATACCCTAGTTCAAAGCAAGATGGTTAACATCTCTTTCAAAGATCTCCCTCTCAAAAGTGAGACTTTAGAGAGTAATGTTGATCCTTCTCCTAGAGAATTTATTCCCCATGTAAATCCTTTGATGATAGAGGATGATATGACCTTTCCTAGTATTAATCTGCCTAATAGAACATCAATGGCTACCCCTTGTCTCTCTCCTAAAATTGATTTAATCCATGATGAGATTTTAGTGCAAGAGATGACTATCAACAATTCTTCCAACACTTTTGTTCATTCCTCTAAACCATCCTCAATCAATTTGATACATGTAAATGAAACACCTAACAAACCTCTCTTCACTGTCCAAGGTGCTTGTCCTTCTCAAAATTCTCAACCTTTAAATAAGCCTATCTTAGTGGTCCAAGGTGGTTATGCTAATGATTCTTTTTGCACTCCTAAGAAACCTATTATTACTGTGCAAGGAGGTTATTCTACTAAGACCCCTTATGAGTATGCTAAGCAACTAAATAGAGAGAGTTATAATGCGGTTGCTCATACCTATAACACAAGAAACAATAGGCAACCTAATCCTCCTCTAGTTATCCCAACTTCACTTCCTCCTTCCCAACCTATTCTTCCTCAAGCTCCTCGTATTTCACAAGTTCTTGGTAAGGAATATGATCTCATAGAACAACTTAAAGCTACCCCTGCTAAGATATCCCTTTGGGATTTGATCCAAACTTCTTCCGCTCATCATGGAATGTTACAAGATGCCTTGAAAGATTTGAATGTTCCTCCACCTAATACATCGAGTAATATAGTGTCTTTGGTTAACTCTGTGATGAATCCTAAAGCTCAAATTGTGTTTACTCAAGATGAGTTGCCTACTAGTGGAGTTCAACATCAATATGATCCCTTGATGATTGTGGTTATCATAAATGACACTGCTATAAGATGAACACTGGTAGATAATGGCTCTAGCCTTAATGTGTGTAGCATTAATCTATTGCATAAGATGAATGTGGATACATCCCTTATTGAGCCTGACTCTCATCCCATTCGAGGCTTTGATAATATGGCTAAGTCTTCATTAGGTATTATCACCTTACCCATCACAGTGGGACCTGTTACTTTGCCTACTCCTATCCATGTTATGTCGGGAAATCTAACATACAACTTGTTATTAGGGAGACCTTAGATTCACAGTATGCAAGTTGTCCCCTCTACATTGCATAGACAAGTTAAATTTATTTATAATAATAAGACATATACCTTGATAGGTGATACTAATTTTCAAGCTTGTTTGCAAACATCTACTTCCAAAGGGAGTCCTTCTAAGCCTTCCTCTTCTAGTGATGACTCATTAAACAAGATACCTATGGATGAATCATTACCCTCTGATAATCAAAATTCTTTGGATGAGTCTGAAGTTCCTGAAGAAGATTCTTCTCAACTTGAATCTACACATGAAAAGGCTTTTGATCTTGAGAAGGTTCTCGCAGAAGATGATTGGGGATCTCTTGATTTTAATCCCACCTTTGTAGGTGAGTATAGGGTTCCTCCTAGAGAGCTTAAAGTTAAAAAGAAGGAAGAAACTAGAGATCAATCAGTCTTACCTGAACCTATGAGCAATAATTTTGTGGCCACTTCTCAAACTTCTTCTCCTCACACCTCTAATTCTGAAGGATTTGATTCTTTGTCTTATGAAAAACCACCTTTTCTTTCTGAAATGGCTAATCGTTATGGTCATGGTTTCCATATTTTGGCTAAGAGTGGCTATAGTGGAAACGGTTGTGGCACAAATGAACAAGGAATTAAAGTTCCTTTAGAACATAACATGCATAAATATTCATGTGGACTTGGATATAATCTTTCTAAGCCCACCAAAGCATCTAAAAGACCATCTCTCAATGTGAATGCTATATTTAGTAGTGATGATGATCTCACTTCAACTAAATCATCTTCTACTTCTATCAACTCTCATTCCCCTCATAAGGAAATCTTGGCAATGAACAAATCTCTTTATGAATCCCCTCAAATTTCTAAATCCACTTATGAATCTTTATCTCCTATTCATCATAAAGTCCTTTCCTCCAAGGATAAGGCTCTAATAGATTACACTCATCCCTCTTCTAAGATTTCTTGTGACTTTTCTTCTTCAATTTTTATCATTTTATACATGTTTTTGATCTCACTTATAATTGAGCATTTAGCATGTCATATTCAAATACCTCATTCAATCTATCATGCCTTTAAATAACATTAATGGCTATTATGTTGCTCATCATTATGTGACATTGGTAGCTCATTTACTAGGGGCTCATTGTCATTCATGATGGTACAATTTCAAGTGCAATCATATTTTTTGAAGCAACATAATAGCCTAATTTTTCTATGTTATCTCTTGTTCCTATGAGGTAATAATGTGGAAATATTGATCATGTTTTCTTTAGAATCCTCTTTTCCTAGATATGGGAGAAGATGTGTATTCTCTTTCTTATCCTACCCACTTCTTGTGAGGAGAATTTTACATACACTAATGTCTTGCTTGCACGAACTCATGTGAGTATGTGGTACATTTTTTTTATGTCTAAATCTCTCCCTGGAAGATTGTGTAAGTCCTTCTCATTGACCTTATCCTTGGGAGGCAATGATCTTTTCTTATTTTTATCTAAGGATCCACTTTTTCCTATTTCGTGGATGGTGTGAACTTTATTACTTGATGTTATTCCTTGTATGCATTTGTTGTTGTTTGTTCAAGGATTCTCTCTTACAAGAGGTGTAAGTCCTTGACTACAACCTCGTTTGCACTTGGTAAAATACATCCATAATGAATTCACTCTCCCAATTGGGTTAAAAAGAGCGTCATCCTTCATTAAGAATCACTTTCACCTCGCAAAAGAAGGAAGTATTGCATTCTTATTCTCTTCCTTGTCTTATTCTAGAAGATGTTATATTTGTCTAAGACAATTCCTCTCGGGGATAGGTGTCTTTTGTACAAAGATCTCTTCTCCTCTAAGGATCTCCTTTACACATACTACAAGATATCCCTTTTCAATTATCTTATCCTTGCTTAAAGAGTGCAAAAATCTCTTGCTTGGATCTACGACATTGTTGCATTTTTGGGGTATCTTCTTTTGTGATGAAGGTAGGTATCCTTGTTCTACTTTGCTTATGACATAAACATTACACTTTTTGAGCAATGGGTCATTCTCGGAACCAGAGCACAGACTCTTAGAGCGAGATGTCTCCATTTTTCTTTTATGCAAGGTGATTATTCTTGGAACCAGAGCACAGACTCTTAGAGCAAGATGTCACGCTTTTGTACTATACATATACAGGTTGTAGCATACTCGGGCATAGACTCCTATGAGGTGCTTCTAACCTCACTTACACACACATGCACAAGGTGGAGTGGAACTAGCAGCATAAGGCTAGACTTTCTCACTCTCCTCCCTTACATGGATCACCTAGACAGACTCTAGGGGCTAGTTTTCCATGTCCTTTTTCCCATGGATCACCTAGACAAGATCTAGGAGCGAGAAGTCCATGTTTTCTCTCTCACTATTCGTCTCATGGATCACCAATGTGTGTATTCATGCTTTTTTTTTTTCCTTTCTTTTCTTCTCTTTGCATTTTGTTTCCATTTACATCCTTCATCTTGCGTTAGAGAACTCTCAAATCCTCACACTCTTTTTTGTGTTGGAATTGAGATTTAGTCCTCTTTCTTACCAAATGATTCTCCATTAGTTTTTGATCTCATATCAAATCTTCTTGTGAGCATTTGTCATCAATATTCTTTAACAATTCGAAGTGGTAAACATGATACCCTGTTTCAACTCACTAAAATTAGCAAGCCGAAACAGGGGGGGGCATATAGCTACCCTCGAATTTTCATCACCTTCCTTAGTAAGAATTAGGTGATTTTGTGATCTAACGTGTGCTTTGTAGGGTGCGGTTCCTAACTGTGTACTGCAGATACCGCTGGGGGCTTCGTTCGACAGACTTATGGATATATCCTTTTTCAAATAATGTTTACTTTTCTGTACTTTAGCTTGCATATCCACGTAGTGTTCATATGACCGTTGAAGTGGGGGCTAAATGTAGCGTCGTAAATTGTACGCACTTTCTAGGGTGGTACAATTTCACACCTAGTTTAGCATCCGCCTTGGCGCATTTTGCATTTTGCATTGCATTTTCCCTTTAGCACTTAATTAATTAAATTAATTAGGTCTAAGGTTCTATTTTATCATCTCCCATATCATAAAGTTGGGCCCTTTTCATTAAAGTGTGCCCCTTTCATTTTATTCCTCTAATACATCATTTAATCAAAAACCCTAATTAGGTATTATTTTGAACTTGGGGGCTTGATTTCAGGGGTCAAAACATCTCGAAATCAGCTGTAACTTCAGGATTCTCTCTAAAATCATCATATCCGATGGCCCAGAAAATTTGGTGAAAAGTTGTCAGGACCATGGCGCCCGGAGTGCACATCATCCTGGATATTTTTCCCAAAATTTTAGGAGTGCGATCCAATCATAAAATAAAGCTTACGCCCAAGAAATTGGTGGGAGATTCAATCTCTAGGTCGGCCAAAAGTTGAAATTAAGACCTAGGGTTTCATATATAAGAGCTCTCTTTCTTCATTTCAAAGGATCCAGATTTTGGTTTCAAGGGCCCTCTATGCAGCGAAAGAGTAGATCTTTGAAGACTTAAAAAACATTCAACATCCATCCATCAAGCATTCATCAATTTCATTCATCCATTTAGGGCTTTGAAGACATTAAAGAGCAATAGGGGATTACCGACTGAAGATTGGCTTGTACCCCTCCCTTGGGGTTGGGTATGATTTCATGTTGTTTTCATGTCTTTGCATAAGCCTCATTATATCACTTGTATTCATGCTTTAGATCTCTTTACATCTTGATTTGGAGCATTTACATTATCATTTACAAGCAATTAGGGTTTACTTTCTAGGTTGCTCTAGTTTGCTTACTTGCATTTTAGGATCTTGCACACACACAAGGTCTGCACACACTACTTTTACAATACAACTTGGCTATTCGTGGAGGTGGAAATCGCCAAAGTGGGGGTTTGACTAAGGCAAAACCCTATATAGCCACCCACCATACCTTTTCAGATATAAGTGCAGGTTTCGGGATTCGGACGACGCTGCAAGTTGCAGATCCGACGGAAGTAGACGGAGATTGAACTTCACACCAAATTGCAGAGCAAAAGACCAGGACAGGGGCGTGGGGCACCGTGGTCCTACTAGGACAGGGGCACTGGGTGCCCTGGTCCCTGGGATAGGGGCGCTGGGCACCCTGGTCCTTCTATCAGACAGCAAGTTTCAGACAGCTTTTCAGGTTGTAGAACAACAGTTTCAATAGCAGTTTCAGGAGCAGAATCAGGACAGTGGCGCCCGCGCCCCCGTCCTAAACATTTTCACTCAAATTTTAACTCCGGGTATGCATCTGCATTCTTGTCTTGTCCTTGTGTTTACAACTTTCCATTGTTTAATCTTAATTCTGCAATCTTGTTACTAGTTCATACTTACACTTTAGGGTTAATAGTTGAACTTGCATCATTTTATCTATCATTTGCAACAAAGGAATAGAAATCCTAATAGGTAGCCCGTGGCTCTCTCTTCCACAAAAAGAAGTAGTCAATTGTGTGATACCTCTAGGCTCTTTCGTATTCCACAAGTGTGTGATTGAAAGTGAGATTAGGGCATGTTTGCCTAGTCTTGCTTTTTCCCCCACACAATAAGACCAAATGGTGTCACAAGGAGTCTTATGTGGTCCTAAGGTGTCAAATGTATGTTCTAGCACATGGGTGACCCCTTAGGGCCACATAAGGACCCTTAAAACACATGTGTGCCCCTCAGGACCTACTTGGACCACATAAGACCAGATGGTGTCACAAGGGGTCTTATGTGATCCTAAGGTGTCACACATGTATTCTAACACATAGGTGACCCCTTAGGACAACAAAAGGCCCCTTATGACACATGTGCACCCCTTAGGACCTAAATGGACCACATAAGACCAAATGGTGTCGCAAGGGGTCTTATGTGGTCTTAAGGGGTCACCCATATGTTTGAACACATGCACGACCCATTAGGACCACATAAGGCCCCTTATGACACATGTGCATCCCTTAGGACCTAATCGGACCACATAAGACCAAATGGTGTTGCAAGGGGTCTTGTGGGGTCCTAAGGGGCGAGGCATGTGTTCTAACATATGGGTGACCCCTTTGGACCACATAAGACCCCTTACAACACATGTACACCCTTTAGGACCTAAATGGAACACATAAGGGAAAATGGTGTCATAAGGGGTCTTATGTGGTCCTAAACGATCAGTCATGTGTTCTGACACATGGGTGACCCTTTAGGATAACATAAGGCCCCTTATGACACATGTGCACCCCTTAGGACATAAATGGACTAGATTAGACCAAATCATGTCGTAAGGGGTTTTATGTGGTGCTAAGGGGTCACTCATCTATTGTAACACATGACTGACTCCTTAGCACAACATAAGGCCCCTTATGACACACGTGCACCCCTTAGGATCTAATTGGAAAACATAAGACCAAATGGTGTCACAAGGTGTCTTATGTGGTCCCGAGGTGTCACACATGTGTTCTAACACATGGGTGACCCCTTAGGACCACATAAGGCCCCTTACGACACATGTGTGCCCCTTAGGACCTAATTAGACCACATAAGACCAAAAGGTGCTGCAAGGGGTCTTATGTGGTCCTAAGGTGTCACACATGTTTTCTAACACATGGGTGACCCCTTAGGACAACATAAGGCCCCTTATGACACATGTGCACCCCTTGGAACCTAATTGGACCATATAAGACGAAATGATTTCGAAAGGGGTCTTATGTAGTCGTAAGGGGTCACATATGTGTTCGAACACATGGTTGATCCCTTAGGACAACATAAGGCTCCTTATGATACATGTGCACCTCTTAGGGGCTAATTGGACCATATAACAACAAATCATGTTGCAAGGGGTCTTATGGGGTCCTAAAGGGCCAGACATGGTTTCTAACACATGGGTGACTCGCTAGGACAACATAAGACCCCTTATGACACATGTACACCGCTTAGGACCTAATTGGACTACATAAGGCCAAATGGTGTCACAAGGGGTCTTATATGGTCCTAAAGGGTCACTCATGTCTTCTAACACATGGGTGAACCCTTAGGATGACATAAGGACCCTTACGACACATGTGCACCCTTACAAACTTAATTGGACGAGATAAGACCAAATTGTGTTGTAAGGAGTTTTAGGTGGTCGTAAGGGGTCACTCATATGTTCTAACACATGATTGACCCTTTAGCACCAGATAAGGTCCCTTATGACACATGTGCACCCCTTAGGATCTAATTGGAAAACATAAGACCAAATGGTGTCACAAGGTGTCTTATGTGGTCCCGAGGTGTCACACATGTGTTCTAACACATGGGTGACCCCTTAGGACCACATAAGGCCCCTTACAACACATGTGTGCCCCTTAGGACCTAATTGGACCACATAAGACCAAAAGGTGCCGCAAGGGGTCTTATGTGGTCCTAAGGTGTCACACATGTTTTCTAACACATGGGTGACCCCTTAGGACAACATAAGGCCCCTTATGATACATGTGCACCCCTTGGAACCTAATTGGACCATATAAGACCAAATGATTTTGCAAGGGGTCTTATGTAGTCGTAAGGGGTCACATATGTGTTCAAATACATGGTTGATCTCTTAGCACCACATAAGGCTCCTTATGATACATGTGCACCTCTTAGGGGCTAATTGGACCATATAACAACAAATCATGTTGCAAGCGGTCTTATGGAGTCCTAAAGGGCCAGACATGGGTTCTAACACATGGGTGACTCACTAGGACAACATAAGACCCCTTAGGACACATGTACACCGCTTAGGACCTAATTGGACTACATAAGGCCAAATGGTGTCACAAGGGGTCTTATATGGTCCTAAAGGGTCACTCATGTGTTCTAACACATGGGTGAACCCTTAGGATGACATAAGGACCCTTACGACACATGTGCACCCTTACAAACTTAATTGGATGAGATAAGACCAAATTGTGTCGTAAGGAGTTTTAGGTGGTCGTAAGGGGTCACTCATATGTTCTAACACATGATTGACCCTTTAGCACCAGATAAGGCCCCTTATGACACGTGCACCCCTTAGGATCTAATTGGAAAACATAAGACCAAATGGTGTCACAAGGTGTCTTATGTGGTCCCGAGGTGTCACACATGTGTTCTAACACATGGGTGACCTCTTAGGACCACATAAGGCCCCTTACAACACATGTGTGCCCCTTAGGACCTAATTGGACCACATAAGACCAAAAGGTGCTGCAAGGGGTCTTATGTGGTCCTAAGGTGTCACACATGTTTTCTAACACATGGGTGACCCCTTAGGACAACATAAGGCCCCTTATGACACATGTGCACCCCTTGGAACCTAATTGGACCATATAAGACCAAATGATTTTGCAAGGGGTCTTATGTAGTCGTAAGGGGTCACATATGTGTTTGAATACATGGTTGATCTCTTAGCACCACATAAGGCTCCTTATGATACATGTGCACCTCTTAGGGGCTAATTGGACCATATAACAACAAATCATGTTGCAAGGGGTCTTATGGGGTCCTAAAGGGCCAGACATGGGTTCTAACACATGGGTGACTCGTTAGGACAACATAAGACCCCTTACGACACATGTACACCGCTTAGGACCTAATTGGACTACATAAGGCCAAATGGTGTCACAAGGGGTCTTATATGGTCCTAAAGGGTCACTCATGTGTTCTAACACATGGGTGAACCCTTAGGATGACATAAGGACCCTTACGACACATGTGCACCCTTACGGACTTAATTGGACTAGATAAGACCAAATTGTGTCGTAAGGAGTTTTATGTGGTCGTAAGGGGTCACTCATATGTTCTAACACATGATTGACCCTTTAGCACCAGATAAGGCTCCTTATGACACATGTGCACCCCTTAGGACCTAATTGGAAAACATAAGATGAAATGTTGCTGCAAGGTATCTTATGTGGTCCCAAGGTGTCACACATGCATTTTAACACATGGGTGACCCCTTAGGACAACATAAGACCCCTTACGACACATATGTGCCACTTAGGACATAATTGGACCACATAAGATGAAATGGTACTGTGAGGGGTCTTATGTGGTCCTAAGGTTTCACACATGTCTTCTAACACATGGGTGACCCCTTAGAACAACATAAGGCCCCTTATGACACATGTGCACCCCTTAGGACCAAAGTTGACCACATAAGATCAAATGGTGTAGCAAGGGGTCTTATGTGGTCATAAGGGGTGACACATGTGTTCAAACATAGGGGTGATCGTTTAGGACCACCTAAGGCCCCTTACTACACACATGGACCCATTAAGGCCTAATTGGACCAAATAAGACCAAATGGTGTTGTAGGGGGTCTTATGAGGTCCTAAGGGGCCACACATGTGTTCTAACACATGGGTGACCCCTTACGACAACATAAGACCCCTTACGACACATGTGCACCCCTTAAGACCTAATCGGACTAGATAAGGCCAAATGGTGTCATAAGGTGTCTTATGTGGTGCTAAGGGGTTACTCATCTGGTCTAACACATGGGTGACTCCTTAGGATGACATAAGGCCCCTTACAACACATGTGGACCCCTTAGGACCTAATTGGACAACATAAGACCAAATAGTACATCACAAGTGGTCTTATATGGTCGTAAGGGGTCACACATTTGATCTAACACATGGGTGACCCCTTAGAACCACATAAGACCCCTTACAACACATGCACACCCCTTAGGATCTAATTGGACCACATAAAACCAAATAGTGTCGCAAGGGGTCTTATGTGGTCCTAAGGGGTCAAACATGTGTTCTAACACATGGGTGATCCCCGCGGACCACATACGACCCTTTATGACACATGTGCACCCCTTAGGACCTAATTGGACCACATAAGACCAAATTTTATCGTAAGGGTTTTTGTGAGGTCCTAAGGGATCACTAATGTGTTCTAACACATGACTAACCCCTTAGCACCATATAAGGCCCCTTACCACACATGTGCACCCCTGAGGACCTAATTGGACAACATAAGACCAAATGGTGTTGCAAAGGATCTTATGTGGTCCCAAGGTGTCACACATGCATTCTAACACATGGGTGACACCTTAGGATCACATAAGGCCCCTTACAACACATGTGTACCCCTCAGGACCTAATTGGACCACATAAGACCAAATGGTATCTAAAGGGGTCTTATGTGGTCATAAGGTGTCACACATGTCTTCTAACACATGGGTGACCCCTTAGGACTACAAAAGGCCCCTTACGACACATGTGCACCCCTTACCTAATTGGACCACATAAGACCAAATGGTGTCGCAAGGGGTCTTATGTGGTCCTAAAGTGTCACACATGTGTTCTAACAAATGTGTGACCGCTTAGGACCACATAAGTCCTCTTATGACACATGTTCACCCCTTAGAACCTAATTGGACCACATAAGACCAAATGATGTCGCAAGGGGTCTTATATGGTTCTAAGGTGTCATGCATGTTTTCTAATACATGGGCTAACCCTTAGGATCACAAAAGGCCTTGTACGACACATGTGTAGCCCTTAGAAGCTAATAGGACCACATAAGACCAAATTGTGTTGCAAGGGGTTTTATTTGGTCCTAAGGGGCCACACATGTGTTCTAATACTTGGATGACCCCTTAGGACCACATAAGTCCCCTTACGACACATGTGCACCCTTTGAAACCTAATTGGACCACATAAGGCCAAATGGTGTGACAAGGGGTCTTATGTGGTCCTAATGGGTCACTTATGTGTTCTAACACATGGGTGACCCCTTTGGACCACACAAGACCCCTTACAACACATGTGCACCCCTTAGGACCTTATTGGACCACATAAGACTAAATGGTACATCGGAAGGGGTCACGCATATTTTCTAACACATGGGTGACCGTTTAGGACCATATAAGACCTGTTACGACACATGTGCACCCATTAGGACCTAATTGGACCACATAAGACCAAATGGTGTCAGAGGGGATCTTTTGTGTTCCTAATTTGACTAATTTGACTTAATTGGACTTAGTTTGACTCATTTTACTTAATTTGACTCATATGACTTAGTTTGACTCATTTGACTTAATTTGACTGTGTTGGTGTAAATTATTATTCATCTTGGATATTATTACACTATACTTAAGTTTACTTAGGAAATGCATTTCATAGTAGTTTGGGTATGATACATTTGGGTGTTTGTGCCACATTGGGATAGTGTGTGTAGGATAATTTCCACCTTTTGTGGACTTATCTTGTTGTTACATTCCACATTCAGTGGGTGATCCATCTCATGTGGAATATTATATTGTTTCTCCTACCTACCCACACCTATTTCCCACCTACCCTTGTTTCTTATTGAGCCACATGTCATGTTTGTGTGCTCACATATCCATATAACCTTGCCTATATAAGAAGGCTCATATTCATTGTATGTAACACTTGATGATCTAGTTGATCAGTATTTTCATCTTGATAGAATACAGTTTATTCCTATGATCTATTTTGTTATCTCTTGTTTGTGCTTTCTATTGCCTCTTGATCTTGGCAAAATCTCACAAACTCATTTCAATTAATTTGATTTAGTTTGACTAATTTTCAACTTAATTATTGTATATGCAAATATATGTAATTGTAAATTAGACATATATTGAAATTTAAAATTAAATTTGTAGTTGTTTAAATTTATTTTGTGCATAGATCGAGAAATTTATCTTAAATTTGTCTTTATATATAGAATTTTAGTGTATGCATTTATGACATTTAAATTTCTTTTTTGTATATCTAATTTGTTAATTTACATGTTTAAATATGTTTAAAATGATGATAATGTATGTAGACTTATATTTATTGTAATGTGTACTACATACATGCACATGTGTGTGTGTATATATATATATATATATTACTACTATCATCATGTCGAATGAGCCTTGATCCCGTAACACTAATAGTTTTAAGCCTAGTGTTCATCCTCCCATGAGTGAGCAAATGTCACATAGGTCTGCCACAACTCCATAGGAGAGACAATGAATCTATAATCAGACATCAGAGGCACTCCAATGTGTCCTAAACCATTTAAATATTACATTGTAAAATATGCATGATCAAATAAATAAGTGAAACAGTGAGATAATTAGATGGGAGCTAGTTCATATGATTGACCTACTTCACACAGTGTACGTGGTATGGTGAAATGCGACACAATGAATGATAAGGTTTCCAGAGTTGATGTGAAAACCATGTTTCCTTATTATCAGGCATTTGGTAGGGTGAAGGGTTGCATTCCTACTAGGTGCATAGATGCATTAGTAGCACCTTTTATCTTTCCTAGATGGTTGGACACTCATCATAGGTGGCCCCAAAAGGATGAGTTGCCCTTTACTTGTGCAAACAATTTTTTGCAGAGTTTCATTTGTTGGATGATGTTGACTACATTGATTTTCTGAAACATGTTGGGCAAGGGAAGGGAATATTTTCAAATAAGTTCAGACAACCAAGTGCACCCCCACCCATTAATAAGTGGGCATTGAATGGTCCAAACCTTGTGGTTCTTCCTAAGAGTGCACACCTAGCACATGTTACAAATAGTTTACCATATGACACTCGGTTGTCTATGTTTTCTAGTATTGCTACTATAGCCACATAGGTGGATGAGATGACATTAGATTAGGTGCATAGATATTTGGTGCACTCTCATGCTAGCATTCATGGATCTCATGATTCATCACAGAGTGATGATCCATATTTTGGAGTAGACATACCATTGTTGATGGATGATGCACACATGCATGACATAGATCCTTTATGATAGATGAGTGCATGCTTATCTAGTGATATCTTGGATTTATATCAGGGCATTACTATGCAACATGGGATCCCACTAGAGGAGTCCCCATCACATGTTAGGCGTGTACTGATGAATAAATGATGAACAGTTAGTACCAAACAGGTACTGAGAGGGGGGGTGAATCAGTACAGACAAAAACACTTTCCCTGAATTAGTTTGACTACAAACACTACACTTGGATAAAAAGCAATAACACCAGTCTAAATTAGATTACTATCGGTAAAACATGATGAGAATGTGAAAGACATAGACTGGTAATTCTTAGCTTTCCACACAATCTAATCCCTCATTTCCACTTCACCCTTATGCATAAACAAGTAAGCTAACATCTTAAATATAATGACTGCTTGTTCAACATGTTTTACCACTTTGATATAAAACACTAAAACATCACATGAAACAAATCACACACGACACACTAATTTTTCATGTGGAAACCCAGCTGGGAAAAACCACGGTGGGGATGAATACCCACAAGCTATTCTTTGAACTCTTTTGAAGTTTGCTCTATTAGGAGCCTAGTCCGGTTAAAGACTTTTACAATAGGTTCTACTAGGAACCAATCCTACTGGGGATCACCTGGTTAAGGGATGGCTAAATACCATAAAGGTTAGAACCTTGTTAAAGATTACCCCACAAGTGGATTTGAAGAACTCATTGAGTTGAGTCACCCTCTTAAAGGATTTACACAAAATCCTGTTAAAGCTGCCCAGTTAAGGGATTTTCCAACTGCTGAAATGGTTAAAATTCAACAGGTAATACACTGATCTGATAACAACATACAATGCTAAGGCAAATCCTCTTTAGCTCCTTTACTTCTGCAATCATAGTCTACAGATATCAACACACTTCTCCGATCTAGCAAGAATCAAGTATCACTCACTGGGATACACACATAACATTTGCCAACAACTTCAAAATGAACAACATCATCGACCTTATAGGAAATAGACAGGTCGGTAGCATAAACCCTAAACCCTAAACATTTAGGTCTAACACTTCAGTCTATTCAATCCAGACCGTTAATCACACTACATTGAATACAATAGTCTTGAACAGATCTCAAGACATTCTCCAACGTCCATTCTTTACCGCTTCAGGAAGCTGATAACCCATCACGCGTTCTCCACCATTTAAAGAGACTACCCACATTCTCGAGGTAGATAGGAACAATCTTCTTCATGCAAGATCCTCAAGGAAATCCTTCACGCACATAAACCTGATGTGGCAACATGATCTGATCTTCATTACAATGATAACTCATCACAAGATGTTATCGATTGAATCACATAGGCAATGCATCAACCAGAAACCCTGAAGCTGAGACGACTACTCGGTAGTCATTCCAAATGAAACCCTGATACAAAACTTCCCATATATTAGTTCTTATTTCAACATAGTGGTTTACCTTGAACAAACATACCGCTTCACTTTTTCACATATACCAGTTCACAACATCATACCTATTCTCTTGTCGGTTTGCTTACTACAATATATCGGTTCATACTTCAGCATATTGACATCAATGACAACATACAATATCATCATGTCATCAAGCTCTACACTATGCCAATAATCTCCCCCTTTGGTATTGATGGCAATATACAGAGATATCTATCTGTTTCGCATTTTCTTCTCCCCAATATTGTAGATATCTTCTTTGCTTCACATCTTCTCCCCCTTTGTCAACAATGCCAAAGTGGAGGCACAAACAACTATGTCCCACTATGCTGCTCTCCCTAAGGAATAGCATCCTTCAACACACCAATCTTTAAAAATATTTATCAATGCAATACCTGACTGATTTAGAGAACACACCTTTAGTTCACCTCTTGAAGGGGCAGCACCCCTAATTCACCTCTCAAATAGGTAAATGTAGCCTTTGGTAGAGGCTTGGTGAATATGTTTTCTAACTGCTCATTACTAGAAACATGTTCCAATACAACCTCTTTGTTTTGAACCTTCTCCCTCAAGAAGTTATACTTGAGCTCGAAGTGCTTGGTTCTAGCATGCAAAAGTGGATACTTGGATATGTTGATTGTACTTGTGTTGTCCTAAAATATACTTACCAGTTTAGATACAGGAATTTTGAAGCCACTCAATACATGCTTCATCCAAATTGTCTGGGTGCAATTCATAAATGTTGCAATATATTCCTCTTCTGTAGTAGACTGAGAGATACAACTCCTCTTCTTACTCATCCATGAGACTAGTCTACCACCAAGAAAGAAAGCACCACTAGTTGTCCTTTTTCGGTCATCCACATTACTAGCCCAATCAGCATCTGTAAACACTTGCAGGTTGAAATTATTACTGTATGGATACCATAATCCATAGTCAATAGTTCCCTTCAGATATCTAAGAATCCACTTGACTACTACCAAGTGGGATTGTCTTGGGCTTTTATAGAACCGTGTAGTAATGCCCACTACATGTGCAATGTTTGGTCTGCTATGTACTACATAGTGCAACTTACCAATCATTGATCAATATTCCTTCTCATCCACCAACACTAAGTCATCCTCTTTTGATAATTTACAACTGGTCACCATCGGTGTACCAACT